>NW_022196891.1:67623815-67678578 GCF_008632895.1 Mastomys coucha
TTAAAGGCATTATCCACATCACAGCCCGGGCCTGAAATGGACACCAGGCGTGGGCGGAGGAAATGAGATAGGAGGTTCCTCTTTCCCAAGCTGGCATAGGGAGAGTCGGATCTCGGACTGACCTGCCACACAGCCTCCTTCCTGGGACAGAAGGGCAGGTGCTAGAGGTTACCAAGCATGCAGTTTCAGAGTGAGTCACAGGTCCCCAGGACTCCCTCAGGGACATGCTCTGGCTTAGCTTTCATGTACTTAGGGAAAGAGGGGGTGGCTTCTCTCCCAGGTAACACCCCGGCATCCTGCCGCCCTTGTCAGTGTGGGATCTAACCTATCTTCCGATATATGATGGAGCTGGCACCACACATGGTAACCTGATACAAGGGGATGGGTATGGGATGGGAAATAAGACTATCCTTTAAGGACCAGACCTGAAGTCACTCCATAGTGGATGATAGCAGGGGTATACTAAGTTACCCAATGGGGACGTAATAGTTTCCAGGGGCCTAACTAGAAGTAATATGTACAGTAGGGTGGTGGCAAGATTTTTGGGAATGTTAGCCATAGATGAACAGAAGTCTTGGTCAGAACTGTCAAATAGACTTGAAGAATTCTGTCATTGTTTGTATATGCTCAGCCCAGGGAGTAGCACTATTAGAAAGTGTGGCCTTGTTAGAGTAGGTGCGTCACTGTGGGTGTGGGCTTTAAGATCCTCGTCCTAGCTGCCTGGAAGTCAGTCTTCCACTAGCAGCCTTCAGATGAAGATGGAGAACTCTCAGCTCCTCAGGCACCATGCCTGTCTAGATGCTACTCTACCCCACCTTGATGATAATGGACTGAATCTCTGGACCTGTAAGCCAGCCCCAATTAAATGTTGTCCTTTATAAGACTTGCCTTGGTCACGGTGTCTGTCCACAGCAGTAAAACCCTAACTAAGACAGACTGTATCCCCCAGCAAGGTCATTATGAACACTGGGTGGTCCCAACATTCCTACTGTAAAATAGGCAGACCTGGTCCACTTCGGTGCCCACCCAGAAGCCTCTACTAATTTGCCTTCTCATGTGGTTGTCCTCCAATTGGTAGGAAATAGGTGCTTGTCAGGATACTCACTGATCCAGGAGACAATCCTATTTCAGAGTAGATTATGAAACTATTGGTCCAGTTTATACACCTATCGCCTCGAATTGGTCAATGTGACTTAGCATCCCGAGGGTCATAACTTCAAAACTGTAAATCTGAATGTCTTTTAAGGTCAGAGGTGTACATTTATTATGTATTTTCCCTCCTTTTTTATGTTTGACAATTTTGACCTATATGCCATATATTGTGATCATAACCTCCCCTGCTACCGTCTCTTGCCTCTTTCCCATTTGATGCCTTCTTTCCTCCTAGCTGGTCTCTTACTACCCTCTGTCTTGCTGCTTCTCTGTGTAGATCTTGTGCAGAAAGCCCCAGCTGCAGTGTGCTCCCGATTTCCTTAACCACATCGCATCCAGAAGAGGTGATTTTGGAGCACATTTTGGAGCACTCTTCTCCATCCTTAGTCTCCTATGATCACCCCACCTCCTTCTACAATGCTCCCTTGCCTGGATTTTTGTGGTTTGAAAGACTAATAAACTCAGCCCCTGGCAAAGGGACGAGGAAAGTCAGTGAGGAAATCGCTAACCAAGGAAATGGCCACTGTGGCTGTTTGTGACAAAGGGTGTGAACACATCCTATCCCCTGGGAAATATTCACAAATGATTTTATCAGTGGAGGGTGCTGGGCTCCCGTCATGTGAAAGGCTGAGAAGCAATCTAACACAAAAAGACAGAAACCAGTCTCCCTGAACCAGGCACGTGGGCTGCACCGGTTTCTCCGACTCCATAAATACGTCTTACTCAAGAGAGCATCATTTCCTAATTTCAAGCCCAGAGACTTAATAGGCATCCACTTGCTTCATCAACTCTCTTACTCAAGAGCTCCCCAGAGGTAGATACTCTAGCCCTCTCCACGGCTATGCACAATGTGCAGATATGTCAGGGTAGACCCAGGGCACTCAGGGTGTCCCTGTGGCCGCAGCTGTGAAAAAAAGCCACAGGTCACATAAATGGGGGCTGCAGTGCAGCGGGGCTGAGTGTTGCTCCAGGTGGCCGTCTCTGCTCACGCACTTGACACTTGTTACTAATCGCAGGTTGATCTCTAGCCTAAACATTTAGCACTATTAAGTCTCAGAGGGTTTCTGGGAGGGGATACTAATCTGAGACTATTTTCATAGACGTGACCAGTCTGAAACTCTGAACTCTGACATGCTCCAACATCAGAAACTTTTTGAGCACTGACATGGCACCCCAACCATGTCAAATTCTGAAGCATTTGGGATTTCAATTGAGGGATGCTCAACACGTATCGCTTAATGTGGAAGTACTTCCCAGTGCCGAGACTAAGATGGACCAGCTAGGAAAATCTGCCCGTTATCTCAGGCTCAGGAGGCTGAATCAGGAGAACTGCAAGTTCAAATTCAGTCTAGGCTGCAGTGAGACCCTATCTATACACATACACACACACACATACACACACACACACACACACACACACACACACACACACACACGCACGCACGCACGCACGCACGCACGCACGCACGCACGCACGCACGCACGCACATGCGCACACACACACACACTTGCGCACACACTTAAAGGTAAAGGTATTCAAATGGAGAAGAGGCTTTGAAGATAGGGATGCTGGGAAATGGCCCATAGGCTATGAGTTATTGAGACCCAAATCCCGCCAGGCCACTGGCCTCTGCCTCACTCTCTGCTCCAGCTGTGGCTTAGCAACACCACTGCTAGCGGAGGACAAGAGCACTAGAGAATGTCCTAGGAGGAGAAGGTATCCGGTGCCGAGTTTGCCAGCTGCCGGCTCAGCCACTCACCTTTTTCTTCTTCTTCAGAATCACTTTGACACCATCCACGGAGACCATGATGCTCACCTTCTTCTTCTTGATGTTCTTGGCTTTAAACTCATACTGCAAAGAGAGAACAGAAGAGGGGATTCAGCCTAGGCCAGCCCATCTGCATAGCCACAGCCTATCTCCTGCCGGCAAGGGCTATGGAGCTACGTAGTCGGTGGCATAACAAGCGTCTTTGGGGAGGTAGGGGCACGTGAACAACTGGGGAAACCTTGAAGTTAGGACACGGGCCTGAGTAGTCATCACTTGGTCATCACCTAGGACCAAAGCGATAGACCTAAAAGATCCTAAGAAGGAGGACCTAAGCCATCCCAATGAGATACAAATCACAGCCTGCCTTGAAAGTCTCCTCTATATACCAAAACCATCCCTCAATAATCCATCCTGCCATTTAATGACTCTCAGGCAAATACTTCTTGTGTCTAATCAAATGCGGCTGGCACGTGCCATTTCATCCCCAGTGAAGATTAAGGGCCTTCACACTGGGGCTTTTTACACAAAGGAAAAAACAAACAAACAAACCAAAAAACAACCCTGAAAATTCTAAATTATTCTCTTTGAGTTCCATCCCCCAATCCCTTTACCTGAGGGTCAGTCTCTAAACCTCTTTACAGTCTCATCTGTCTGAAGACTGTCAAGCTGAAAGGTATCGGGAGGTGGGAGGACAGACCAATGATGCTGCTCATAGAGCTTGTGTTGCCCTCCATGTTTCCCCTCGAATTTGAAGTTCTGGGCAGGCTGTTCCAACCACCAGTGTGCACTGCTACAGAACACTCACTTGGCCTACCCCTCAAGCCTTTCCATTATGTTTCTCCTATCATAACCATCTTTTATGTTTGTACAGATGTTTCTTTCTGGTTAGTCTAATTCATCATCTTCCTTAGTGAACTTCACTGTTGAGTACTCCTCCAGTGTAGTAAAACCATTTGAGATGCTCAATGCCTGTGATTCCAGCACTCAAGAGGCCGGTGAGGGAGGGTTGGCATGAGTTTGAGGCCAGCCTGGTGTACACAGTGAGCTCCAAGCTCAACCAGGCTACAGAATGAGACGTTGTCTCAAAAAACCAAAACAAGAACATATACAAACACTACCATTTGGTCTCCATCTTAGCATCACCACATAAAAAACAATGTCTATGGGAAGTTTACAATCAAACATGTTTGATACAGACTAAAGTGAGTAATCAGTGACCTCGCCAAGACCTCCTAGGATGCTACCATGCTGGCTCAAGGCACCTAGTTCCTCGATGAGTTCCTGAAAGTCAATGATTTCGACAGTGAGTATGTTGACAGGAATCTAAGTCGTCTATTCCACTGGAGGGATGACATAACCCACATTGAAAACCTTACCAGAATCAGACAGAGCCTCCCTTCCCTGGCCACACCCTCTAGCAGTCAGATCTCAAGAGATTCCAAGGTGGGGATGTAGCTCAGTTGGAATAGTGCTTGCCTGCCATGCAGGAGGTGTGGTGGTACACACCCGTAATCTCAGCACTTGGGAGCTGGGGGCAGGCAAAGCAAAAGCCAAAGGACTTCCTATGTTAGAGACCAAACTGACGCCAGACTGGTCTTCTAAAGCCACTGGCTGAACAAACCTGGTGACCTGAGTTCCATCCCTGGTACTCACATAAAAATGGAAGGAGAGAACCAACACTAAGAAGTTGTCCTCTGACCTCCATGTGCATGTAAACATACAAGTAATACATGTTAGTAAACAAACGCTTTCCTATTGTCTATCTGTCTATCCCTTCCACCAAATTTTTTGGTAATCATTCTGTCATTCTGCATACAGTGTTGATACCGCTTAGCTACTTGCTTCTTATAGACATGGTCGTATATCATTCTTTCTGTTACCAGCACACACTATGGATCACAGCTAAATAATCCCTAGGTGTCAACACCATACATCTCTCAGTCTGATGGCCCCATCCCCCAACCCCCCAATGGTTCCACCCTTTCCAATTGCTTCTTATCATGGGGGCATGGAAGAAGGGCAAACCTGGGTAGCAATTTCACTAGAGAGAGTGAAAGTCTACTTAAGCCAGAATCAAGGCTAGTGGAGAACAAAAGGCAAGAAGAGGGTGGTGTGTGTATGAAAGGACGGGATGGAGTCTGGCCTGGGACAGGATCTCAGCTTTGTAACACAGTGCCCTCTGGCTCTGCAGCATGAGTCTCTGTGGTGGGTAGGACTGGATCTGCTTAGCAGGCACCTGGGGAAGGACTCCAGTTCCATTTCTCTGCGGACTGCAGCATTCTGCTCAGCTGCAGGCTGAATGAACTAAAATGACCTTGGGTAAGAAAACAGCTACGGCAATTCATAACACAGCTGACTTTGGCCTCACGCCGAGCAGGCGAGGTAAACCAGCCACAGTTCCTGACCACGCCTGCATTTACCTCCGCTTACTTGAACTTGAATAAACACACCTTCCAGCTGCACCCCTTTCTGAACAAGTCCTGAAAGTTAAGGCTATTTCCTGAAGCCACTCTCATGCTAAAGAGCCATGCCAACAAACTCTGGCAGAATCGAGGGGCACAAGAACTAGGAAGACCCAGGGAAGAGTAACCCATGGCCCACACAGGTCAGTCTCAATAGGTCATGCTTTTCTGTCTTTGGTTTCCTCTCGGATGTCACTTCAGCATTCTCTTACATACTTGCTTTTTCTCTTTTATAGCATCAAAACTAAACCAGAAATACCAAGAACCTACTTCTGCCAAGGACTACGCAATTTCCTCTACCTTCAATTTTATTACATTTGGGTGTGTATGTATGGGTGTGGGCACCCATACGTAAGCATGCGTGTGAAGGCCAGCAATCAACTTCAGGTTTCATTCCTCAGGAGAGAGCTGTCTTGTTTTTTTTTTTTTTTTTTCCGAGAGGAGGCCTCCCAGTTGGCCTGGAACTTGCTGATCTGGCTGGCTGGCTAGTGAAACCCCCGGATCTGCATGGCTCTATCTCTTAAGCGCTGGGATTGCAAGCACATGCCACCATGCCTGACTCTTTTACATGGGTTTGAGGATGAAACTCAGGTTCTCATGGTTTTCACGTCAAGCACATTGAGCATCTCCCCACCTACAGCCCCAATTTTAGATAATTAATTGCCTGCTAAGCCCAGCACAGGTGTCTCCTATTTCAAGAAGACTCTTGCACTTGGCTACATCTCTTTCCTATTTGATCCACTTCTCTGGTGCATTAACTCTCTCTGGGACCAAACACGATCCATCACGAAAGCCTATCGAGAGGTACCTGACTAGCTCCTTGCTGTGTGTCTGAATCTCACCTGCATTTTTACAGCTTGTGTTTTGATGTTTGGTTATGTTTTTTAATTCCTCCAGCTTCAAAACAAACCGTGCTAACTCTGGTGGCACATGCCTTTCATCTCAGCACTCAGGAGGCAGGGGTAGGCAGGTCTCTAGGAGTTCTAAGTCATCCTGGTCTACATAAAGAGTGCCAGGCCACCCAGGGTTACATAATAAGACCATAGCTCAAAGACAAACAAACAAAAGCAAGCCAAACAGAACAACGACAAAAGTCAATAAACAAAACAAGTCAAGCCACAAAATATGTATGGGGCCTGAGGCGTGGGAAGGGTGCTTGCCATCAACTTAGTAACCTGAGTTCAATTCCCAGCCTCCACACGGTCAAAGGAGAGAAATTCTACTGTAAGTTATCCTCTGACCTCCCTATGCCATCTGCAAGTACACAAGTACTCACACGAGTGTGTGCGAGTACGAACACACATACACACACATACAAATAAGTAAATGTAAGACAACAACAACAACAACAACAAAGCCACAAAATAGAACTAAACTTTGTTATAGTTGGAAAGCCCTCTCTGCTTTCACCACCGTGCACACACTTATCCCCATACACAAGTCTGTGGGCACAATGACTTCACAAAAGAGTCATACCCGATTTTCTCCCAGAACTGTGACATCGGTAACACAGGTGCTTCTTCTAACAGCTGGCAGAATGCTCTGGAGTCCTCCAAAATGAAAAAAAAGGACAAGAGAAGCAGGAAGCAGGCCTCCAGGTCCCATCACAGCTGCAAGCTGCTGGCAAGTGCTCTGAGCTTTGTCACACTCTGAGCTTTGTCTCACTCTGCATTATCCCAACTATCACCTGATGTCCCAACCGCTTTCCACCTGCAGACTTAGAATGAAGCTGCACCTCTGCTGGGAACCCAGGACATGAAAGCCGAATGCTTAACTATTTATCATTACGCCATTGCTTTACAGGGCAATCACACTTCACATCGACAGGCATGCCTTCACACTCATTAGCGGGGAAACGAATGGATCTGGAGAGAAGAGGATAATGGAGTGACCAGGGGGAGACAGAGGGAAGGAGGAGCTCTCAGAACCAAGCCCCGCTTCCCCCCCCAGACACTGCTGCTCTGCAGTAAGGGCTGCCTGGGCAAGCCGGCTTGGAGGAAGCATCCGTGTTCCTTGGGTCAGGAATCCAGTGTGCTCAGGAGTTGCCAAGGGCTGGAGAACAAGCACAGTTGCTGGTGCCACTAGCTGTGGGTCCAGCCAGCATCAGAGTATGTGCCAACAAGCCTGGCCCTCCACCCACGGTGGCCAGACTGTTTTGATACATTCCCTCTGCTGGACACATTAAACCCCTAGGACCTAACATTTGAGGGAACCAAACCATACCAAGTCCTGGACCACTAACCACACCACACTGGAGTGTCCAAGGGAGAGCGTCTGAGGTTCATGAACAGACTTGGGATCTTGTATTGGACTAAAGGCCTGAGAACTTAGTGTGCTTTGTCAGTCAGGGAGGCCCAGGAGGGAGAGGCCGGCTTGAGGATGCCAAAGGAGTCAAGAGGAAGCCCTCAAGGGACAGGAACAAGAACACTGGCTAGAAGCCCCAGCTGTGTCCTTACCCCGAAGCCTGGTTCCTGAGCACCTACTGAGTCCTAGACCCTAACCATGCCTTGGTCTCAGTCCAGGAAGCTGAGGAAGGACAGGTTGTCCAAGAATTGGGTCAGCAGCGGGGCAGGTGAAGCAGCTGAGACTGACAACCACTGAAAGAACAACCCGACACTGGAAAGAGAGGTCACTGGGCGACTTCAGAGCTAGGGACAGGGTTAGGGCTATTAGACATGACACACGGTCATCGGACATTCGCAGCCATGTGCTGCTCCCCGCTGAATCCGGGGATGACAATACTGAATTTTTGTTTTTTAAACAGATGATTTTTTTTTTCACTTCTTAGGTCACTTTGATAAAAAATACTTTGGTTCTTCTCCTTCATACAGATGTAAGCCATGGCCTGCTGAGGAGTCAAGTATTGGCTCCTCACCATGGGAGAACCTCACCAGGAAGAAGGGAATCGGTTTGCAAAGACAAACGGTAACTGGCTTGCTAGGCAAGCTCTGGTTTTGTTTTCTTTCTAGAGCAGACTATAGCTTTGCTTTGTGTAAACGACTAAAGGATGCCTCTCTACCTCCAACTTTACTCTGTATGTGTGTGTGTGTGTGTGTTTTCCATTTTAATTTTTATTTGTTTGTGGGGGGGTGGTACAAGACATAGTTTCTCTGTATATTAGCCCTGGCTGTCCTGGAACTCACTTTGTAGATCAGGCTGGCCTCGAACTCACAGCGATCCTTCTGCCTCTGCCTCTGCCTCCTGACTGTTAGGGTTTAAGGTGTGCCTTGAGACAGAATCTGGAGCTCACTGTTTCAGGGACACTAGCTAGCCAGCAAGTCCCAGGGATCTTCCTGACTCTACCTCCCCAGCGAGTACCTAGAATTACAGACCTGTACTGCCATGTTTTCTGTTTCTTTTCTATCTGAGTGCCTGAGATCTGAACCCAGATCCTTAGGCTTCGGCACTTTACCTATGGAGCATCTCCCCAGATCCAAGCATGGAAATTATGCTGAGGAATTCTGGCACTGCTACCAATCATTTACCCTGCCTATAGTTTTGGCTTCCTGAACATAAGCACATCTCTACCACAAACTGTAAGTACCTCTGAAGAGCTGGCTGTAACATAAAGGGTTTTCATGAAAGCCATCTCTACTTATTGATAGTTTAGTAACATGCTTGGTGATATTAAAAAAGCCAAGGGCAGCCACGTTCCTAACACCATCATTCACGATAGTCAAAAAGTTGAAAGCAACCTGTGTTGGTGGATGGATGAATGGACACTCCAAATGTTATCCATGAAGACAGCAGAATAGTATTCAGTCTTACAGGGAAGACAGTTGTGCTAAGTGAAATAAGCCAGTTACAAATCACAAGTATTTTGGAAGTCCACTCTTACAAGGTATCCAGGATTGTCAAGTTTTTAGATGGTACTGGGGTTGATTCCAGGGATGGAGATGGGGAAAACGGGGAGCTAGTATATTACGAATTCAGCCTCAGAGAGTTTTGTTAATTTGGAAGTTTTTTGAAATAAACTCTTATGTGCATATATATGTGTATACACACACACACACACACACATATATGTATACACATACACACACACATACACACACACACACATCCTCCTGCTCAAGTTCAAAATCCTCCTGCTTCAGCTTTCTGAACACCAGAATTACATTACAAAACACCTGCAACTGGATGGTGGCAGTGACTCTTGTATGACAATACTCACTGCTGCACAATTTTAAATGTAAAATTGGTTAGGATGATAATATTTTTATACACATCCTTTGCCACAATTCAGACACAAACCTGGGAATGAGGGTGATCTAGCTGAGACATCTGTTACCCCATGGACTGTCAGGGTTGATTAGGGTAATCTGTCTGGCTAGGTGTCCAGGATAAAAAGAAGCTGTGTTCCCCCGCTAGACCTCCAAATACGCTCTCATAGACCCAAGACTGAAAGCCTCATCATACAGCAAACAGAATTTTGCTCCAAGAGACACCACTTTAACTCCACTCACTGAAGAATACTTCTGCACCCAGCATGCAAGGCAAACATGTTGCCCGCTTCCACACTTCCACATAATTACGTCTGGTAATCCCTGTGGTGGTTTGAGTATGCCTAGCCCAGGGAGTGGCAATATTTGGGGGTGCCGCCTTGTTCGAGTAGGTGGGTCACCATGGACGTGGGCTTTAAGACCCTCATCCTAGCTGCCTAGAAGTGAGTCTCCTCATAGCAGATTTCAAACGACGATGTAGAATTCTCAGTCGCACCTGCACCATGCTTGCCTGGATGCTGCCATGCTCCTGCCTTGATGATTATAGACTGAACCTCTGAACCTGTAAGCCAGCCCCAGTTACATATTGTCCTTGTGAGAGTTGCCTTGGTCATGGTGTCTGCTCACAGCAATAAACCCTAACTAAGACACCTCCCCGTGCCTAGAATGTTCTCCCCATACCATCTGATGGCCAAGCCCTCCTTATTCCAGAAGGACCTGCCCAGGCTTCAATATGGGACAGACTTTTTCAGGCTAGTGCCCTTTATCACAACTCCCACAGAGCTGCTCCACCAACTCAGTTATTCCAGCTAATGCGAGCCTCTATTCAACCACCCAATGTAGGTCTGTTTGCTTTCTGATTTCTAACAAAGGTCACACCTGCCTTGAGAGCAAGAAACATGATTTACATATATTTTTATGCAAAAACACAGCACCAGGTCCCAGCAGGGTGATACACAAAGGTCAAACAAGTGAGGAGACACAATGAACAGTGGTTATTCATATAAGAAAAGGGGGCACGGTACGCAAAGGTAAAATAAACTCTCTGGAAGGTAATGGACAGCATGGATGATAAAGCATGCAATGAGGACTTTTGTAAGTGCTAGCCTCACTGGGCTATAATTACAACATCTGGAGGTTGTAGTAGGAGGATGGTGAGTTAAAGATCAGCCTGGGCTACAGAGGGAGTTCCAGCCTGCATAGTGTGACACTGAAATAGCAACCAACCAACAAATGTAACAAACAGGGCCTGATCTTTAAACAGGCTCCGTTACACGTGTGGCTAAGAACCCTTCTATGCCCATTGCATTCTTTTGCAAAGGAAAAACTTCAGACATGCCATGAGTGGACAAGCAGGATCACAAGTTCAAGGCCACCACAGGGAACACACCAGGTTAAAGAACCTCGTTCGAGCTTAACATGGCTCAGTTAGAGCCAGTGAGGAGGGCGATGGGCTGCAGATGACCATCTGTCATCTAAAGCACACAGCTTCTCTCAGGTCCAGCTCTTATATATATATGAAATGAGAACCTGAGAGACAGAGGCCCAAGAGCCACGTCCTGACACTGTTGTACCGCTTGGTGGCCTGTAGTGTTCAGTTATAAGAAATCTTAGAACCACCAGTGAAACAGGACCAAAGTAAATGCCAGATCTGCTCTGTGGACAGTCTATGAGGATTCTTGGGGAAGCTGGAAAGAAAAATTGATTTTTTTCCCCCTCTATCAGCTTGAATTCTAGTACAACTTACTTCAGCCACAGGCGAATAAGGAAAACTAGCTATTCCTTAGGCTTGAACTTTGGGCTCAGTCCCTACAAGGCTTGCATTTGATGTTTGAGAGATTGAGCAGTTTTGATGTAATGAGAGTTTTTAGCATTCTAATAAAGAGTTATAACTTTTCATTATTTTAAGAGAACAAACTAGTTATAAACAATAATTTCTATAATCTTCAGAATCTATAAAAGCATGTTTTACAGAGAGGTAATAAAAGGATATTCCTCATTTTCATGGCATAGAGAATTACAGATCAGCTCTGTAAACCAAGGAGATCTAGAGTCAAGTTCTAAACTTTACATTGCAAATAAACAGGACACCCAACAACCAACAGCAGGAGAGGTGCCAGACCTCATCGCAGGGATGCTCATGCAGGGGATCTGGCAGAGAGACCAATGTTGCTTTTCTTTTGTTTCTAATGTGAGTGGTGGTAAGACACAGGACTCAGTCATGTCTAAAAGACACATTTTTTTTCCCTCTCGAAGTATATCTGACTGGGATTGCCTATTGGGTCTACATAAATAAAGTTAATTTCATGTTAGAGCGTAAAGTGATGAAAACTGTCAGATGCAGACAGTTCTGCTGCTTGACTGAACACTGTGACCAGGCAGAGGCAGTGAACGGATCCGATACTCTGCTGTTATCTTCCTGGTTCCCAAGTCAAGGGCTGTAAAAGAGACTTTCCCCATTTCTAAAGCCCCTGGGCCAGCACCAACCACAACTTCAGCCCCACGGTTTGCACAGAACCCATGATTTTGGCCGAATACAAAACTTTCTGATTGCCAGGGGGAGTGACTTGCAATCCCAGTATTTGGTGGGTTGAGGGAGGAGGGTCACAAGTTCAAGGCCGTCTTAGGTAACACTTTATGCAGTTTATGCCGGCTGAGCTTCCTAGTAAGACCTAGTCTCAAAATCACAAGGACCAAGAAACAGGGTGTTGTGGTATATAGCTATAATGGAGCATTTGGGAAGCAGAGGCAGGAGGATTGCTCCACGTTGGAGTCCAAAGACTAGAGGTGTTGATCAGTGGCAGAACACTACATGTCAGTCGTTGGGTTCAATCCTTAGCTGAGAGGATAAAAAGGAAAAGGGAAATGGAACTGAAAAAAAAAAAAAAAAAAAAAAAAAAAAAAAAAAAACAAATAGAAAAGCTGTTGCTATTGGGAACTCCAGTCTAGTCCTCTGATGTCAGGCAAGAGATTTAAACAGCTACTAGTGTCCCAAGGGGACTTGTGTATTCCAGTCACAGGATTCACGGCACAACCATTGCACCATCTCTGACACCCAGACACTCTGCAATGACACCTAGAGACTTCACTCCAGCCATGACAGGTCCAGGGTGATCATGACACATTTAGGTGATCCTTCTCATAGCTATCTCAGATGGTCACTTACAACCTGCCCACAGCTGTCTTCAGTTGGCCCAGAAGAGTCACCTCCCTTTGCCCGTGACGTGTGTGTGACTCGATCTGTAAGCAAACCTCTCACTTTTACCACTACAAGATAAGAACATGTTCCCTGCTGTGAGGGTCAGCTTTGCCTCAATCCCATGGCAGAGATGCAGCTGGCCATGGACTGAAATCACCAAGACGCTGAGCCAAAATAACCCACTCCTCCTCTAAGATGTTTCTGACAGAGGCTTTTAGCATAGTGATGAGAAATTTACATACCTAAGCATTAAAAAAAAAAGAGGTTCCTTGAAAGAAATCAATGTATACGGATCATATCTATCCTACTTTTTATTATATCTATTACTGTATCAGCTAAAACACAAATCCTTCAGGAAGGACCATTGTGGTGTGCCATCATCCAGTCTCTAAACCGAAGGCTGCTAAAATCATGACCAATAGGCTGGAAGTAAATCCCACTAGATAGTAGGTATCTGGTGCTATTCGTGATCGCATGTGCGCGTACACACACACACATAGTCTCATACCTTTTGTATGTCTGTAAGACCTCATTTTTAAAAGTTTTTAGAAGAAGCCTATGTTTGAAACATTTTGATTCACAAATGTTGACCAAGGTTTTCCTCATAACGAAGAAGAAAGCTAGTATCCAAGCCGTAAAAGACTTCCTTCCAGGTCCCTCTGCAGAAAACTCAAGTCCGGAACTCAAATCTGTTGATTCTTAGCTTTGTGATTTTTATGTTGCCTGACGTCGGTCCTTTTCACTGGCTCCATATCATTCCTCAAGGAAATAAAATTATTCATTAACATCTCCATTCATTCAGTGTATGCTTTAACAAGCTCTTTGATGTATGTGAAACCCTATCTTAAAACAGAAAGCTAAAAGAGGAAGAGGACCACATTGGCAATTGATAGGGCCAGTGACTTCTCCTAGATGGGAAGCTGTCCCGTCCTCCCCACTAGTTCTTCCCACCCGAATAACACGGCCTGACCTCATTTCTTTTGCTGCTTTTCTACCTCATTCAGTACTCAGGAACACATGCCAATAACCTGGGGAAAGTACAGAATACTAACAAGGTCAGAAACACACAGCAAAGGGGACTTCTGAACAGAGATGGCTTCCAGGCAGGAAGCAGTCAAGTTCGTAGCTGTCCGAAAGACTGAGAAGGTGGGGAGACGTTCGTCCAAACACAGATGTTTTATGGGTAGGAGGCATTTTCACAGCATCAAGAGAACAGAATGATGGAAGAGGGCAAATTAAGCAGGCCTTCCAGGGGAAGGCAGAGGCAGCCTGGAGCATAGGCAATTTTGGGCTGTGTACTCAAGGGAGCTCCAGAGTGGCAGCTGCTCCCTGTAGAGAGGAGACAAGTCATGCCCCAGAATACAGCCATTGCTTTTGTTCCCTGGCTAGGAGCATGTTGACAGGTCATGGGGAACCGAACAGCTATCTCAAATGATTGAGGGCCTGACGGGCTGATCTATGAAGCAAGATAAGTACCAGTCTAAAAATAACCCATTGCCTCTGGGCTCCCTTCCCTTCTAGCGACTCCCACTGCCCATTAGAAACAAGGCCAGACATCCCTCACTCTGTACGGGATGGTCCTGTGATCCTCTGCAGACACCCTAAAACCACAAAGGCTGAAGTTCCTTATAGAAAACAGTGTCGTGCGTGCACATAACCTTTGCACATCCTCTTGTATACTTTAAATCATCTTTGGGTGACTTATAGTCCATTATGCAAATGTAAATGCTATGAAATGGTTGCAGTACTCCTTTGTTTAGGGACTAGTGAGGGGAAAAAAAAAAGCGTGCATGTGTTCAGGACAGATGTTCAGGTCTTCCCCTGTGGTTGTATGGCCCGGCATTAGGGAGAGCCCAGTGCATTTCTTCAATGCACTTTTCTTCAAGTAAAATCAGAGGTGGAGACGGAGGACAATCTGAAAACATAACACAGTTAACCAACCAATTCCATCATTCTCCTCTGGTATTTAGGCCAGTCATTCCTTTAACTGGTTAATATGATGCATCACTCAATAAGAAGGCAAGACCTTAAACTTGTCTTTTAGCCTGGGGTGGGGGTAGGGCACAACACCACTCACAGTTACAGGCTCACACAGTTTCCCAGGAGTTAGCAGAGTCACGATTTAAGATTTTCTTCCTCAGGAAAAAAAAAATGGTTATGAGACAAATGATGGATCCTTCTGTCTCTCAAGTTTGATTTTCTTCCCTCTCTCTATAAAAGACATTTTTTTATGATCTTGGGGATCTCTCAGCATCTACCGCACACATCCCACACTTACTTTATGAAGTTAAATGGAAAAACTTTCATGAAGTTTTAAGGCAAAGCCACACTGAACTCTAATGAGAATTTCATAACAAGCATTTGTATTGCTTTGTGTAACCTTGACAAGTCCTCGGACCTCTCTGGGTTTCAGCTTCTCTTTAACGAGGTGAGTGAATTGGTTTAGACTGCATCTGAGAAACGTCCTGGAAAAATACAAACTCCAGAGCCCTGGTAGGAAGGGTAGGATGGACACATGGCGAAATGAAGGTAAATGTACAGAGACAAAGATGCGAAGGCGTTTGGTGACATCAGGTGGACCTCAGAGAAAGAAACAAAGATGTGGGAGGAAAAGGATGTGGATGGAGAGGAAATGTGAAAGATGTAGCTCTATTCCTGAAAGTAGGAGGGAGCATCATGCTTAAGGGTGTTTAGAGAACAACAACAACAAAAAAAAAAAAAAAAAAATAGAGAGGCAGATGTTGAACATGATCTTGGCACCAGCACTGAGGACTTAGAAGGAACGACACTGGAAACAAGAAATCCAGGAAAGAGCAGGAACATGCATCAAATATTAAGTTATAGGCTGAGAAACAGGATAAGGAAAATGGTCTCTAAGTCCCATGGCTGGAAAAAGTAGCAATGGCTTCAGTGAAGACAGCGCATGAGAGCACAAAGGAAGTCCTATGCATCTTGCACCAGAGAACCAGAAAAGAAGAGTCAGGGAAAGTCTTTGGCAGAGGCCAGGCAGTCACTGGGACTCTTTTTAAAGCCTCAAGTGCTTGAAACATTGACTCCCCCTCTACAACTGAAGGTAAGAAAGAGGTAAGAGAATAGATTGTGCTCACCTCTCAGGGTCTTGAGAGATCCAGACATGAGGGTGATACAAAAACTACAGGAGGAAGAGTGGAGTCCTCGGTGAATACCCAGGGTGGAGAGGCAGAGCAGATGTGGGAAGGAGATGCCAGGGAAATTACAAGAAGAACAATAGTAAAATCAGAACTGGGAAAGATGTTAGAAGTTATAAGAGCTGTCAGTCATTCTTCCTCTAAGGGAACAATGGAATCTCTGAAAAGCAGTTTCTTCTATTACAACTGATATGTACCAAGCATCCACTTATGCTATTCTTTAAAGTTGTGTTGCACAGCTCTTAGGGTCCTAGGAGTAAGCTCTGCAGGATTAAAGGCATCCAAGGACCCTTAATTTCTAAAAGGTCTCAATGACAGTGGCACTCTAAGAACCAGCTTTGAATAGCAACTCTAGAGCTGTTGGCTGTTAACATTCGATGGTTCCAGGCTTTAGAATACATCAACATTTCAAGTGATATGAACATTCAGCACAAGCTATTTCTCCGAAACAGCCAAATTCTAACACATAAAACACATATAGCTCTGGTTCATATATGGTAAAGATAGGAGAATTCACATCCTGAGTTTTCAGAGTAGAGACTTCATCCAAAGCACACAATTGATCTACTGTCAGCAGGAGCAATACTTCCTTGGTGTCAAAAGGACAAATGTTCTCAAGGTACGCTCGGCACTGGAACCTCGTGGGAAACATAAGATGCTCTCAACATTTTGATCGAAATCGTCTTCACAATATAGCTGGCATGCTGAAGGAGATAGGTAATGCCCAGGGTGAATTTAATACGTAGCTAAGTGTGAGGACCATGAGCAATGGAGGTTACAGCAGACCACAGAAACGAAGAAGAGGGCCTCTAATCACTGTGTGGTCCTTGTCTCCCCATCCTTACACCATGTACCACCTCCACTCCATCTTTCCCTTCAGCCCCTCACCTACACTGTTCCAAGCTTAGATCAGATTTTACATGCTCCTAGGATAACCCATGGTCCTGGGCAAAAACATGTCTGGATGTTTGTCTTAGTCAGGGTTTCTATTCCTGTACAACATCATGACCAAGAAGCAAGTTGGGGAGGAAAGGGTTTATTTGGCTTACTTCCACATGGCTGTTCATCACCAGAGGAAGTCAGGACTGGAACTCAAGCAGGTCAGGAAGCAGGAGCTGATGCAGAGGCCATGGAGAGATGTTTCTTACTGGCTTGCTTCCCCTGGCTTGCTCAGCCTGCTCTCTTATAGAACCCAAGACTTCCAGCCCAGGGATGGCACCACCCATAAGGGACCCTACCCCCTTGACCACTAATTGAGAAAATGCCCCACAGCTGGATCTCATGGAGGCACTTCCCCAACTGAAGCTCCCTTCTCTGTGATAACTCCAGCCTGTGTCAAGTTGACACACAAAACCAGCCAGTACAATGTTTGAGTAGGAAAAACATCCTCCTTTGTTTTCTATGTAGAGAAGGTTAGTGTGCATGTTCCTATAGGTGTGAGCACATAAGCATTTCAAGTGTGTGTCTGTCTTTGTGTGTGTGTCTGTGTGTGTGTGTGTGTGTGTGTGTGTGTGTGTGTGTGTGCATGCATGTGTACTGAACATGCCTACTAGCCTGGCTGTCCAATGAGTTCCAGGGACCCACCTAATTTGCATGCTCTGTTGCCCTCAGCTATTCATGTGGGTGCTGGGTGTTGACGATCCAAATTGAGATATTCATTCTTATACAGCAGACACAAGTGGACTATTATCTCTTTAGCTCTAGGACTCAGTTTTAACCACAGCAAAGTGTCTATTCTGACTCAGGCCTGGTACCAGCCACAGCTATAAGAATCAGCATTTTTCTTCTAGTGAAATTGTTACTTTATTCATTGAGGGCCATGTTTTCTCTATTGTGACTATGTAAGTCTGCCCCAGAAACATGTAAGCAACAATAGGCAATCACTGATAAATAAATGTGGCCATGTACTGATACAACTTTTGTTTATAAAAAAGGGCAATGTATCAGCCTTTACTAATGAGCTATATTGTTTGCCTATCTGTGATCCCAGCATTCGGCAAGGTGAGGCAGGAAGATCACAAGTTTGAGGTCAGACTGGGCAATATAAGAAGACTCTGTATCAAATTTTTAAACTATTTGCTATATAATAAAATAGAAACCATGTAGTTCATGAGTGGCCTAGAATAACTACAGAAAATTACAAGTGAATTGGTTCACCTGTAAACATTTTAACAAAAAAGGATAGAACTATTGATACAAATATTAGAAAGTATAATATATCTCAAAGACATTGTGCTGCTTGGTAGAAGCCAGTCTCAACAGATCACATTATGAATGATTTTGGCTCTTTGACATTCTCCCTAGGACATAACTACAATGGAAATGGGTCAGCATGGGGCTGGAGTGAAAACTGAGCATTAAGAACATGTACTACTCTCTCAGAGGACCAGGGCTTGGCTCCTAGCACCCACGTGGTGGCTTACAGCCATCCACAGTATAGTTCCAGGGGATTCAATGGCTTCTTCTGACCTCCATGGGCATGAGGTCCACACATACTGCACATGAATGCTTGGAGGTCAAATAC
The DNA here is from genome assembly GCF_008632895.1 of Mastomys coucha. NCBI lineage: Eukaryota > Metazoa > Chordata > Mammalia > Rodentia > Muridae > Mastomys > Mastomys coucha. The sequence goes on from NW_022196891.1 coordinate 67,642,312, forward strand.
TCTGAGACACAGAAGAGATGGTTTGGTGGTTAAGAGCACTGACTGCCCTTCCAGAGGTCCTGAGTTAAGTTTCCAGCAACCACATGGTGGCTCACAACCATCTGTAATGGAATCCAATGTGCTCTTCTGGTGTGTCTGAAGACAGCTACGGTGTACTCATTTACATACGATAAATAATTAAATCTTAAAACAAATTCACAAAATACTCTGAGACATTAAAAAATAGATATAAATCTTTAAATTTGAGATGGAGGTGTCCAAAAATGAAAGAAAACAATCACCAGCAGTTGCTAAGGACTAGGAGAAGGAGAAAGATATGACTGCCTAGTGACAGTATCGGGGACATGTTATGGATGATGGAATGTTCTGTAGTCTGACAGTGGGGGCGGTTATATGACTCAAAGATTAAAATTTCCAAAACTACAGCCACAAAATTCAATTTTACTGTGTCAATTTCAAAAGTGAAACGAAAATTAGGCTGGGCCACATTAGGAGAGGGAGTCCCTCCCAACCTCTCCCTGTTCTTCAGGAAGGTCCCAGACTGCCAACTGCAGCATAAACTGGAGTACCCTACGCTCCATAGCAGAAATGACAGTGACAACTCTGGACTCACTGTCCCCAAGGTCAAGGTAAAGGATATGTAGAATATCCCTATAGAGAACATAACAATGCCTGAAGAAGGCAGGGGCAGGCCCCTGGACACTGGGCTCTCTCTAGTACATTTACAGTCAGTCCAGAATGGGACAAGATCCCAGGGGAGGGGCCATAGCATATTGAGGGTCATCAAGATACTCTGTTACTCAGCTATAATTATTCATCCACGGTGGGAAGCCATTGAGGTATTATGGAGATACACTATTATTTCGTGGAGTCGCAGTCAGGTCTGGACGTGTCTCTGTAGGTCCCTGAGGCTCTGTATAAAAAAACCTCTATCATCTCCTTGGATATAAGTAATTGTCCAGTCGAGTTTTTCTGGGCAGATACCTCATTCACCTCAGCTCTGTTTCATAGCAACACTGGACAGACCGGTTGGTTTCTGAACACCTCTGTCTCCTCACTGAGCGTGTATCAAACAATTGCTCACAGAGGTACGTCTTAGGCAAAAGGGCTCGCTAAATAATAGATGTGTGTCTTGGCAGACTGTGGAAGGAAGGTCCTCAGGGTGAAAGCTGAAGTCATTGGGCAATCATAGGTTAAGAGAGGAAGGGCACAATCTGGTGTGTCCAGTCTTTCTTCACACTGTCTCTCCCATTCGCTGCCTCTGCATATGTTTCTCCTACCTAGAACACCAGGTATCTGTGCTTTATCTCATGGAGCGCACAAGACATGGGGTCTTGAGTTTAAGAGTGCTCCATACTTCAGCCAGCTATCTAGAACACACAACGAAGAAAGGCCTTCCTGTTCCCCACACATGAGGCAAGGGGAAAGCCGCTTTTCAGGGCACAGGGTTTTGTGTTCCTTCCAATTCCTATGCTTGTGGCCTAGTTTCAAGGAGGTGGGAAATTTGGAATATAACTGGATTTAGACCAAGTGTGGGGAGATGGGGGGAGGAGGAGGATCCTAAGGATGGGACTGGTGTCTTGATAAGCATGTGATTGAGATGCTGGGCTTGGTGGCATGTTTGTGATCCTATCCCATCACTTGGGAGGCAGGGGCTGGAAGACTGAAAGTCTGAGGCCAATAGCCCCCTTGGTGGCAGTGAAGAGGTGGGGAAAGGGAAGGAGAGGAGGAGGAGGAGCACTAAGCTGAGAAAAAGCTGTGAGAGAAAACTCTGCAAGATGAAGGCCACCAATAAGAGGGCCCATGGTCAATCAATCATGCTGGCTGCCGGGGGACTTCCTGCCCCCCAGGCTATGAGAAATAAATGCTTGCTATCTGAGCCACTGTACATACGGTGCTCTTTTATAGAGCCCAAGCTGACTAAGACAGAATTAGTGGAGGAGATCGTGAAAGTTATCAGTATGAGAAGCAAGAGAGATGGTTGCTCATGGTAACTGATGTAGTGCTTGAGCCCTGGGAACCAGCACAGATGGGGCTGAACTGGTCTCTCCCATTCAAAGGCCATTGTTCTCCCTTATTCTGCCACATCAGCACCATAATCATCCTCACATCATTTAGCCGTTGAACCCAATGATCTGTAATAGCTTCCAGGGCACTATCATTCTATTATCCTAGTTAACAGCATCTAATGCTCACCAACTTGGCCCTTAGCGCCTCCACATGAGTTATTCTAGCCACACATAATTGGATCTCTGTGTGAAAAAGTAGCCACTCTCCTTTCGCTGCACCTTTGGGGATATTCCATCAATCATGCTGGGTATCAGAAGATGGGGCACGCCTTCCCCATTTTAATCTTTCTAAAGCACTACATCTTAGGACCTGGCTGGAGATGTTCCACATCACCCACTGCAGAAACAAGAGGATCAAAACTGATGCTGACCACCACCACCAGATCCAAATCCATTCTCTTTTTTATCACCAAGCAGCTCCCTACATAGTCTTCCATGCTATGTCCTGCGTGTGATAAGGGACCTCAAAGATGTCATGGAGGAGACCCCGGCACCCTAACTCGCTCCCCATCCTGCTCTTCAGCCAACACTGCCGTCCTAGCATTTATATGTAGGCATCCCATGTAATATTTTGTTGAACAAACCCTTTTACCTTAAAACTAAAAAGATAAAAGAATCACTGACTTGAGGTAATAATTCCAACACTCTACTAAATTCTGTCTGCCTTGAGCATACTTAGTTTTTTCCATGTCTATACTTGGACTTAGCAATTACTACCTCCAAATTCCTACTTAGTCCCTAATCCATCTAAAATATCCTATAGTTCTATTCCAAATAAGACCTCCTGTGACTATCATAGCCTGAAGGAATAGGCTAGCATTACAATAATGCCACACACACACACACACACACACACACACACACACACACACACACACACTTCCTGCTCTTAAGGTTCTTTTTCTTCCTTGCAGCCCGCATCTAAGCTCTTCAAAGGTAGGCATATAAATTCTTCGAAGGCAGGCATTACGTAAGGTCAGCCTCTTGTCCTCCTCAGTCCTATTTATGGAATTTTCAGTCAAGTACAAGGACTTCCTCTGAGGATGTAGGCGGGCTGGGGCTGCTGTGTTAAGAATGTGAAGAAGCAAAAGGGACAAAGCAAAGAAGCATGGCAGAGCCCAGCTGCTCCCAGCGGGGCAGGAAAGGCATAGAAGGACTAGAAACCTAGGCTTGTTAGCATTATCCACACCTAAGAAAAGGAAGACCCCAGGCAGGAGGGTGTGTGTGTGTGTGTGTGTGTGTGTGTGTGTGTGTATGGGGGGGAGCCCTTGGCTGGCTGCCATCTAATTTGATGAGGGATAGTCTTCCCAAAGCAACCCTGGTGTTCCCTTCTGTTTATTTTCAACCAATCCGGCTATTCTAAAGAACATAGCGTGACATCTCAGCGCTGATGGATCTATGGTTTGCTCAGCGGTGGTTGTTTAGTGCCCCCCCCACCCCCAGATGCCAAGGCCAACCGCCATGGTTTTTTCTATCTTCAGACCACAGACTCAGCCTCTGTAGCCTGCTTCTCTTTCCCTAAGAGCTTAATGGCTTTTAGGTAATGGGGCTACTGAGAGGAAGGACCCCCCCACCCCCCGTAAATGGCTCTCCTCGCCACTTTTTCAGAAAGAAAATTGAAAAAGGAAAAAGCAGTGGTGACAACTCTTTGAAAATTACCTCTAATGGGCAACTTGTTCTGTAGCAATCAGTGTACCCTGAGCCCAAATCAAAGATCATCTATGACTAAGTTCCATAATAATATGCCATTTAACAATTTATCGGTGTGGGATAATTATGCCCAAAAGAAAACAATTTTCCTCTAGGCTAAAAGGAGCTCAGTTTCAACTACTCTTCCCCCTAGCTTTTAAAAAAAGTATAATTAGGAAGAGATACTCAGTTGCAACCAATTACATTTAGATCACAGCTTAAAAATAAGCAGTATTTAAAAAAAAAAAAAACAACTTCAATGCGTTTGTCCATTTCTTAAAGTGTTGAAAGTCACTTCTCAGACGACCACCTCATTTGACGTCTCCTTATCTCAGTAACTGCCTCCCCAGTGGCTACAGAGAATAATGGGGAATCCAATTTAAACACGGGCAGGGATCTTATGTCTGATCATGAACAGGGCAGTCCGGACCTAAAAGGGCCACTGACCTTGAGAAACTGCCTACAAGGTGGCTCACACTTTTCAAAGTCAGTGAACACAACAGGCAGGGTACCCCCAAACCCACCCTGCTTCTCTGGATATACTGAGGCCTCTTCTAAACCAGAAAGAGGGTGGCATAGCCAGCTAACAAAAAAAGTTCTAGCACACCAGCGTGGAAAAGAAACCCTTCTCCGAGTGCCTTTTGCCTGAAGGCGTCTGGGGCACTCAATGGCTCCTTTCCATCTGGAAATAGAAATGTGCTAACAGGAAAACTTGTCCCATGTTCCTTCTTTGGATAATCCTCAGCCCCACCCCCTACACACACACACACCTACCCTCAGTCCCACCCCTACACACACACACTCCTACTCTTAGCCCCACCCCCCCACACACGCACACCTACCCTCAGCCCAACCCCCTACATACATACACACCCGCCCTCAGCCCCACCCCGTACACACACACACCTACCCTCAGCCCTACCCCTACACACACACACACACTTACCCTCAGCCCCACCCCCATACATATACACCTACCCTCAGTTCCACCCCCTACACACACCCCTACTCTTAGCACCACCCCTGACACATACACACCCTCAGCCCAACCCCCTACACACATACACACCCGCCCTCAGCCCCACCCCGTACATACACACACACACCTACCCTCAGCCCCACCCCCTACACACACACACATACACACTCACTCACACCTACCCTCAGCCCCACCCCCTACACACACCCTTTTCCCTTGTTCTGCTTTGGAATTCAGGCAGTCTTGTCCGGAGCTCCTCAGACGGACCCGAATGGCTCCTGGTCTGTAATTCCAGTCTACTCTTAGGCTGATTTCTACCAACTTCGTTCTTAGCTTGGCTCCCGTGATTTCCACTGCGGAGCATTCTCTGACTCATTCTTTTGTTTTAGGATGCAGTACCTTCTTCATACTAATATTGTCTCCCCCACCCACCCAAGTTTGTGTCTGTGTGTGACTTCTGATGTCTGCTTCCTTTAGCTTATATGTATGTGTGTATGTATGTATGTATGTATGTGTGTGTATATCTATCTATAGGTGTGTATGTATACACACATACATACACATTGTGTGTCTCTGTCTTTCTTTAAGTAAGTTACTGTATGGAGTTGGACCATAGATCCAAATTTACAAAGGCGACTGGGAACACTATGGGGGAGATACTTCTTGTCTAGATTTCACTGATAGCAAGCTTTGCTATAAAGTAACCATAAGACAAACTAGGCTTTTGTTTGTAGAAGCCTTCAGAGATAAAGATCTGGATGTCTTTCCTTTGGGACTATTGAGTTACTCCAGGCGTGGGGCAGACAGTTTCACTGTCAATATTCTAGCAACAGAAGAGAGGTTGAGGATTCACCAGGTCAGTTTGAACATTCTTCCCTTGGGCACCTCGGCCCTGCCTCCTACATTAACAGGCACAGCAGCTCGGCCTCCTACATTACGTGCCATGAGCCTTCCCAGGCACCCCTGCTCCACTTCCTACATCACCGGCACCTCTGTGCTGTGAGCTTTCCTAGGCTTCCAGCATCTGTTCTCTTTGTTGAAATTAACCTCTCCCTGAGATCTTGGACTGAAGAGGTTGCCTCTACCTCTGTGAGGCTATCAATGTCATCTGCCCCTGCACTCTGTCTTTCAAACAGTTATGGAAATCTCGTAATTGACCATTTCTCCTCCCATCTTCTTTGTCCTACTAGGTATTTCAGTAGCGTTTCAGAGACAGAAAAGATTATACGCAGTCAGCCCAGTCCATCAGGTTACCTAATGTTCCCTAACACAGTCGAGGCCCTCCAGGAAAGAGCTTGTACTGACGCTATCATTCTGACAAAGGTACCCTCTTCTCTCCTCAATCTTTAAAGAGGGCTCGTAGTAATACAGGGAGACCAGTCTGATACCACTGCTGACATCCCGTAAACCAAAATGCTTAGGCAGGAGGGTAGAGATGGGCAGAAACAGCCATATTAGAAAATTGGTCCAGAAGTACGTGTGTGGATTAGATCCGCACCGGAACAAGAATGTGAAACGGAGAGGTAGATCTTGGAGTTTCCGCAACTGCATTTGAGTGGCCCCAGGCACCACATCAGGGAAACTGGAATAGAACCAGGATCAGGGGTAAGATGAAGATGAAACTTGATTTTGGATCAGGCCTGGTGTTGCTTGTTTGTGATGGTGACACTTGAGAGAGTGATCTCAAGTCCAAGGCCAGTCAAGGCTACATAGTGAGACACTATCTCAAAAACCAAAACAGTTTGATTTTGGCACAATTTTGATATGCCTTTGAGAAATCTAAGAGACATTACACAGGAAGTTGGTGTATAATTAGAGTTTGGAGTCAGAGGAGCGAGCTAAGCCAAAAATACAATTTCTGGAAGTCTGTAGAAAGTTGCAAATTATCTGAAATTGGGCAGAGTAATTTTAAAAAGAGAAGAAAATGACACAAATAATGTATAGTTACCAATAGGCTGATATGAGTGTCTATGAAACAACAGGAAAATGGTATTTTGTAGACTTGCATAGTTAATTACCCATGCTATGGTTTGAATGTATCTTCTAAAAATTCACATGTCAGCAACTTAATCCCCAGTACACAACTGTGGACGTGGAGCCGAATAGGGTGTGTTTAGGTTGTACTAGCAGCCGATGAGTTAATGCCATTTAAAGGGGCTACTGCTTTTCCTGTGCCGCCACTATGTGAAGAAATTGCAAGAAGCCCTTCATCAGATGCCAGAAACTTGGTCTTGGACTTCCCAGACTCTAGGAATGTGAGAGATAAATTTCTCTTCTTCATCGGCTACCTAGTCTATAGCACCCTGTTTCGACAGCACAATACACTCTAAGGCAACCAGAAATTTTATTCGTTTGAACACGAATGGGAGGGATGGCCAGAGGACGTAAAATCAAGTCCGTGTGATGGGCAGGGAAAGTTCAAAAAGAGTTAAAGAGACAGTCAAAATCCATACTAGCAGTCTGATCCTGAGAATCCAAGAGAGACCACTGAAAAGTTAGCCTGTGGGTTTGAAGAGAGTGGAGCAGCGCCATCAAAGTCACCAAGATTTACTGCAGCAGAAAGGGTGTGACTGAATGTCCATTTAAGATGAAAGAGGCAAGGGATAGAATCCAAACACGTAGGCTTGAAAAGCAAACAAGCTTAGTGGTGGTGGATTTATTTACTGGGCTCAATAAATGGTCTAAATGGTTAAATATAATTTTTATGTTGCATTTAAAGGTTACCGGTACCTTTGTACTTTGTACTTAACTGGTACCCAATAAATATGTTGATGTGATAATAGCTGTTAAGTAGGAACAGAAGCGTTCTAAACCATTTTACATAATTTGTAACTAAAGTGAGCTATAGACTCCTAGAGAATCAGAGGGCCAATTTTCCTCTCCATAAAAATGTAAGTTAATGTAAATATGATTCTATGTTCTGAAAATTAGCTCTCATCAGAATGTTATTGCACGCTTATCATGATAAAGTTTCTCTCCTCAAAAAAAAAAAAAAAAAAAAAAAAAAAAAAGAAAAAGAAAAAGAAAGGAAGGAAGGAAGGAAGAAAGAAAGAGAACAAAAAAAAGAAAATGTCCATATAAAGAAACCCTGGTCTGTGACACAACGGAATGATTTACTAGGAGAGCTGAAAGGAAAGCTATGAAGGCCTCCAGCATCTGACAATGGGGCTGACTTCAGGATTGTTTCATCTTCCAAATAAAATGGAAAATACACCGGACAAAGGTTTAATCCTACTCTATATTTTTGCATGCTTCTCTTGTCCATGAGCGACATTTCAATCTGAAAGACAAAAAGCAAAGAAGACCTTGGGAACCAATGGAGGTGTTGCAGTCCCCAAAGGAGAGAAATCTGCACTTCTTGCTCTGCTGAGATGCTCTTTCCCATCTAGAACTTTATCAGCCAAGGAAACCTCTCTTACCTCCACGACCACGGTGACCACATGCACATGTGTGTGAGCACATACACTGCACGCACGCACGCACTCATCCAGTCAGACACATGTGACCCACCCTCATAAAACAGTCAGCAGCCTTGCTGTGAATTACTTCTAGTTTTCATTCATAATTTAGCTTTAGCCCCCAATATTCTGTATCGCAATGGTCAGTTTACTGTCTTTCCCCAGCCCAATCTTGCAACTAGACAATTTCCATCATAAAGCAAGATCTGGGGACATAGTTTTTACTTTTTTTTTTTCCCAATCAGGACAGTCTACCATATAATTGTTAAGTTTTTGTTGAACGAGTGTTATATATTTCTAACACATTTAACCATCTGATCTACCACAGAAAGTCAGAAGAAGGGCCATGTGTCTTATTGCTACTGTAAAACAGCACCACGGAGTTACTGGTTTTAAAGCAATGTGGATGTATTCTCTTTTAGTTCTGAAGTGTAAAACGGTCTGTCTGGGGAGATCTTCCTTCTGGCAAGTCCTAGGGAGGATGCATTCATTTTCTTGACTCTGTTCAGCTCCTAGGAGATGCCTGTATTCTTTGGCTCCATATTCCTTCCTTCACCATGAGTTTCTAGATCTGCATCTGCGGTGACAGTGCCTTCTATCTCTCTGACTCCATCATTATGACGGTCTTTCTGATTATCTTGGCCCACCCGGATAATCAAAGCTAATCCTATCACAGGATTCTCAATCTCATCTTTCAAGGTCACGCACACGTGGCAACGAATATCACAGCGTATTTGGCTTGAAGAAAGTACGGCAGATAACAAAATATTTCAATCACATGAGCATTAATTTTGAAAGGTAAGACTGTTGCTTGGAGGACGACATTTTATTACCTGGAAATAAATTGTGCTGCTATAGGAAGCCTCATCCTCTGAAACCTATCAACTATGATATTCACTCTGTTCATCAAGGGTTTATTTCCATCAAACATTCTTGATCTCATATAAACAAACAGATGTTAACCCTCAAAGTACTCACCTTAGAAATGCTATAAATTCCACTGAAATAATTGTTGATTAAAACCTGGAGGAGACCCTTCAAAGGGTATTTTAAAACTGATATATAAACCATTGATACCAGTCTCATTGCTTTGTACCCACACCTAAGAACACCTAAGAACAGGGGGATGTAGTTTAAAAGATGGATGTCAAAAGAAAGACCACAATCACTGACTGCACTTTCCATGAACACTAGCACACTCCACAGAAAGAAGTGATGGATGCTGTTTACCATGACACTGCCTCTGGTCAAATGGTTTCCATTTATATATATCATTCCTCAAATTTCATTTATATAGAGAGAAATTCAGGCAAGTTAAACTAGATGGTATTTACTTGTAGGAATACCTACAGAATACCTATTTTACAAAGCTGGCATCTGTATTGATGCTGATGAAACAAACTTAAATGTGTCCCCATTCTTCCCATGAATGCCAGGGACATGACTTCAAAGGTCTCAGGTTCCCACCCTGTAGATCTGGGAACCCAGATGACTTACTGGGATGTGGGATGCATTTCTCAATCACACACACATGGCTTCACAAATGCACACTATACACAAACTGCCCAGAATCATTATACCATCTCTTACTTGTACATATCTCAAGTTTCTGACAGCAGACTGCCATTTACAACTTCATAGGGAAAGCTGGGTTCTATCACTTGCCTTGATATATGGCACTCTTGGTGGTCACTAAAGCCCCATTCATAGCCATGGCATCATTGTTTCCATAGAAACAACATCACCACATTTTCAAAGCAGGAGAAACTAAAAGGAATTCTCAGAGAAGACAAAACCCAAACAATTGAACTGGAATAAGTAAGCTATTAGCTAGCGTGCTCTTTTGAGGATCTCTTAGTTTCTTGGGAGAAAAATGGTAGATTTTAAAACAATAAAAATAACTAGAAATTGTAACTACCAAATTTGTTTCTCCAATAAAATATACTGTTCCTTGAATAACCCAGATTTATATTAAAAATTTATTCTTAAAATAAGACTTATAATTCTCCAATCCCCATGAATGCTTGAATGTTTTTTTTAAACATTAAATGTCTTAATGTCCCTGTTGACTTTATATGTGCTGTGAATTTAGTATAACTGAAAATATACCTTATACTTTAGTATAACTGAAAGTAACTTCAGTTACTTTTTAGTAACTAAAAGTTTTTGACAGTTCACCTAAAAACCAATCTCATACACAGTTAAATCCTATAACAGGTAAAAACAAAATCGCAATCACAACTATTGGAGGATAGAACTATGTTTGTGAAGTCCCACACACAGGTTGGCAAAGTTAAACTATTACATAAAGGCTGAGCAAACATTTTCTAAAATAATCGCAATGACAGACAGATCCATGGCAAAGGGAATCAGAGAGCAGACACATCCTAAGACTGTCTATCCAGACATCCAAGTGTCTCTCCGTATTGTTAGAAATAGACTGCTGAGCTTAGTGCGGGAACTCAGCTCATCCTTTCAAGTGTTTATAATTAATAGTCTGATTTACAACTCCAGAAGCATCTTAGGAATGCCTTTCTAAACGTGGGATAGTCTTGCAACGGGGTGGAAACACTGCTCAAACCAGTCACCCAAAAGCAATTCAACTCAGAAAAGACCAGACTGCAACTGAGTTGTGGCCGCAGGGAAAATGCCAGTCCAGATGATGAAAATCGCAACCAGACACCTATCAACCTACCAGAGATCTCCTTTCCTTTGTCTACATCAGCAATGGGGAGGCTGAGCCTTCCCGCTGAGGTTACAAGGAAAGGGTCTGCATTATCGAGAGCTGTCAAGTGAATATATAGAGTTAAGCAGCTCAGATCTATCACAAACAGGAAGATATCATCCCATACCCCATGAATTGGGATATGCCAATCTCATTAAGCCTACAAATGATGCTACTGATGACTGGAAAGACCCTGTTGGTTAACAATTTCCTCCAAGATTAAAACCTCCTGCAGAAATCTCCTTGAGAAGAAAAAGTAAAGAACTCAAAACAGTTTCAGGAAGTCCCTGAAACTGACCAGATTCACTAGGCCCTGCCCTGCCAGAGGAAACAATAAAAGCTCAGAGTCCCTCTCAGAAGATGTGAAGCCGAGCTGCAAAGACTCTCAGAGGAAAAAGAGCTAAAGAAGACTGAGACCAGACCAGCTACTGGGAAGAACAGGAACCAGCTCCCGGAGGAGGTTTAGACCAACTGAGGCACCTGGAAATCGCCTTCTCCAACCTGCTGAGCGGCCTGCAGGCTGGGCAATGCTCCCCAATCCCAGCTCTGTAAGCTGTCAGCTGTTCTGGGGTTGGGGCTTTGTGATGCAGCTGTCTGAGTCATTTCTGATTCTGTAAGCACCACCTCACCAATATTTCTGCAAGTAAGCTGAAGAAAACTCTTTGTTTTACCAAATTGGACTTTGGTGTTATCTGCACATCAGTCTGTCACAGGATCCCTATCTGGGATAAATAGATGTGTGTGTCTCATCTACCCAGGAATGGTTTTGTCATACAAGAGACCAATTTATTTCAGTAGTAGACTGCTTTGTAAACACTCTTACCCCCACCCAAATGTGCACATTTTTATGTATTATTTGGTTATTATTACATTTATACTATATAAATTATTTATATCATATTGATATATCATTATATAATATATTATGTAAAATATTATATGTAAAATACATGTTATGTATTATATATTAAGCATATATAGTATATTTAGTATATAATATATTATACATGTAATATTGTATATTAAATATCTATATTTTATATATTGTTCTATATATTATATATCATATACTATATAGTACATATATAATACTTATATTATATAGATACTATTATTATTTTTAAATTTTCATTTAGACAGCATGGAATGAACATGATGTTCAGAACGTCATTCACTTCCACAAGAGGTCAAACAGGAATGGTACCATGATTGATGTACATGTCAAGGGCTTGACCATGAAGAGACACAAATACCTGGAGCTTGAAGCTGTTTTAGGGAAGATTAATATACACAGGAATAGCAGATAGTACCGTGTTATCATGGTAAACAGAAAAGATACAGGAAGAGAACAGAGAGTAGTGATGGAATCCATAGTAAGAAGAATAGTTGGAGCATAGATCCCAGTCATATTTGTAGCAATTATAAAGACATGGGTCCTGTTCTCACAAAGCTCAGAGAGTTTCCACTGGGATAAATATTGCATGATGACACAGGGTGATGAGCTGTTTATGATGTCACAGGGTGATGGGCTGTTTGTGATGTCACAGGGTGATGGGCTGTTTGTGACGTCACAGGGTGATGGGCTGTTTGTGACGTCACAGGGTGATGAGCTGTTTGTGACGTCACAGGGTGATGAGCTGTTTGTGATGTCACAGGGTGATGAGCTGTTTGTTAGAAACAGAAGCATTTGAAGGCTGGTGAAGACCAGGAAGTGTGTCGAAAGCTCTGGCTAGCCACCCGTTATTAATGAAACGCAAGTAGCATTATTCCAGAGGAAACCACAGGGGGAGATGGCTTGCTCCAAATTGAACCATGGAACAGTCCATAAACAATTTGCAAAAAACAAAACAGGGTAATAAATCTGTCATGCTCCATTAAGCAAGCTTGTATTTCCTGATAACAGCAGGAAATACTCTTAGAAATTTGGATTAAAAAGAGAAATAGCTAAGGTAACAAAGAAAATACGAAAAGATGAAGATTAAAGTGAGTCCAGCAACCTCAGGCTATACTCATTGTGATCCACAGCAGGAGGACAGCCATCCAGGCCCCAGGATGCTCCCTGTACTGCAGGTGTCCACCACCCCTGCAGGAGCTGCCATCTTTATGTATGTGTGCCAGACTTGTGCCTGGCTCTCTGTCTCCTCTTGAGCTACTTGTAGCAGCACATAGCAAAATGATATACAGACAGCATCAGAAAAACCCAGTCTTCCAGTTTCCCCCCAACATGCCAACGCCTTAGCCGTAGGCAAGCCCCTCTCTAAGACAGCCTTCCAGCTAGGTGTGAAAAGGGCAAACACCTGTAATGTAATTTGAGAGGCTGAGGCAGGAGGATCCTAAGTCAAGGCCAGCCTGGGCTACACAGCAAGTTCTAGGCTAGCCTGAGCTACACAGAGAAACCCTGCGTCTAATTAATGAATGAATAACTTAGTTCTTAACCAATTAATAATCAATTCTCCAACAAGATTATGTTCTACTTATCATGAATTTAAGGGTGACTGGCTGTGTACTAGGTTAAATATTTAATTATCTTTACGCTCATCTATATTTCTATACTTTTATTTCCCCTGTTAGCCATTTCACCTGTAATTGATTTATTCTTAGGAAAGAATAAATACCTGATTTATTCTTAGGAAAAGGCTGAACAAAAGCTAGCTCAATCCAGAAATAATTTGTAGAAAGTAGAAAAGTCCGTTAGCACCCAAGCGACAGATCTACGAAGATCACAATTACAAAACCAACCTAGGCTACCTGGAAAGACTGGCTCCAACACAAATGGGCAGAGGGTAGAGATTGTCCCAAATGTGGTGGAAGCTTTATAAGTGTAAGGTGACTGAAAGATTTCAGATTGTCTTGGAGAAGTGATCTCTTAAGGGGGCACATACACCCAAGCAACTCTGGATATCTTGTTCAAGGTGACAGAGTCAGGGGCCAATGAGATGGCTCAGCGAATAAAGGAGCTTGTGGCCAAGCCTGATGGTCTAAGTTCAGTCTCTCAGACTCACATGGTAGGAGGGACTTGGCTCCTATAAGTGGTCTTATAATGTCCATGTGTGTAGTATGGTGTGTGTGTCAAATACACACACACACACACACACACACACACACACTCAAGGTAAAAAAGAAAGTTTTTTTTTAAGAGTATAAGGTTTAAAACAAAACAAAGCAAAATAAAACAAAACAGTCTTCTATGTTTTTAACATTTCAAGAGACCCTAACAATTCATGACTTTGGTATTATCAACCACTCCATTCTTTTTTAAAAAAATATACTTTCACTTTATTTTTATTTTACATGTGTGCCTGAATGCACGGATATACACCATATGTGTGCAGGACCCTACAGAAATCAGAAGAAGCATCAGATCAAATCTCCTGGAATTGGAATTACAGACTGTTGTTAAGTCACAAGGGGAGCAGGGAATCAAACCATCTCTTTTGTCTTGACTGCTCCATTTTCAAGGGGCAAGAAACCCAGCTACTCCATCAAGACATACATTTGAGTGTGCATGTGCACATCTATGGGTGTGTTTATAAGAAGGGAGGCAACAATGTGCGTCTCAAAAAGGAAGAAGACAAGTGAATTAGAAGGAAGAGCGGATGTGTCCATGGGACGTGAGTCACGCTGAGGCTCAAGGACGGTTTGTTTATAGGGGAAATGGTTCATTAGATCAGGTTCATAACCAGTGTAGTTTTGGTCAACATCTGGAATTCGAAAGGACTCATGAGCAGCTAGGATGCTTACAAAGACCTAGGTAGAGGAGTTAAATCCATTAGAAGATTAAATTCAACTCAAAAGCCAAAGGTCAGAAAACAGGGGCAGTCAAGCTTATTAGGTAAACCAGATGGCCAAAGAGCAGAATTCAGACACACTGCCATGAACCAGTGTGTCTTCCTGGGCTGGACCAGGTAGATGATATTTTGTCTCCGATGTATCCAAGTGCTGCTTATCTTATTCCTTCCATAACATCTAGGCCTGCTTGCTCACAGGGAAAATAATCACAAACATAGTTGCTTGGTTCCCCAACACCACCTCACAGGCAGCTTGTCTCTGCAGTGAGCTTATAGTGCTATAGAAATCATTTTTCCAAAGAATTCACTTGACCCTGCTTGTTCCGGTCCACTGAGTGCAGTGCTTACCTTGGCTGGCTGCAATGCTGCGTCCTTACCACGCCCCCCCACCCACACCCCCACCCACACCCCGTGAGCACCTTACAGCAGTAGCAATTTGGGAGAAAGAAAATTAGAGAGACTATGGCTATTGGACACAGAGCAGCTCCTTCCCTGCCCCCCACAGGGGAAGACTCCATCAACAAATAACCCACATCTGAACCATGCTCCCCGCCCTCCCCCTCAGCCCTACAGGCCTCTAGGTACAAAAGAGTTGGAAGAAGCCATTATGGTAGTGGTTCTCAGCCTGTAGGTCATGGCTCCTTTTGCGGATCAAATACCTCTTTTCACAGGGTTGCATATCAGATATCCTACATATCAGATATTTACATTACGATTCACATTATAAAGTAGCAACAAAAATAATTTTATAGCTGGGTGCGTGTAGTGTGTCACCACCACATGAGGGACTGCGCACATCAGGCAGGTTGAGAACCACTGCATTAGAGGAAAGAAAACTGCCTTGGGAACGGTCTGAGGAGTTTGGGCAGGCCTACATGGAACAGGAAAGTTGAGAAATCTACAGTCAATGGCTTGCTGTGAAACAGCCATTGTCATCAAAGAAAGTTCACAGAGGGACTGGAGAGACAGCTCAGTCAATAAAGTACCTGCCTAGGAACGTACGAGGACCTGGGTTTAGTCCTAAACACCCATGTAAAAAAATTGGGTATGGTGGTATGCGTCTGTAATTCTCCCACTGGGGAGGCAGAGATAGGATTATTCCTGGAGCTGCTGTACCAACCAACCTCGCTGAATTAGTAAGCCTCAGGTCCAAGTGAGGGATCCTGCCTTTAAAAAAAAAAAAAAAAAAAGCCGGGGAAGAGTTAGGGGAAGGACTGAAGGAGTGGAAGGGGAGGGCAACCACACAGGAAGACCAACAGTAGCAACTAACCTAGACTCCTGGGAGCTCCCAGAGACTAAGCCACCAACCAAAGAGCATACACAGGTAGGTCCCTATCCCTGGCACATATGCAGCAGAGGACTACCTTATCTGGGCTCAGTCAGAGAGGATGCACTTAATCCAGTAGAGACTTGATACCCAGGGATGTTGGGGAGGAAGGGGGAGGTATTGGGGGAAGGAGGAGCACCCTCTTAAGGGGAAAGTGAAGAGGGGGCAACATTTTGAGTGTAAATAAATAAAACATTTAAAAAAAAGACAGATGGCTTTCCTCAGGAGCAACACTGAAAGCTGACTCTGGCCTGCACATACATCACATGTACTACACACACAAGAAAGGGAAGGAGAAGTGGGGGTGGGGGGTGGGGGGTAGGGAGGAAGGAGAGAGGAGAGGAGGGGAGAAGAAATAGAAAACTCCCAGAACTAGTGTGGTGGAACACGCTTGTGACCTCAGCACTATGGAGGCCAGAGGATCGCAAGTTCTAGGCCAGCCTGGACTACATAGAAAGACCCTGTCTCAAATGAAAACGCAGAGGGCAATCTCTGCAGCCTATAAGTCTGGCGTCCCAGTTTCATGTCTATTGGTATAATGAAATACTCTGACCAAAAAGCAACTTGGGGGGAGAAAAGTTTTGCTTTTAGCTTACAACTCCAGGTCACAGTTCAATATTGAGAAAGGTCAAGGCAGCACTTGAACTGATCGCCATTCCACACAACATTACCTCTGACACACTCTCACTCCACAGCCCACGTACATCAGGAACCACGGAGAACACCGCTTGTTCAGCTAGCTTTCTTTTCTTTCTTTTTTTTTTTTTTGAGACAGGGTTTCTCTGTGTAGCCTTGGCTGTCCTGGAACTCACTCTGTAGACCAGGCTGGCCTCGAACTCAGAACTCAGAAATCCGCCTGCCTCTGCCTCCCAAGTGCTGGGATTAAAGGCGTGTGCCACCACTGCCCAGCTCAGCTAGCTTTCTTATAGTGTTCCAGACCGCCTGCCTATGCACGGTGCTGCCCACAGTGAGCTGGACCCTCCTGCATCAGTCCATAACCAAGACCATCCCCCACAGACATGCCCACAGGCTGATCTGATCTGGCAGTTCCTCAGTTAAGGCTTTCCTCTCAGATGACTCCAGGATGTGTCGAATTGGCACTCGAAGCTAACCAGGAAGTCCAGAATCCGTCTCAAAATAAGATGTTCCTCAAGGGTACCTCTGAGGCCTTGGACTTGTCTGCCTGACAAATGCCAATTAAACATCCTGACTCCACAGCCCCAAAGGGGGTGGGTGCAGTCTGCACTGTTCCTTGAGCTCTGACAGCTATTTAAAGGGCCCTTGGAGGAAGACCATTTGTCAGCATTATAGAACGCCCACCCTGAAATGGTCCATCAAAAGCCTAGCTCAGGCATCCTCCACCCGGGAGAGCCCTGGGAAGCTACTACTGCCCACTAAACCTCAGCCTCTTTATCTGCAAACGTCCACCTACACCACAAAGTGCATCCATAAAATGTCATGTTCTTCCCAGTTTATAGTGACCTCTACTTACAGAAAAACGGGCAATGTTCAAAGAACTATAGCATATTACAAAAGAGTGCAGTTTGTAACCAAGAGACTCAGTCCTCGAATGCTTTCCTTATATTCGCCCACTAATCCAGCTCGCATGCAATTCTAAAGACTCCCAAGGCTCCCAAGGCCTCATATTTCTCATCATGCCCAGCAGGGTGGCAATATAGTCCACTGGCCAGCCCCTCCCCTGGAGCCCAAGTTTTCTAAGCTCTGTATCTCCCTTTAACAGCCCCATTGCTTGACACAGTCTCTCTCACCCCTGCTCCTCTTTAATTGCCTTCTTGCAGCCCATTTCCTACCCAGGAACCTCCCATGAGAATAGAGTATGTGGTAATATTCACATCTCTCCGCTTGAATATATAACCAAGCTATTTGTGGGACATTCCAGGGCTAAGGCCTGTTGTTACAGAACAACTAGCTTCCAATTACTGAGGAACATTTAAGGAGGACTCTATCTATAGACACTTACAAGGGCCTACTTTGGGTAAATTTTTCACACACACACAAACACACACACACACACACACACACACACACCAGAAGGACTTAGCAGAGCATTAAGAAGGTAATCTCATTGTTCACTGTCCATATGAGAAGAACAAACTTATCTCAGTTACCCAGATGCAGAACCTGGTAAATCTTGACTTTTTCTTCACCTATTTTATAGCCTCCATAGCAGCTAACACTGTCTCTCCAAGATGGTAATCATTGTTTCTTTGATACAGGATATAGCTGATTCTTTTCTGGACAGACTCAAGGTCATCCATTCTGTGAACATCAGGACGAGGTCACAGATAGGTCTTTGACTCCAAAAGTTCCAGGGTCACATCCCATGGCTGTCAACAGGTTGAGTCAACTAGGCAGAAATCTTCAAGTTCTAATAAGTCTTTGCTTCATATATCAAAGGTCTTGCTGGCTACTCCTTGTCCTTTACTGTAAAGAAGGTATATACTCCATGGTGACATTAGCCATACAAACACCACAGTCGCTTTCCCTGGAGAGCAAATCTAGATCAAATGTTCATACACATCTGCAGTATCTAATTATCATTCACTTTCCTTATCCCTACCTTCATTTAGCATAGGACCCAGGCCCAGTTTCCCTCTCCCTACTGAATCTCAAATTCCAAGGGACTGTGGACCTTGGTTTCAAATTAAAATGTGTTGAACAGTTGATGCAAATGAGCTCAAGCAGGAAGAAATGATCTGCATAATGTAAGACACAATTGTGATGTTGATGGTTCCTGTTTGGTGTGGATAGTGAGGCATAATCCTCTAACTAACTAACTGCTAGAAACCATTCTGCTTCCATTCAAGGAACAAACTGCCCGATTGGAAGGACTCTATAAGGAAAAAGGCTCTGACAAGCTGTCCCACGGTGCCTGATTTCAGGATTCGCTTCATGACCATGCCAAAATGTCCAGCTCATCTGTGTTCCGATGGAATATTCTTTATTCTTATCCATAGATGGTCACTGTGGGAGGCTGGGTTGAGTCCCATAAGCATCCAAAAGAGTGAGATGTCTGTTGGCTAAATCAGCAGGGACTCTGGTGCTGGACCAGAGAAAGTGCATTCTGACCATACGCAAAACCAAGAAAAGCACGCCGGGTTGCTGCATCCCCCACTTCTGGTTGAATCCTACTCTATATCTAAAATGCCATGCACATCAGGAGCCAAAGGAAATGGTAGTGGCCAAAGCCCGGGAAAGCTTGCTCCCCCATGCTGATCCATTCAAGGAAACAAAGCCCTTCCAAGTTGCACTGAGCTGGTCTGGAGATGGAAGGCCTTTATGCAGGTTACCAAGGAGATGAGTCAGATGTTGTTACCATAGAAACTATTGCTACCATTTATTGTCCATCACCCCCTGACAGTAAGGGAAAGGAGGGCACTGTGTTTTGATGGAGAAGGAAACAAGAAGAGTTGGATTTAAGTCAGGATGAAAGAATCATATTGAGATAGGTCTCCAAAGACTTCAATGGCGTAAGTTAACAAAATGTCTAATGTCCAAAGCAAATGAATTAGACATGAGTGTTGATGGTTTGTTGTTATTTGTGTTGGTGAAGTTGGGGTGAATAAAGCGGCACATGAGAATGACCTCCACCCATCTGTTGGACCTGTCAACAAGATCCTCTAGCAATAGCACCAGGGCATGAGACTCATAAGCACAGCACACACCATAACCCATATTGAGTCAGAGTTATGGGGAAACTGAGGTAAGCTGTCTTGCATAATCCCTTCCCTATTAAAAGCCCGTTTCCAGTAAAAGAGAAGCACCCTGAGAAGTCCCTAAGATTCTTGCTACAACCTAACAATACTATTTCTAAAGTACTAGCTTTTAAAATCCTTTCTAAATTTCATAGTGTATGTGTATCTGTCGGTCTGTCTATCTGTCTGTATGCATGCATGTATGTATGTATGTATGTATGTAGGTGTCTGTGTGCATGATTGTTATCAGGTGTGAGTATGGGCACTTAAGAGTTTCCAACTGAAAAATATGTGGTACCCAACCAACTACTAGGATATGAAAATTGTGGAGAAGAATGTAGCTTATTTGTTCACAGCCTTCTTATCAATACTACTAGGTCATCAATACTACAGTACTACATTGGTGACATGTGTAGGCACCAAGTCTACATAACAGATATTGGTAGATACCAACACTACACATTACATCATTTGTAGCGACTTTAGAATAACGGGATGGGAAGAGGACTCTTGGGGTGAGGAAAAGAGAATGCCTGTCAGAAAACGAAAGCTGTGGAAGCTCTGGAGCACAGAGACCTAACGGAAGCTCTACTGCTGCTTCCCATGTCTGAAGGAAAGCCCTTCCAGGGCTGGGGAGCTGACTCAGGGGGTAAAGTTGCATGCTGTATGAGAATGAAGACCTGGGTTTGAACCACCAGTTCCAATATAAGAAGCGACACTGCTGCACATGCCTGTGACCCTAACTTTAGGAGGCAGAGAGACAGGTGGATCCCCAGAGCCTGATGGGAAGACAACCTAGCCAAAATAGCAAGCTTCTGGTTCACTGAAAGACCTGGTCTCAAGGCAATGAAAGGAAGAGCAATAGAGGAACATCATGCTCTGGCTTCTGCATGATCATATGAGTACATGCCCACACACTCAGGGCACACAGCCATAAACACAACCAACACAACCTACACAGGCCGCACACATACATACACACATACATGCCCCCAAACTAAACTTTCAGATTTTTCTCCTCTTTGGTGATGATAACTTCAACCTTGAAATTCATCTTATGGCACCTGCATTCACAGAGCTGTCTGGAGGGACATATGACACTCCAGGTTTGCTTCAGGATTGGGTCTCAACACTGGGTGCTCCAGTAGCTAGACAAAGCAAGCATTCAGGTGTTTCTGGATGGGGTAAAGAAAAAACCAGTACAGTCCCTCTGGTTCCTTATTTATGTTATTCTTTCAAGTAACACTGCTGGGTATTGTTGGAATCAGAAAGGTCTGTCTCAAGGGATCAGACTGAAGGGATAGTGGAAGAGGTAGGGACAGCCAGTACCTTTCCAAACGCGGGGTTGGTGACATTGACTAATTCTAGGTGCCAGGAAAGCAGGAACCAGGACAATTCAAAACACTGGGAGTTCTGGCCCTAGCTTGCATTTCCTTTTGATAACCATCAGGTAGACTGCAGGACCCCACCCATACAATTAAAGGGAGTTGCTGACGGACAGTAACACGAGGAGCCAATGTGGAAGGGGCTAAAGTCCTTGCTCCCAGGGAGTGGATATTCATTTACTAATTCAGCTGTAAGTAGAATTCCCACAAGAGGACTTCAAGAGATTGGCAAAGCTCTCAGACCCACAATTTTGCCTAGCCTTCCAATGAGTGCCATTCCTTTCAACAGCTTCTGTATTCCATGAAGGTAAATCTCCCTCTCCAGTAAGAACAAACTGGCCATGCTTCTCCCTACCCAGACGTCCCCTAACAGCACAGAAAGGGAGAGCCAGGATGGCACTGACACAGAGACTGGCTTTCTCACAAGAATTCAGAGATCTAAGTTCAAGAGATCCAGTAAGTGATTTGCCCAGTCACAGGGGTAAGTAGCTTGAGAGTCCAGGCCAGATATAACTGCCATGAAAACTCAGGTGTGGGTCTTGGCATAAACATATGATTTAATATTTTTTGAGCAAATACCTAAGAGTGGAAAGGTTAGTTCATATGGAAGGCGTATGTTTAACATTTTAAGGGATTGCCAAGCGGCTGTGCGGGTTTGGCTTTTCCAGAAGTGAGTATGTATGCACTGCAGTTCTGGTATCTGCACTGACCCTCACTGCAGAATGAATACACTTACAAAATATGCCACTGTGATCAACACACAACTGCATACTGATCTCATCTCTCCTTAACTATACCACAAACGCTGGGGCAGGAAGAGCGGTCATTTTCCTAGTAGTTCTAGACAAAAGCCATGCTAAGACATCTAGAGGGGAAAAAAAGTGCTTGTGTTTCCAGACCACATCTCAGCCATTCTTAAGGATGCTGCGGCTGTCCACTCCTCGTGGCCTCTGGTCGCCAACTGCACCATGGCCTTTGTCATTTCAGACTGTCCTGTGCAATTAGATCTCCTCTTCTCTGCTGCCCTGCAAAGATTTCGGAAGACCATACTGCGTCATGTCTTTCTTATTTGCTGTATCCCCACATACTAGGAGCTACAAGGTGCGTTATAAAAGCACCTTGGTCTGCACGTATCACAAAATGCCTAATCATATCATAGATGGGACACAGTCACCCCATCCTCCCTGCAATGCTGCTTTGCCTTTTTTAGATGGAATTCTAGCCACAGATCATCTGGCCTTATGCCTTCAGGAGAGATCACTAATAACCAATGGCACGTTTACTTCCCCAATGTTTAACACTGGTATAAATCCTTTATTTATACCAGTGATTGGAATTTTGTGTATTCTTTTTTAAAACAAAGGTTTTTAAAAAGAACACAAACCTTGGTCCATCATTATCCATCATCAGTAAACAGCCAAAAAGGAGACTGAGAGAAAAGAACTGCCAGTTCTACTGCCAAAGAAAATATTTGCTTTAATGACATTCTGACACACCCCCCAAATCAAGCTGGCATTTTGGCCCAAGCAGATGTTCCCGGTCTGACCCATTTCTCTACCGAATCTGACTAGCTGGTGGGATGTCAAGGTACTATCAAAAGGCAGCTGCTTGCTTCCATCCTTGTCCGATATCGTTAACGGGACCATAAACGTCCACATGAGTCTCTGTATAGAAATATGCTTCCATGTTTCTCAGGTAATGGCTGGATCTTATAGTAAGTGAATGTGTAACATTTAAGAGCCTATTAAATTGTCTGTCAAAGTAGCCATTGCACCCTGCATTTCCACCAGCAGGGCATGGAAGTCCTTCCTCCCCAACATCCATCCCCTCATCTGTACCTGATATGGCCAGGTTTTTAATCATTAGCCATCTGATAGTTACATGCAGTACCTCATTAATTTTCATTTTTCTTATGATTAACGATGCTGGGCACTGTTGCAAGTGTTTATGGGTCATCTGTGTACCTTCTCTGGAGAAGTGCCTTTCCAAACCATTCGTATGCCTTAAAAGATTATTTTCTTTGTGCAGGTGTATATGTGCAGTGTGTATGCATGTTTACATTCATGTGTATGGAGAAAAATGCATGTGTGTGTTTGTTTTGTATGGAGGCCAGAGGTCAACCTTGAGCATTGGCCCTCAAGGACCATTCATTTTAATTTTTTGCGACACATCTGTCTCTGGGACCTGGTGCTCACCAATTAGGCTATACTGGATGGTTTGTAATCCCCAGAGATTCTCTTGTCTTCATCTCCCGCTCACTGGGATTACAAGAATGTGCCTCCACAGCCAACTTTTCACCCTGGTGTTGGGGAGCAAGCTCAAGTCTTCCAGCTTACACAGTAGACACTTTATCGACTGAACTATCTCACCAATCCTTTATCTACTTTCTAAATCATTTTCTTATTGCGTTCTAAGAATCTTATGCGCTTTATAGAGACAAGTCCTTAAGACAAATATCTATAGTAACTGCCTACCTTATATTGAAACCTAAGAATCCTACCGACCTCCTTTCCTCCCTCATCCCACCTTTAACTTCTGCCCCATCAAAGCAGAATAGAACTACAATCTAAGTGCCAGATAGTTAAGCAAAGCAACAGGCAGGTAGTCTTCTCAAAGGCCATGGGACCTTGCAATGAACAGAACCCAATTCTTCCCCTGTAGATCACAGGGAGCTAGCTTAAGTCAACTACACGTTCTCTTCCAGTAGCAAAGATGCACAATCCCATGACTGTTCATTCGAAAACACACTAAGTTCTTAGAGCAGTCACGAGGGTGTCCTTGTTGCACGCTTAAGGGGTTTCACAAAATGTTCAACAAGATAGCTCTGAGAATGTCTGCCAAGTAGCTGACTCCAAGTGCTGGTCCAGCAGCCTGAGAATCCCAAATCCCATCAATCATGCTTTTCTCTGTCCTCCATTCTACATCTAAAACACAAACCCAGGAGCATACTTGACTGTCACAGCTGAGTAGGCGCAAACCCTTCCAGGCCTCACAGAGGTATTTCGAACAGGAAAGTGAGAGCAGGCCAGAGATGTGGCATCTGTGAAGAGCCAGGCAGAGTTCTCAGTGGAAGAATGCTGCCTCGTGGTGGGATGCTGGGACAGTCCTCAGTCAAAGAACAGGCTTCACTACAAACCAGTCAATGTGAGCCTTGAATCTTAATCAAGTTTCTGCCATTCATACCCTCTCTGAGAGGAAAGAGATCCTTCAACAATCCCTGTAACAGCTGTTTCACAGGTTTAATGAGGTGGGAAATGGCCCCTGTGGGTCCCTGCAAGGAGAAGCAACCAGCTAACATGGGCAAGTAAGATTATTCATTTAAAAAAAGAACTGAAAATTAGAAACACCCAGGAATGCCTTGTCTCTCAGAAGGGATCCTCCTAGCTGCCCCAGGGTGGATGGCTATTCCTGTGGAAGCCTGAGTTGGCAGAGCAAGAGGAAGAGAAGGCTGGTTCTTGGTAAAGATGAAGAGATTTTGCTCTTTGAGGCAAACGGGTCTGAAAGGAGACCACACTTTTCCGGCCTCCTCACAACAAGATGAGGCCTACTGCACTGGCCATTGGCTTCTCTCTTCCCTGTTTCTCTCCTGTGCAGGAAAAGGAAGGCTCCCATCTGCATGTTTGTGGGAAATCAAGGGCAACATTGAGATAAGATTCCAGAAGCGAATACTGTCTCTGGACAGATGTGTTCTTACCGTGGGAGGCCCTGTCCCACCGCCCCTCATGCACCCACCTCACTTGCTTCTCAGAGGAGAAGGCTTCTCTCCTCCAACAGTGGACCGTTCACTCTTTTTACCTTAGCCCCATGCTTGGCACAGTCACCTGCTCAGGACCCCCCCTGAAACAAAACCAAGGCAGACTTTTGCAAAAGTTTAACCATTGAGATGTCAAACCCAAGTCGAGGGCAAAAATTCACTACCAGCTTTCATCCGGAGTGCAGTGGGCTCCAGGAGAGAGCCGGAAACTTCCTGTTTAATCCAGTTTCTGCTTCGTCCTGTGCTTGCTGTGGGTGGCCATGCAGTAGCACACAGCAGGTTGGAGGTGCTGAGTCTAGAACAGCTGGAAAAAAATCAACTCCTCTCCTTTAGAGAATTCTCCTTTTTGGCTTTTTCCTGCCTCCTCCTTCCCAAAGACCAATTAACAAGGAAAATATGGGGAGGTGTGCTCAGAGCTCACAGCTACACCGGAAGATTCAAGCACTTCTCTCAAAATTTAAGTCATTTCTCTACTGAGTCCCGTAAGTTGTTACTCTCTTTGAATCAAAGCTGTGATGATGATGATGATGATGATGATGATGATGATGATGATGTGTGTGTGTGTGTGTGTGTGTGTGTGTGTGTGTGTGCCCTGAAAGGTGTTACTGACAGAAGCTCCTAAAGCCTCATACACACTAGGCTATGCAAACTAGGCCAAACAAGTGCCTAACCACTGCTCTCTATCCCTGCTCTTCTTTTCACTTCTTCTTCTGAGACACCAGCCTTCTGACTATAATTTCTTCACAACTCACGGCATCTAGAATCTAAGCTCCTTTTCACTTTGCTCATACCTGTGGCCTGGCAGTGCAGAGAGCCTTGGCTGGGCAGTTCGCACTTGGGGTTGTCATACAGTCACAGTATGTCGCTGGCTGGGGCTGCGCCCTTTGAAGACTACACTCGGTTGGGTGTCCAGGATGTCTCACTCAGGAGCAAGTGAGCTAGCTGATGATGCTGGCTGTCAACTGAAAACCCAGCTGGAGCTGCCGCCAGCATGCCGGCACATGATCTTCCTAGCATGTCTGGATCTGGCCAAGAAGTTTCTTAGCAGCTAGTATCCCTCAGAGTGAGCAGTAGCAACCTGGCATGAGCTTGTCTCAGAAACCACCTCTTCGGTTGTGTTTTGTTGGCTGGAAACAAGTCACTAAGGTCAGCCCAGAATTACAGGGAGCAGTCGGAGGCTTCGCCTTGGATGAGATGAGTGTCAAATGACTGACACACTTTACAAACCTTCCCACTGGCTTGTTTTCAATGATTTGAGAGCCCTCACGTACATGAGGTTAGGAAATTTGTTAATTACCATACATATCTCTGAAGTCTAGCAGAGCTTCGTGTATACTAGACATCCAACAACTAGATTTTGTGGTTTGAGGGATATTGCTTGATTTGGGTTTTTTTTTCTGTTTATTTGTTTGTTTTTTGAGACAGACTCTCATATAGTCTGTGGAAAGACTGCTAATTAAGGTCAAGACTAGACAGCCTTGTGGGGTTCAGTGTATAATGGAGGACTCCCTTCCTTATCAGAGTTTCTCCTTCTCTGACCTTGTCTGAGGTATTCTAAGCCCCCACCCTCGCCTTTAGTGAGGAATGTCCCATAGCCTCAATTAGTTTATAGGATCAGTTTCTTTTCTCCTGATAAAACCTGCTCTGCCAGCACTTGAGATTCCTGAAATGCTTTCCCATGCTAAGAGGCATTCCAGGGACCTGAAGCCTCCAGCCAAGGACCTTTGCCCATCCTGGGTATCCCTACCCTCAGCCCTCAAAACTTTATAAGCCTTCAATCACCCTAAGTAATGTTGATCTGCCTACTGACCCAGTGTGGTCCCAGTGTGGTCATTCCCTGTATGTACTCACAGGGCTTCTGACACCCCTGTTGGACATCTCTGCTCCCTTCGCCCTTGCGGACTGAATCAGCTGATGATCTACAAGGGCAGGGAGACCCACAGTAGTCCAGGCTGGTCTCGAGGTCACTATGTAGCCAAAGGTGACTTTGAACTCCTGAGACGACTCCTACCTCCTTAGTGCTCCTAGGTACAGCTTACAGGCTTAAAAGATGAGAACCCCGGGCTGCTCAAGGTAAGTACAGTGTTGCAACCTATATGCACGCATCTACTGACGCCATGTTGATTCAGGAAGGAGACCTGACCATGCACTTGCATCAGTGTGGCCCTGTGTTTGGGAAATGGGAAGGAGAGGGGACTTCCGAAGGAGTGACACTTAATTTGTCAGGAGTCTCACTTGTACTGCTAACGGCATGAGTTTCAATTAGTGAGTCTACGTGAGCGCGAGTGTGCATGCGTGTACATAGAGTGGACATGGTAGCAAGATGCAACACTGTTTGGAGAGGCACCAGAATGTGGGCTTAGAGCTCTGGCTTTCTATAACAGAGGCCTTCTCAATTCCTGAACTTATTTTGAGAATAAAACTGGACAGATACAAATGAATATAATGTAAAAGCAAATCACTCTCCAAGTTATTATTATTCTCATTGAGTTGCAGAATTCCTCCAGATGTCAGCACTCCTCTGGATCTGCTTATTCTACTGGGATCCTCTCACCTGTTGCTCTCGGCCTTCACCATGGCTTCCACTACCCCATTTCTCTTAGCTAGGGATGTATGACTCCATCCGGGACATACCCAGGTCATATGGAGTTAATGAACACATGATGAGCTTTCTTGGTCCTTAGACCCAACACGGCCCTTGGCACACTGCACATGTGCTGCCTTGGATATAGCCTGTTGTAAGTGTATGTGAACACACAGACATGGTTACTGCCACTGTTTTCAGAGGATCAGATCAGAAAAACAAACAAATTCCTTGGGTGGACAGTGACCAAAGGGCAGGGTTATTACATGTAAATTTTCATTATGCTCAAAATAGGGCTCTAAAGCCTTCCCTGGCACAGTCCACGGAATTCTATAAATATTTGACTTGTTCAACGCTAATCTAACCCAGTAGCTGGGGGGGGGAAAGGAGACTTGTACTAAGGCAGTGTGATATGTCAATCACCTGGTTACTTCATAGATACTTTCTGAGATGAATCTCCACCAGTCACGCTACAGGCAACAGCCCACATGAAGGGGCTACCCACACCTGGTTCGTCTTCAGTGATAAAAGACTTTTTATCAATACAATCATGCCCAACAAAAGCTGGCATACTAGTCAAAACAGACGTTAAAGCAAGGAGCCATTGAGAATAATATGTGCATACCTTAAGCATTACTAGAAAGCCTGAACATACATTTATTCACTGTGTGTTGATTTAGCTTGAAGGTCTTCCCTGTAGGTAGATGTCCATGGAATAGCTTTCCACAGTATTCCTTGCCCAAGGCGCATGTTGGCTCTGCCTTTGAGTCTTGCATCCTTTCAAGTGAATTAAGAGCTAAAGGGCATTTGCTAATAAGTAATCCGAGTACAGAGCTCTTCCGTGGTTTTTTTATTCGTTTCCTTCCAGCTTTTATGGTTATTTTCTTCATTCCTAATTCATGAACTAATTGGCAACTTCTTTTGCAGCAACTCACTTTTACCAGTTGTGCTCCAAACACTCAATTTGGTTTTGTAAATGCAGCAGAGGTAAGAGAGGATGCGTGAAGCTTCTAGAAGAGAGCCTAGTGCACAGAGAGAGACCCGTGGAGGTTAGCGGCTGTGCTCCCTCACATGCCATTCACACAGAATAATTATTCAATCGCAATAGCAAGTGTAACTGATACAAACAGGGTTAGGAACTTCCGCCTGGCTTTCAGCATGCACTAAGCCCAAAAGGGAGACAGGAAGTATTCTGTGGAACAAAATGAACAGCAGCACCAGCATGTGACATTATTAAGCATTATGCAGGTCCGCCTAAGGAACGGAGACAAAGTTAAATGGAGGTCATTTTAGAAAAAAGGTCTCTCTACCTCTCTTAGACCTTCAGATCTCTTGCCCCACCCCTACACCTCCATCCCCACCCTCTACCAAAGACTCTGGTCCCTCCAGGGCTGATAAATAAAGCACTACAGACTGTGGCTTGCCCAAAGGCACCAGGGAAATGTTAATTCAGTCAGTCAGGAGTGAAATCTATCCTACATCCCTTTTCTTATCGCACATCCTGGCATGGGCCTACCTCCCCGAAAGGAGGAGACAATGGTCCCTAGCTCCCGTAGCCGACTCCCTCCTCTTTTCTCTGAGCTGTCACTAAAACCCACACTTTAGACCAGTGACTCTCAACCTGTGGATGGTGACCCCTTGGGGTGGTCAAATGACCGTTTTTTCACGGGGGTTGCCTATGACTATCAGAAATCACAGATATTTATGTTCTTTTTTTTTTTTATAACAGTAGCAAAATTACACTTATGAAATAGCAACAAAATAATTTTGTGGTGGTGGTGATGTGGAGGGAAATCACCACAACATGACGAGCTGGGGTCATAGCATTAGGAAGGTTGAGAACCAGTGCTCTAAATACAACATTGCTAAGCAAAACTATTAGACAGATACTCTGCAGTACACGGTAGGTAACACCTTCATTAAAAACAGTAGCTTACATGGGGAAATATGATCTTCTATCACGCCTGGCCCCCTATACCTATGGTTCTACCACCAAGCTACTCTCCCCAAGCTTAGCTTGTGAGCCTGACTACATACCACAGCTATGCACTCTGATCCTCTCATCTTAACCACAAAGACAGGTAGACAAGGAGACTGCAAAACGACTCACATCTCTTTTATATTCTCTACGAAGGATTTCTATTTCTAAATAAAGACCAAAAAAAAAAAAAAAAAACCGCAACAAAAAATAGTCTTTGTCTGTAGAGTGCACTTAAATTAAGATCTTCAAAATAGTCAGGTAGCAATCTCCTTCAAGAAGTCTCCCTTTCTGGGAGGAAGCGTTGAAATGCATGGTCTGTGTCCACTCAAGATTCCTTTTAGTTCTACAAGACTCGCAGAGCAGCTACTTTCACTCTTTAGACCTCATTTCCAGGCTTATCGGCCAACTGACAATCTTCCATGCTCACTTCAGGCACTGGTAATAAAGTTAATCCAGAATCGTCAGAGTGTTAAGATCTAGATGGAACAGCGTTATGATGTTAGCTCTTTCTGAGCCTCCAAAGCACATGTGTTAGAGGCTCCGTCCCCAGGGTGGCCCTGGTCAGACGCAGTGGAACCTTTAAGAGGTGAAGCCCAATGGGAGATCATTGAGTACCTGCAGCCCCTGTAGGTCTATAGAGTGACCCCTTTGATAGCTAGTTCTTGCAAAGGGGTTCTCACAAAGCCTGGACCAGTCTCCATCCAGTTGTTCTGGCTTCCTGATTCGCAGTGTGGTTGCTTGCTCCATACTGTCCAGGCTCTCGCCACTGTTGTCCGCCATGATGTGGTGCAGCGGAGCGGGGCTCCACCAGAACTGAGCCAGGGCAGGCACCATGGAACCTCCAGAACTATGAGCTAAACAAACCTTACTTTAGAAAGTTAGCCTGACAAGACTGACTAATACTAACACTACCAGCACCCTCAACAAACCAGGCCCTGAGCTTAAAGGAGGACCTAACATGCCTCCATGCATAGCCTCTATGCAAAACAGGAAAGCAGTGGCAGAAAGCGGCTGGCCAGTCACCTGAAGAGGAGTAGCTGACCAGCAGAGGACTGGAGGCTGAGCATGAACCTTCTAACCTCTAACCCCAGAAGCCGCACTACCTTTCCAAACTCCAATTTTACAGCCAAATGGTTTAATGAGAGTGTTGCCTTAGAGGGATAGTGCTACAAGACGTCACACGCCCCCAGCACAATCCCTAGCCTTAAACTCTAATGAGAATCTACCCAACTAAAATCCCAACATCAATCTAACCTGAGGGACGTTGGCTTTCAGCCTGACGCTCTTGAAAACACTTGCCCTCAGGAGTCCCTGCCACACAGAGAGATTTGAGAGTCCTCTAAGGCAAAGCTGAGCTGGCCTCAGCAGGGAGTGGGGAGCAAACATGTCTAACCCATCACCCTCACCAGATCCCAGATGATCTTCTGTGGGGGCTGGAACTATCCAGGGCTGATGGACAAGCTATCATCAAGATGCAATCATCTTGACTCTTAAGAAAGTAGTAATTCACCTAGATGAAGTTCTGGCCAGGAAGGGTGAACACAAGTCAACCAGAGCTCAACTGGGGTGCAGCAGATATGAGACCTTTCTGTGGGAATAGATTGGTGTAGTGATAATCTCTTAATTGTGTGGAAGCATTGCCTGTCAATAAAAATGCTATGTCCAATAAACTGAGGCGGGATTAGAAGGTGGGACCTCTGGCAGGGAGAGAGGAACTCTGGGATATAGTCAGGCATGGGAAAAGATTCCCCACCCGACTCAGAGGAAGTCAGATGTAGGAAACTAAGAGGTAACTAGCCATACGGCAGACATAGAATGGTATAAGTAGATTAATATAGACTGCACTTCTGAACAAAGGAGACAAGCAGAAGAGAGGAAACAATGTCCCTCCACTCCCAATGGCTGGGGAATTTTGTCTTTGTTTTGGTTTTCTAGAAAGCAAAGAAGTAAACTTGGCAGCCTATAATCCCAGCAATTGGAAAGTTGAGGCAAAAAGATTCCAGTTCAAGGCCAGCCTGGGCTAGAGAGGAAGTGAAAGATCCCCTTAAGGTAGGGGGCTGGAAAATGGCTCAGCAGCCAGGTAACCTGAGTTCCATCCCTGGGATCCAGGGAAAGATGGAAGGTGTCCTCTGACTTCCAGTGCTCTCCCCAAGATACCACACTATACACACAAACACAGATAGATAGATAGATAGATAGATAGATAGATAGATAGATAGATAGATAGATAGATAGATAGACAGACAGATAGATAGAGTAGATAATTTTTTTAAAGAGAGGGGTAATTCTATAAAGGGAAGCAAGATTAGAAGACAGACAGTGAAGAGATGAGACAGGACTACAGGATAACTAGCTCTGCCTCCTCAGAGACTACTGAGGGAACATACAGATATCTGCCATGGTATGGGGCACACAGGAGTGAAAGGCTTTCTACCAGTGACTCTCTGAATGTCCTTGGACACCTTCTCAAGCTGTGTCCTTTGACTTTAAAAACCAGAGTGGTGTAAGTGGTGAGAGATATGCCAGCTAACATATTCCCTTAGCGTTAAATAAATGATAAGGTTTCTATAAGGCCCCTTTCTGAGGCAAGCATTTCCACGGAGTCAACATTATACCCTCAAACTGGCAACCAAGGAAAATATCCACACAGGGCCCAGAACATAGAAGGTATTGAGAACTATGGGTTGGCATTTAGAAACCTGGGGATTACACACACAGAGATAATAAAATTGGATTGGCCTGATATAAAGTTTCAACATACAAAGGAATCCACTAAAAGGGAAATCAGCAACGAATGCAGTGGCTTTCTTTGACAGTGGCTGATTAATAAGCACCGGTGGGTAGATAAGAATCTAAATAATCAACTTGTACTTAACATTCGAAACATGACTCTGCTCTGGGACAGAAGTGACGCAGTAATTGGCTCTGCTCCTCACCAATACTCACAGAGCATCTGTGGCCTTAGTTCGTCACCTCGAAGGGTTGAGGCATGTCCCCTTCCAGCTCTCAGGATCTGTATTTCTATGCCTCACTCAGCAAACAGGTCAGGTACATCATCGGTACATCATCGTATCTGACCATAAACATAGATTTCTAAGTGTTTACATGGGTGTATACATGAATATGTTCACATCATGAGTGGGTGAGGCAGGCAAGCACTCCCTGCATACCAGGCCCCTGTGCACCAAAAGATGGTATGCCAGGAATTGCTCACTATTACCCTGTATGTGTGGGTAACTACCCCTTGTCTCTAATCACACTGGCAGGCACAGAAGCCTGATTTTAATTAAGCAAAGCAATGACTGCATCCGTCTGCCATCAAAGCTTTGATCTCCCTATGGGGCATGTTTCTGCACTGTTGCCCACACTCCAAAGAGCCTTGAAACACAAACCAGAGAGCCTTTGACAGTCCAGCCTTGACGAAACTCCTAGTGGCCCCTCTACAGGTATGTGCGACAGTGGGTAACTCTGAAGATACAGAAGCCATGGAGAATGTGGCAGAAGGGCTGTCAAGGGGGCTTGTGCGTCATGGTTCTCAGCCTGAAAGCCAGGGAGAATTTGGGGAAGTCTTAAACATCGTCCCAGCAAATTATGTTAACTGTCACATGGTACAATTAAAATCTTGACAGAGAGGCTGCATTCGGGCAACAAGGAAGTTCAAATTCAGGATCACTGAGTCAACCTTTCTATAATGAGAAGTCTCAGAAGCAGGGCACCAGTCACTAAACATTATAACAGCTGACAAAAAAAATTAAGTGTAATAATAATAATAAATAAAGCTCTTCTTCTCTGTATTATATCTCTTCCTATATACACAGTAAGGGCTCCCAGAAGGAACCCTTGAGAAGCGTCACCACAATCTAAATGAACGAGTTGAGAATGTTATAAAAGACACACTGGGGCCCGTGAGGACTGCACACAAGCAAGGCAAAGATGGGCTGCAATCAGAGCGGAGTTCTGCCTCGGTGCTACTGGTAAAGCGCGGCTTGTGGGACCCCAGGAGTACCATGGTTACCAATTCAACATGCACTGTGGTAAAAGCACAGGAGTGAGGGCTGAGGCTGTAGAGAGGCCATCCTTCTGCAGAGCTCTGAAACATACCCTGAGATGTCTGGACTGGACTGGTGTGGGAGCGGTGTCCATTCTTCCCACGATGGGATAGAATCTTTGGGACTGGACTGGAAATGCGAGGGAGAGCAGGGCAGTGCCCTTAAAGGAGGCAGAGTTAGAAAGGCTGGGGCATAAAACAACAAAAGATTCAGAGAGAGGAAGAGACAGGCCTCATTTAGAAGGGATTTAGAAAATGGACGCCTTGGGCCACTTGGAGAAGATGCCACAGTGATCTTGCTAACGTCACAAGACAAAAGTTCTATTAAAAAGGCCTCTTGGAACACAGCTTTCTCGGGGCCGCACTCGAATCCAGAAAAAAACACTGGATCTGAGCCCAATTTGGAGCCAAAAGCCCATAATCCAAAGACTTGATTGTCTGAGGCAAGAGGATTACAAGTTTGAGGCCAGCCTGGGCTACACATCAAAAACAAAGTGACTTTTCCTACCCGTCTCAGCACAGATACTCAATTTTTGCTTCCTGCAATGTAAGTACATCATGGCTTCCTATTTACTCTTACTCCTTTTACTCCATCTTGTTCGCAGGGCCAACTCATGGCTGGGTCTCTGGATCTAGTGTTTTCCCAGTTCTGGATGTTGTTCCCCTGCCTGCAGCATTTCCTCATCTTCATCTACGGAAAGAACACTCATTTTTTTTTCAAGGTTTGTTGCCCATGCTGCCTACTGTGTGAGCAAAGCGTGCTTGCCCGGCACTTCGTCCCTCTGACACACTCTGCCTTGGGTTCTGGCCCGCTACACATGGTCTTTCCCAAAAGACTTTACATGCACCGAAGGAAGAGACCTCCTGTTGTTCAGCTCCAGCACATTCCAACAGCAGACAGGACGCCTTGCTTGACGGAGGCAGACAAGCAATGCTTGATGACCAATGCTTGATGAGCAGCTTAGTTCTTAAGGGCACAGACTTTGGAGACAGATTGAGTATCGGAGTCGTGTGTCACCCTCCTCCAATGCTGTGTAATCTTTAGTAAGTTATCAAACTTCTGTGCATTAGTTCACCACATATGTAATAGGGGGGTGTAACTATGTATGGTGGGTTATCATGACGATCATAGGATTTAATTCAGGACAAGCACTTAGAACAAGGACTACTATATAATGCCTCGTTTAAAAAAAAAAAAAAAAAAAAAAAAAAAAGTACACTCAGATTCAGTACTGGCTTCGTGTCCGTTCAGCCTTTCTGGGACAAACTAGCAAGAAGATGAGGTACAGAATCAAAGCCCAAGAGAAACTGCGCCAAAATGAGCGAGCCCTCTTGCAGCTGTGTGAAGAGCCTCCCCCATCGCACACCCCATCAAAGATCACAACATTCCCATCTTCAGCTTCCCCAAGGAAAACACAAAAGCATCTTTACTTTTTATGAAAGAGAGGATAAAATGCTCTCTATAAAAGAGATGAAATAAATCAGTTCTAATAACAGCCCTTTAATCCCCCGATCCCCAAGGAAGAAAGGAAAGGAACAATGCCAGGCATTCCAAGCCAGCCATCACCAAGCAACTTTCGGCTGGAGCTGCACAGGCCGCCATCTTTTACCCACAAACCTGGAGGCGAGGCTTGCTGCTACCTCAAGGGTCCTGCTCATTGCTTTATGCTCAGAATAGCAACAGCATTGCACCTTAAAACCCTTTCCTCGCAAAACAGTGGACGCCCAAGGACTCAGACCACCGAAGAAAGTCTTCTGCTTGGAGTCACAAATAGCAGCTCTGAACTATGAGCAGGGACTTCATGTGGATTTCACTGTGGTCTCCTCAGAGAAAAACTTCAGCCCAGCAAGGGCTCCCTGTTGCTGTGTTGGTACATTCCCATTTTTATTCTTCACAACACGGAAACATCTCCTTGATGTTTTATGTTGTTAAGATATTGATGTTCTACTCTTTGTAATTCTGTATGCTGTGATTTCATGCAAGCCTTTGTGTGTATGTGTGTCACAACACACATACAAGCATTCCTATAGAGGTCAGAACACAACTTCAGACACCGCTTACTTTTGTGAGTCAGTATGTCTCATTGATCCAGACTTGACTACGGTTTGCTGGCGTGTGAGCCCGGGTATCCACCCAGCTCTACCTCCCCAGTGCTTGGATCACAGTGTATGCGCACTAGCCTCCTTGAGGACATGCTACCTCGGACTTGCTGTACTCCACCAGGATTCAACTTTTAAAGGTTTCTCCATCTCCCCAAAGTGTCAAGACTGATGACCAAGCTTCTGATACATGGGTCTTTTAGGAATACCCCCTAAACTATCTATCTGTCTATCTATCTATCTATCTGTCTATCTATCTATCTATCTACATACACACACATACATATTATACACACATGTCACTTTATAGCTCTCTTTAATCCTTCTCAGGGGTTATCAATTATTAGTTAATATCTATATTAAAATTTCTTTCAAACAACACACGTGAACATCTGTAATGTAATACTCAGCAGGCTGAGGCAGGAACATGACAAGATCCAGATCTTGCCATGGTCTAATCTGTACCAAGCTGCCTGAGCTATGCAATAAGACCCTATCAAGAAAACAGAAAAGTACGGTTATAGTCTGAACTCTATAGATGAAATAGAGATAGAGATAGAGATAGAGATAGAGATAGAGATAGAGACAGAGAGACAGAGAGAGAGAGAGTGAGAGAGAGAGATAGAGATAGAGATAGAGATAGATAGAGATAGAGATAGAGATA
>NW_022196891.1:67678588-67719089 GCF_008632895.1 Mastomys coucha
TGGAGAATTAAATTGCTAAGGGGATGAGATACACAGTTGCAATGCAGCTCTTCTTTCCTTTCAATGACTCTCACTTTGTCCTTCCTAATGGTAATGTCCCCAAAGGAACTATGTGTTTCCCACGGCATACCTACGACTCTGGGATTAGTTTACATTCAGACATCCTTTATGGAGTCAAATTAATGAGCCAAATGAGAGCTGCGGTTCCTGCTGTTCCTTCCATGGCATTTATGTTAGCTCTTCTGATGTGAGGGTGATGGTCATGTGTGGGAAGATGGTAGATGAGGGAAGAGAAAGAAAGGCAAGTGCATAAAACGTGAAAAACAGAGAGACCTGGGGTAACACACACAACAGCCTAACAAGCAAATAATGCTGCAAATCGTAGTCAATAGAAAATAAAATACAAAATGATAAACAATCAGCCAAAAAAAAAAAAAAAAACCCACCCTGATACCACAACCAGTTAACACCACAGGACACGTGACAGATGAAGTAACATAAATATAAAAATTCCTGATAAGATACAAACAATTCAACACATTAAAAAAAAAGACCATATGTCTTGATCAAGTTAGTATCATACTTGACGTAAGGATAGTTCGATATAAGCAAACTTATAAGTGTAATAGTGAGTCTAAGTACCAGACTCCGAGACAGGATCCGTAAGGCCATCGCACCTCCCCTTCACAGGAAGAGCTGGGAGGAAGCACTGTGGGGCAGAGGGACACATCTCAACACAACAAAGGCTCAGTGAGACAAACCTGGACCTGACCGTCTACCCAAAGCAAGAGAACCTGAGCACGCCTCCCAAAGCAGGGATGATGGTTTTCTGACTCAGTTTAGTGTCTGAAGTCCAAGCTAGAGCAGGAAGGCAAGAAGGAAAACATAAAAGTAATGCAAATAGAAAACCCAAAGTCAAAGTTATGTCTATTCAAACAGGATAATCCTACAAAAGAGCTTTAAAGACTTCACCAGAAAACTCACAGATCTGATAAATACTTTCAGCAAAGCAGTGGGGTGCAAAATAAACATACGCAAATCAACAGTTTTACTATAGACCAATGGCAAACTTTCTGACAAAGAAAAAAAAAACCTGCCAGTTCACGGTTTTTTAAAAAAAGAGGAGAGAGGCTGGGCGGTGGTGGCGCACACCTTTAATCCCAGCACTTGGGAGGCAGAGGCAGGTGGATTTCTGAGTTCGAGGCCAGCCTGGTCTACAGAGTGAGTTCCTGGACAGCCAGGGCTACACAGAGAAGCCCTGTCTCGAAAAAACAAAAAGAGAAGAAAGGACTTGTGTAGTGACAACTTAAACTCACTGAAGATCTTGAAGACGTCTCTAGAACAGTGGTTCTCAACCTGCGGGTCTTGATTCCTCTGGGGTCAAATATCAGACAGTCTACATGTCAGATGTTTACACTGTAATGCATAACAGGATTAAATTTATAGCTATGAGGTAGCAAGGAAATTATTGTTTGGGTGGGGGTCACCACAACATGACGCACTAGATTAAATGGTCTGAGCATTAGAAAGATGGAGGCCACTGGTCTAGAATATGGAAAGGCCTCCAACGTTGAGACAGAAAAAAACTAATGGTTTTGAAATGGTGGGATTAGGAATGCAATGGATAGATTCAATGCAATCTCTTTCAAAATTCCAATGCCACTCAAATTTCCAATGCACCACTGAGAGAGACTATCCACAGTAGGACAGAAATGCCCACAACACTGTCTGCCAAGAGACAGAGCCAGCCCGGATGTTCATCAACAGATACATAGATAAAGCAGGAGAGAGGGGATTGGGGCGTACAGAAGAATGAAGTTTATATTGTTCTATTTATAGAAATAACAACAACAACAACAAAAATCCTGAAATTCATATGAAAACACAAAAGACTCCAAGTAGTGAAAGCAATTGCCTGTGTGCAGAAAGAGCAATGCTAAAGGGATGGCATACCCTGCTTCCCAATTCTACTTCAGTAGCCACAGGAGACAGAAAGAGCACCGCCCCCAAGCAGACACGCACACCGGTGCAGTGAAGCACCTAGACTCTAGCCCACACTGCGACCATCGCCTGACATTGACCAAGACGCCGTGGCTTTCCAACAAACGATTGTGAGAAAGCTAGAGACCGGTACACAGAAGAGGAAAACTTTTCAGCCACATCTCCAGCTCTGTAAAGACATCAATTTAAAAAAAAAAAAAAAAATGGATCAAAGACCTGAAACCTTGGAACAGCTAAAGGAAAACAGAAGGGAAATCCTTTGAGCCGCGGGCAAAAGCAAGAACACAGGAAAAGAACATGCTGAAAAAGAAATAATGGTAAGAACTGACCAATGGAATTTTGAGGAAGTTGAAAAGCTTCTGCAAAGCAAGGACAACTGTGCAGGATGAGAGAAAATCTTGACCAGCTGGAAATCAGACAGTAGATTAATACCTAGAACGCTTAGTTACACATGATAAATACAAGAGAGCAAAGAACCCAACTAGCAAACAGGCAAATCAACTGCGTGGATAGTTCTCAAAGGAAGATTTATAAATGGCTAACAAATGCATGGCAGAAAATGGTGTGAGGGTGTACCCCTTTACTCTTAGCCCTTGGCAAACAGAGGCAGGGGAATCACTGCAAGTTCTAGGCCAGCCTGGTCTACTGGTAAGATCTTGTCTCAAAGTGTAAAAACAAAAAGTCAAATAGTGAAAACTACACAGAAATTCCGTCTCATCCCAGGCAGAATGACTATCATCAAGCGAAGAAAGGGTAAAAGAAGGAGAGTATCCAGGGGAAAGGATTATGGGAGTGTAAACTGGTACAGCCATTATTGAGAATCAGTATGGTGATTCCTCAAAAATCTAAAACAGAACCACCATGGGACCCAGGTACAGCGCTCCTGCTTCTCTAAGTCAGTGGACCACTGAGAGAGTCTATCCACAGAAGGACAGAAATGCCCACAGCACTGTCTGCCAAGAGACAGAGCCAGCCCAGATGTCCATCAACAGATACATAGATAAAGCAGGAGAGAGGGGATTGGGGCATACAGAAGAATGAAATGATGCTGCTTTCAGACAACGGATGGAACTGGAGATCAATATATTATGTGAAGTAAGACTCAGATAGTCAAAGGTCATGTTTTCACTGAAATGCAGAATTGAGAATTTAGCATTTGACTTTTAGGAAAAAGAAGCAGTCTACAGAGTAGGGAACAAAAGAAAGTAACAACAACAACAAAAAATGTATGCATTTCCCTCTCTTATAGAGATGAAAGCAGAAAGGGGGCTAGCTGCAGGGAGGGACAGAGGGGATACAGGAGGCAACCGGAAAGAGTATTAGGGGTGGCTATACAATATATACGTTTATGAGAAATAATGCTTTTTAAAATAAAGTAACTTAAAGCAGAAAATATACTACTCTTGATACCCTAATTAGCCACAGGAAAAGTCATGAAGACAACATTTTTTTAATGGAACACTCTCTTTCTCTGTGGCTGCCTGCAGCCACTCACACGAATGGGTTGTCTGGAATGGGGCTCAGGGCCTGAAGAATTAAGGGTACCGGAAATGAGGGAAGGGTTTGAAAAAATTAGACCAACACATGGTGTGCTTTCAGTCCGCCATCATTCATTGAATTCTCTTTGTTACAAGTTAAACAGGAAGATAGGTAAAGCAAAACCCCTCCCCCACGTCCATCAGCAACTTGGCCCAATCAGCAGTTTCATCGTTAGTCTCTGGGGGCGGGACTTCCGGCATAACTAGAACTTGGAGAGAGGCGTGGCCATTAGCAGGAGGTGGGCAGAGAGGCGTGGCTATCTGTGGCAAGGTGGGATCTGATAGAATCAGCCCTCAGCTGTAGGAGGGTCACTTTTCTCATTCCAGGATTACCACTCTCTGCTTCAGGTGCCCTTCTGAAGACTTACTAACCAGGGCTCCCCTGGATTGTCACTCAGCAATTGCAGATGCAGTGTATGTACACAACCTGTGTATGTGCACAGCCTGGGCCTGGTTCCCTGTTCCCATGCTCCTCTCAGCTTCCTTCCTAAGTTACCAGCCAGCTGCACACCCCTGAAGACAATCTCAAACAAACAAGCGGGTGCTATTTCATCAGCCAGGATCCCAGCCCACACTCCCACAACCACCTTTCGTAAAGAAAGGATTACAATGTTGCCTCTCCTGGGAAACTTTTCGCTTCAGAATTTCTATGCTATTTCTTTTAATAGATCCCTGCTCCCAATCCTGTCCTCTGTGAACTTCTTGAACACAATTATGTTAAAATCCACGTGGAAGACTGCGGTTTATGGGGGTTCACCTGACGGTCTATCTCATTTGTTTCCCCTTCCTCTCAGTTTTGTGCCTCTGTTTTGGGTTTGTTTTTACCTTCTCAAACATCCAATAGTGCTTGCTATCTAACAAACATTGCCTATGACAACCAGTAAGCCCCATCCCTGTGAGGTTCTAAGTGATGCCATCTGCCTCCAGGGAAGCCTTCGGTTTGCTTCATGCAGGCAGGTAGGGTCACAGAAACAATCTCCATCTCTGTTAGCTGACCAGAAAGCCTACCCGATCTTGCTGAGGGAAACTTTATTTCCAGGTTGTCCTCATTCCCAAGACAGGATCTTGTGTGCACCCTAACTGAAAGCTCAGAGAGTTTCCCAGAATCTCTCTACCTGATCAAGGCCTGGACTATGAAATACAACTTGTGCTGCCTCTGTTCAGACACAAGCAAGAGCTCCAACCACTTATTTAAAAGCCTCTACACAGAGCCGGGCGGTGGTGGCGCATGCCTTTAATCCCAGCACTTGGGAGGCAGAGGCAGGCGGATTTCTGAGTCCGAGGCCAGTCTGATCTACAGAGTGAGTTCCAGGACAGCCAGGACTACACAGAGAAACCCTGTCTCAAAAAACCAAAAAGCAAAAAAAAAAAAAAAAAAAAAAAAAAAAAAAAAAAAAAAAAAAAAAAAAAAAAAGCCTTTATACAGCCACCTCCACACTGGGAACTACCCAGAAGGAAAGGGGTCACATGACCCCTCCAGTGCAGGATCTTGCCTTTTCTCAGCAACACTGCCACAATCTGCTCTAGACAGAGATGATGCACA
This sequence comes from Mastomys coucha, assembly GCF_008632895.1. Lineage (NCBI taxonomy): Eukaryota > Metazoa > Chordata > Mammalia > Rodentia > Muridae > Mastomys > Mastomys coucha. Next base: position 67,683,671 of record NW_022196891.1, read on the forward strand.
CACGACAGGCAGAGAGATGTACCTCCCTAGTGAAAGGGATATTATTGATATCACGAGGCTAAATGAATCAGGGGAAATCCAAGAATCCATTCATAATGAAATGTCAGAGACTCGTCTACATGATGCCTCTTCTCTCTAAAAGATTTACTTTATCTGATGTATTTGTGCACATGCCTAAATGTAATGTGCACCATGCATGCCCAGACATCCACGGAGGCCAGAGGAGAGCATCAGATCCCCTGGAACTGGTTGTGGCTCTGAGCCACCAAGTGGATGCTGGGAACAGAACCTGGGTCCTCAGCACGTGCTCTTACCTACTGAGCTGTGACTCCAGCCACATGTTTTCTTTGAAACTTCCCAGCTCTTTCTCTATGCTGCCACCCCCCACCTCCCACTGGCTTTCTGATCTGCCATCTCCCCAGTGGGTCCACTCCCAACTCTGCACTTCTCACTTCAGAGATTTCTAGAGGGAAGTAACTCTTTCACAATGATCTACCTCGCTCAATAACCACGTATTTTCATTTAATAACTGTTCCTCCTTCTGTCTCTCTGATATTCCTAGTGCATGCATTTCCCAGATTTTTTTTTCAGACTGAGCCATCATTTCCCTTTCTCGGCCTTTGATTTTCTTTGAGGGGTCTTCCATACAGTAGCCAACTTAATGAAGTGCTCCAGGATTTTTATTTAAAAACTCATCTTGCCATCATTTATTTTTCTCATTTGTCCCTCCCTAGCATCTAATGTTGTGTCAGGCCTTGCAACTCTGAATACATAGCTCTGAGCAAGGCTCTAAAGTAGACGTTTAGGGTCAACTGGAATATGGACAGGAAAGCACCAGACACTTAACAGTGCTTCACAGCTCTGGGTCTGACTCTTTACAGTGGCCTCTGCTTCACCCCTAGGTCACAGGATTCCTGTCTATGTATTCAAGTCTGACCATGAATGACCAGGTTCCAGTCTACACAGTCCCAACTCCAGTTCCATACATGGGCCTGGCTCTGTGTTTCTTGCTATATGCAATGTACATTAGAACCATTTTCTAGAGCTGGCTACACACTCCCTCACAATCCCTGGACTTAACCCACTTGATGTTTAAATCATTTCTGAGTGCTTTTCAAAACATGTCCAGACAAGAAGAAAGATAATTTGAGTGTGCTGATTCCACTACACCTTCAAGCAACCTGTCAAGAAGGCAGACGGTGGGTGGTGGCACGTGCCTTGAAGGCCAGCAGAGGCAGACAGGTCTCTGAGTTCAAGGACAGCCTGGTCTATAGAGTGAGATCCAAGACAGCAAGGTCTACACAGAAAAACCCTGTCTTAAAACAAACAACCAACAACAAACGCAATAAAACGAAATTATTCCAATGAAGGTTAATATGACCATTTTAAATACAAAAAGGTTGGATGCTTAAAGCTATGAATATATTTTATGATGTTAGTGTTAACTCTGTGATGTTAAGTGATGCTTCTGAATGTTGAAGCTCTGGGTGATACATCATAGTATATATGTGTGCTATACATACATACATACTATATATATATATATAATATATATATATATACATATATTTTCTTCTTGACCTTACACAACCAAAAAGCAAACAGACAACATGATTTCAGGTAGCATGAGGGTCTAGCTATTCTCTCCTGCCCTTCTTGCTAGACAAACTGCTGTTTGAGCAGGGGGAGAGGGGTGGGGATGTGGGTGGGGGTGGGGAGGTTGATGGGAAGCTGAGGCATATAAAGTCCACTGGAGAGAGAAGCCTGAAGCTCAGGCAAGGGCTGTCATCAAAGGGGTTTAAAGAGGGGAGAAGTTAAGAGCTCCCCAGGGTAGCACTAGCTTAGAAAGACACAGAGTGCTAATGGGGGCATTCATCACTCCTTCCCTAACTAGCTACAGAGCTTAGAAAGAAATACAGCCCAGAGCCGGGAAAGTGACTGAAGCAACCTACTGGGGAAAGGAAATAAAAGCGGAATAGATCCGAACGCTCACCTACAACCAGAAGTGTTTCAGATTAGCAAGTTTTTCAGATTTGGGTTGGTTTGCGTAGACCTTACCAGTTAAACATGCCAAATCCACCTGACTTAAATGTAAAGTGCTCTGAGTCCTGAAACTTTCCGGGTTTTGTGTTTCAGATTTAGGAGCATTCCCGAGCACTGTGGATTACGGATGCACAATCTATATTTTTAAAGTCAGTTCTGGCCTTGCTAGGTCTTTCTGGTATGTCCCGGCCAAGCAGTCAGCCTTCCATTGCCCACCTAGGACACCTCCCTTCCACTTCTAAACACTGTCATGCTTCCTGAGGGGATGCTTGCCTTGCTACTTTGAACCCAGGGCCCCGTCACCAGAACCGGTACCAAGAAACAGTTCTTAACTGAATGGCTCACACAAGCTAAAGTATCTTTATTTGGCTTCAATGGCTTCCAGTTCCTCTATAACATGCCTTATTTCTAAACAGAAAATACATTTAATTAATTAGTTTAAATAATTTTACAAAATACACGGTCTGAGCTATTAATGCTTGATGGCTGGAAAAGGGTCCTCCCCCTTCCCTGGGGTCCTCCCCCTCCCCGCGGTCCTCTCCCTCCCCTGGGTTCCTGTTCTATCCTGGTAAGTACCTGAGGATGGTAAAGCTGGAGAAGGACATGGGGTGGGGGGAGCTCTGTGAGCTTCTATGAGACCTGGTTCCTAAGCCCCCCACCCTCTTAAGTGAGGCTTGCAAATTCCCATCTGTACTTTGGATTCTTCAGATCTAGAGCAGAAGAAATGGAATAGGGGACAGCTTTTGGCAGCTCAGGGAAATACCTGGTGGCCCTTAGTGGCCTCTGGAAAAGGAAGGTGACTCCTTTAAACTCATAGTGAATAGAAAGGCAACTCTGGGACAGCGAGTCTGCGAACCATCTGTGTGGAGAGGCACTGTAGGCACTGGTCTGCCTACTTCACAGGCAGGATCCTGAGAGTGTAGAGAGTAGATGAAGTCCTTAGAGGTACAGAGGATTGGTTTTCCTGCTGAGGTAGAGGAGGCCCCAAGGAGAGGGTGAGAGAGACAGAGGCATGGCAGACTCTTCTTCCAGTGCTCATGGTTCGTTTGTATTAATGGCAGTACTCTTGGGCCTTTGGGGAACCAAGATTCATTGATAAGAAATGAGTGGGGGTGATCTCAAGTGACCTGAACAACACAGTGAGAGCCTGACTCTTCAGGGCCCTGTCTTATCACTAGAATCACTCTGATCAAAGCAGACATTTTAGACTAAAGAAACATCAGCCTTTGCCAAAACGGAAGTCAAAAATGTAATCAGTCACAGCGGCCACGAGGCGGCCAACTTCCTAACATCTTCCCAAGGCTTCTCTTCCTCCCTACCAAAGTCGCTCTAGATCAAATCAGGCTTTACAAAGCACAATCAATCCCCAAGATTGACTCTTACTAAGCTCAATGACCTTAAAGACCAAATAATATCCTAATTTTTTCACTAGCAACTTTTGAACCCCTCCACCAAAGTGTTTCTCATTCTCAGAAAAGTGATGAAGTCAAGAATGGTCATTACTAAAGAAAAAGAAGGATGTGTGACGGCCAGGAGCAGCAAGAAACCGTTAAAATCACTTCTGCCAGGTGTGGGGGTGTACACGGAACCGTGGCTTGGACTACCAAACAAGAAGGCGAGGAGAGAGGCACAGAGAGGTAGAGATGGGAGGGGAGACAGATGAACAGAGGAAGGGAGGCAGGAAGGATGGAGGAAGCTCTCTGTCTTGTCTCCAAGACTCCTACCTACAGGCGCGCCAGGTGTCACCAGCTGTGTGTCTTGTGAACAGAAGTTCTACTCTTTCTTTTTTCTTTCCCCCAAACACTCTTGTGCTCCTGAATAAAGTGTGAGGATGGCAGAGTTAATTACAAGTTAATGACTCTACAGTCTTTAAACCTGCGAAGGAAAACTGCCATCTACCACAAATTAAATTCATTATTTACATACACTTCCTAAAAGTGAACTAGACGAGGCCCTTAGCGAATGAATCTGGCAGAAGCCGCATTACCCCAGGCGCCCAGGCACAAGGGAAGGGAGTTCTTTGGATGCGAAACAAATCTTACACATTCTACAATCTCACAGAGAGTAGTGAAGTATTGATGCTGGCTTATCATCCTAATCATCTTCAGCCTTTGTCTTCTAAACCATCTACACTGTGAGCAGCAGGGTAGGTGTGTAGAACCACAGGACATGTGGCTTGGCATTTTACTAACTCTGTCCTCCATCTACAGAATTGATACTATTAAATTCAGTGATAAATAAAACTGAATTTAACAATAGATAACTAAACCAAAATCTTTTATGTAAGCAATTTTAAATGAAATTGGGAACTTCTCCTCCCAAGTCACTGTTTAATTGGGCTCAGAGTTTGACCTTCAACTGCTTGTCCTTTCCTCAATACCTTACCACAGGCACCCCATTCCCTAGACCTTGCAAACATTCAGCTCTGCCTGGCCCCAGAGGCCCTCCTGGATGCTTTTCTTTAATTACTGTAGCCTCAAGTCGCATCCCTACCTCCACTGTTCAGAAAAAAGTCTATACTGTGGCTCCACAGAAAGTTAGGTCTTCATGGGTTTTCTATCCTCGGCTGAGTTTCCCTGGTTCTTTTCAATATGGGACCCCGCTGCCCCCAAGACATGTGGATAGGAGACAGATCTTTACATGCTACCTACTCTACAAGGTGTTTATTGGTTTGTTTAGCATCACATTTACACGGAGGAAAGCGCAACTGTATTGGATATAGTTTAAGAATCTTCTTTCTCTCTTTTCTTCTTTTTTGTTCTCTGTGGCTTGTTTCCGTTCTTGAGACATGGCCTTCGCTATTTCAAGATTGCCTTCAACTCACTGTGACACCAAGTCTTAAATCCTTGATCCTCATGTCTCCACTTCTAGGTACTAAGTATACAGAGGTCACTACCAGGCTCACTTTTAGAACCATTTTCTTAAAAATTCTGCATGTCATACACTCAATATTCTGAATAAATTGTTAAAATGTGTTTGGCATGTATATTGTCCATCAATATACTACCATGTTTAACAGTAATGCCGAAGAGAAGCATTAATGATACTCCATCAGTCAAAACTCAGGAGAAGCTCAAAACTCCATGCAATGCTTAAAAATAATTTGATAATACCTAACAAAATTAGCATAACCAGGCTTGAAAGACAGCTCAGTGAATAATGTCCTTGTTGTCCAATTGTGGGGATCTGAGTTGGATCCCCAGAGCCCACATTTAAAAGAAGCCTGACATAACGACATGTGATCCAAGCCTAGGAAGGTATGGACTACCAGCAAGCTAGTCTAGCCCAAGAGGAAAGCTCCAGGCTGATGAAAGGTGATCCTTCCTGAGGAACACCACCCAAGACTGTTCTCTTTCTATCACACACTCCCTCCCATATACACTTGGGCGTGCACAAACACACACACACTGGCATAGTCTCTAATTCCACTATTTCACATCTCAGGACAAGGCTATGAAAATACAAAGAGTACAGTGACAGACAAGAATATTCACTGTGATGTTTTTATAGTAGCAAAGAATTTTAATACACATATTTACCGAGAGAATGGTTAGATGTATTGTAGGCTTGTGGGTCCCACATCCACTCTATCACAGGGCGTGGCCGCCACTTGGGGAGGCAGGGTTTGACTACGCTTACCCTACTCCACCACCGGGGGCAGGTGTGGGCTGTAGCAAAGCACTGGGACACTGCTCTGGGGGGTGGGGAAGTACAGTCTGAGATGTGGGACAGCCAGAGCTGGCTTGGGTGTCCCCAGGCCTGTGAAGAGACCAGGGCCATGGGGTTCTCAGACCCTTGGGCACCCCCAGGTGTCACTAGGAAACCCCAGAAGAGCTGAGAACAGAATCTGGGGCCTGTGGGCTACGTCTAGGTCAAACTCAGGGCCCAGTGGGGATGGGGCTTGGGGGTGGGAGAGCTCTGGCTGGTCCCACAGGGAGAGTCTTTGGCTTGATGGCAGCAGCAGGCTTGGTGGCAGTCATGGCTGGGAGTGCAGAGAGAGGCCTTCTATAGGAGATTAGACAGCTGCTCTGTAGTCAAAGGCCTTCTCTATGGCTCCCCATGGCAGATCCTGATGAAAAGAGAGTCTGTGGTTCCGAATCATTTTTTGTCATGGTGGAAAGTGGATGTGTAAAACCATACACTTTTCAGGGTGGGCCTGAGATCAAATACCTTTTGCTAAAGGAATGTCTGGGGAGGGAAGCTTATTGGCAACGCCCTCTGGGCTTCTAGGTACACCTCATTAGCATGGAGACCTCTGCCTTGAGCCTACAGGACCACAGGTCACGTCTCTTTTCTTATTGTCTTGATCTGAGATGTTAGGGATGCCTCATCTACCTGTGGAGGGGCTTGGGGCATTGCCCTTACATGACTGATGGCCACAAATCTATGGAAGGCTGCCACTAGTGACAGGGGCCTAGTTCCCGAGAGCAGGTGAAGCTCTTACTGCCCCTTCAGGGTCTTGCTCAACCCAGGACGAGGCTGCCTCTTACAGTCTACTCCCCACCATGTATTGTCACTTACTAGAAAAGGATGTTGTGCCTGTATTTATCGGTACAGGAGGGTATCTATGATTTATAACTAAGCAAAGAGAAATAAAGCTGAAAATATGTATACACGGTAACCCCCTGTATATACTGCAATCCTATTATGTTTAAATAAAATTAGTAGCTGACATTCTTTAAACCTTCATGTTTCAACCACTATGTTAAAATGTCAACATGAGTTTGAAGTGTAATAATTCCTAATGATGTAAGTTATTTAATGTTCTCCCACTTGAAAATTTAGGAAAGCGAGGCTTGGAGAGGCTTAGCAATTTGTTATTAGGTAGAGAAACCAATGACCTGTAAATCCCAGCTTGGGGGGGGGGTCAGGGGAGAGAGGCAGAAGCAGAAAGACAGACATATAGATAGACAGACAGACAGACAGGGAGGGAGGGAAGGAGGGAGAGAACACAAATCAGCAAGTTTTCATTGTAAATTTCTGAATAGGTTAACACCATGCAATTAACTTAACCACCACCTCCAAAGTGTAAGAATAGTATTTAAAGGGGTTTTCTTATGTTTTGTTCAGAACAGAGCCCTGATCATTAGTTGAACCTCTTCTGGATAATAAGGCCTATCACTGATGTGTACATTGAGATAAAGGATCACACCAGCGTGTCCTCTCATTAACCCAAACAGTCTAAAGAAAGCCAGTCCACATGTGTAAAATACCATGCATGCTTTGGATGGGGTCTGTGGGGAAGGAGTGCATTCGCTTAAAGGAAGCCAAGTGTGGAAATGTACAGCGAGATGGAAAGTCACATTCAGGGCAACACCACAGGGCCTGGGAAGGGCCGTCTGAAGCACTGGGAACCATGGGCTCTGCACCCACTCTGGATACCAAGGCTCCCTGATCACCTCTACTCCATATTACAGTGCTGATTTCAGAAGTAGGCCCTTCACCCCTGCATGGCCCCTAGCAGCTTCCTCAGATGTTCGCTTATGGAATGGAAGGAGGAGATTCTGCTGAAGGAAGAGTCCCATAGCACCCCTCCCTCACATCCACAGAGTGAGTTCTTCACTTCATATGTCAATATTTACTCTTCCCCAGGGGCACACACAGATTAAAGCTGCTTCCTGAATGTGAAGTTACAGGCAACATTTTCCCAAGCTATCAATCTCTCCCTCCAGCAACAGAGCAGAGCCGTCCAAGTCAGGAAGATCACAGACTAAAGTTTAACACAAGGTGAGTCCTAGGAGGTGCTGGCTCCTTGAGGGCAGGCTGGGGATGTGGAGGGCTGCTCTCTCAGCATGCACTGCTTCCCATGGGGTGACAAGCTGCTCTGCAAATTAACACTACCCAGCAGTTGTGTGAATGATTAATTACTGCACCTTGCCAGCTTCCTGATAATGCCTGCAGTAGTATCCCTATAAAAAAAAAAGGGTGCCAGAGATGGCTCAGAGGGCAAGGGTGATTGCTGACAAGGCTGACGGCCTGAAGTCATCTCCAGGACCTATATGATATAAGGAGAACAACTTCCTGCAAGCTGTCTGTCCTCTGACCTCCCTCCATTTATAGGCCATAGTATATAGCGTTCTCTCTCTCTCTCTCTCTCTCTCTCTCTCTCTCTCTCTCTCTCTCTCTCTCTCTCTCATACACATAGATAGATAGATAGATAGATAGATAGATAGATAGAGATAGAGAGAGAGATAGAGAGATAGATAGAGAGAGATAGCGAGATAGAGAGATAGAGAGATAGATGGATGAATGGACGGATGGATACACAGATGGACAAAAAAAGTCAAAAAGAGATGTTGGGTGGTTTGAATAGGTTTGGCCCCCATAGATTCATGGCTTTGAATAATTGGCTATAGGAAGCTGCACTATAAAGAGGTGTGGCCTTATTGGAGGAGGTGTGGCCTTTTGGTAGGAAGTGCATCACTGTATAGGCAGGCTTTGAGGTCTCCTAGTGCTCAGGCTCCAGCCAGTATGAGAGAGAGCTTCCCCTTGGCTGCCTGTAGATCAAGATGTAGAACTCTCAGCTCTGTCACCAGCACCATGTCTGCCTGCAGGCTGACATGCTTCCTGCCATGGTGACAATGGACTGAACCTCTAAACTGTAAGCCAACACCAATGAAATGTTTTACCTTTGTAAGAGTTGCCTTGGTCATGGTGCCTCTTTTCAGCAATGAAACCTTAAGACAGGAGGGGTATCAGGGAAGGAACAGGGAGAAAGGCTAACAGGTGAATGAAAAACAAGTGCCCTGGATCCATGACTCCTGGGTAGCATACCAAATAAAGGATGACTGCTTTCTAAGCAGAAGGACCCACCCTCTAGGACCAACGATATGAAAGTCAGACGGATCAGATCAACAGTCTATCCAAGTCCTAAAATGCCATTAGGGCCTTCAGTCTGATTCCTCACATCCTTGGAGGCAAACTACTAGTAACATCCGACTTTACCAAGTACCTACAGAGTAAACAAAAGAGTGCCAGCCACTGTCCAGAGCTCCCGACACTCTTCATGTCATGAAACACGGTGACCCAGTGAAGTAGATGAGGTATCCTTGTCCCCACTTTACAGGAAGTGAGGCTGAGAGCTGAGGAGTTGTTTAAGGAGGGGCAGCTGATAAATGACAGATTTAGGAATCCAGCTGTCACTTAGCACCCACACTGCTGCCACCCACTCCCTGATTTCTCATCCCTGCCAGCCACACCTGACACTTCCCCTGGGCATGGTGCTGGATGTCCTATGACAGCTCAAAACCTGTAATGCTGTTCTAATCCCATACATCAACAAATACTCAAACCAGGCATGGGTGGAAAAGAGACATTCCAAGGTAGCTGAAGAAGCTAAGTGAAAGGCATAGCATTTCCTAGCCACACCTGTCTTCTGGCATCCGCCCCAGGTGTCAGTGGATGGGGCTGGAGGAGACAGTCTTCTCTACATGGTCCTGCCTACCTCTTCCACTCCCTCCAAGGTAGGGTTCCCAGAAGGGCAACAGGCTGGTCAGCCAGAGAAACTGACTCTATGGTCGGTTCTACTGCTAACAAGCAGATAATGTGTGATTATCTTGGTCAGCTCTCCAAGACCAAGAAGCCTGTAATAAGTCCTGAAGATACTGCCACAAGATCTGTCAATGATAACCGCCAGGCCTGGCCCTGGAGAATGGTAGGAGCCAGAGCCACTGTGGAATAGCAGTTGTAGCTATCAACATTCAAAACCCTTACTGTGGTTGCTGAAGGCGTAACCAAAGGGAGCACGCTCAAAGCCTGCCACCACAGTGGCTATGCATTAGCTTGAGACCTAAAGTATAACAGAGACGTTGAGGCTTAGTGAGGTCAAGAGACCTTTGCCTCACCCCAGAGCAAGATCTTAAGTTATAGGTCATTCCAGTTGGTGAAGTCCTGACACCAGCTCAAATAGAATCTTTTCTAGAAGCTCATCTTTAGCAGCTCATCTTTTAAGTCAGTCTAAAGATGGTCTCAGAGGTGCTAGAACTGCCAGGCATAGAGTGGACCAATCCCACTCAGCCACTTACAAGCCTCGATAACTGGAAGTTAATCTGTCTCATTGGGATTTGAATTCTGCTTTGGTTTGAATAGAGATGCGCCTCTCCCACACCACTACCACCAACCTGTGCATCTAAAAACATGGTGATGCTCTCTTTGAAGGTTGTAGACCCGTTCAGAGGCACAGTCTTGTTGGGAGGAAATGGGGTCACTGCGATTTCACAGGCATGCCCCACTTCTTATTTGTTCTCTGCTTCCTCGATGCCAACCCAAATGTGAGCAGCTGTACCAGGCTTCTCCACCATGATAGACTATAGTTCTTCTTAAGCTATGAGCAAAAATAAACCCCATTCATCCCTTGGGTTGCTTTTGTCTATTAACGAGATATAGTGATAAGAAATGTAAAAATCCAGTCTCTCATAAGGATAACACTCCTCATGGCTGGCTATAAGCAATAAACACACACACACACACACACACACACACACACACACACGGCAAATCCCTGGGAGCTTGGAGCACAGCAGTAACTATCATTACTCCTTCTAAGGAAGCTGATAGCATTCAGAAAACGGCATCAGAGCAGCCAAAGGCTCCTTACAGCAAGCAACATTGACCAAAGCACAGAGAAACGTGGAAGGAGGCAAGGGTGCAGGGAAAGGTGGACAGGTGATCAGTTATAAACACGAGGGTGAAAGCAATGGCCTGTGCCCTTCACCCTAGTGACACTGATCCAGTACCAAAGGCTCATGTTGCTTCGTCAGCACAGAGGGTGACTACGGTTACTCATGCCCATGAGGCCACAGCAATGATTGACCCAGAAGGTGACAGCATGGGTTTGGGGACCCACATGGGAAGCAGCACAAGGATACAACAGCACCCACTGGAGTTAGGGAAGTCTGAGTCTCCGTAAGCTCACCTCAGAGTTTCAGCGTCTTTGTCTCAGAGAGATAAAACACAGACACGATATATCGAGTTGTGCCATCACACAGATAGCACCCGATAGACACCAACTCCCTCCCTTTCTGAGTGAGTCACCTGGGACTTTTCCATAAACAGCTGACAAAGGTTACTGACAAAGGGCCTTCAGACGAGAACAGCAGTAATACTTATAGATGGGCTAAGCACTATTACCCCACCTTGACCCCTTGAAGGAAGAAGAATCTCGGGGAAGAGCAATCAGGGAACTCATCCAGAAGGAAGTGATGGCCACAGAGCCGTGATGTGAGCTAAGGCTGCTGAGCTCCGTGGGCATCATTCTAGTAACACTTTACACTCACAACTCACACTTACACCATTCTAACACGTACACTTATTTGCAATAGAATCAATTTCCTCTTATGTGGCGCTCCTAGACTAATAAGAGGCTTTGGGTGTTGTCTGTAAACACGTGGATGCGTTTATATCCCCATTTGACAAACGGCTAAGCTGAAGCACAGTGCTTAAGCAGCTCGCCTACAGTGCCTAACAGAGGCAAGATCACCATGAAAGTGCAACTCACCAAGACTGCAGCCGTAAGATATCAGATCACGATAGAGAAAAAGAGTTCAAAGATCATCAAGGCACAGATGAAAACAACTATAGCCAAACGGGACAGCACAGATCTGTGATCCCTAGCTACTCAGGCTGAGGCACGATGATCTGAGTTCAAGGCTAGCCCAGGCAACATAGAGAGGGGTTCGGGGTGGTGGGGATGAGAATATCAAGAAATCAATTCATCAATGCCTTGCTCTCAGCAGCACCGATCCCTCGATAGCTTTAGCCTGGAGAGTTTGCCTTGCACAGACCCGGAGACAAGCTCCAGCCCCATCCTAGGCTTCCTTCTGTCTTGCTATTTTAGGTTCTTCCCTTGGCAGGTAGGCTAGAGGAAGTGCCCAGCGGGGGTTTTTAGAAAAAGGGTAGCTCAAGTTAGTGAGCCACAGTGAGCAAGCAACCTCGGAAGGCATCTGAGGAATGAACATAGGGCAGAGGCAAAGGAATGTAAACAAATGTCGCTGGCCCACGAGTGATGACTGGAGACAGGAATTCGGAGAAAGAAGCAGAGGTACACATGAGGGCTCTGCATCGGCTCTCCTTACCATACCACACACCAGCAAACGTACCAGAAACTGGACACAAACAGCCTCCCCTCACACACATTGGGGATGGCCTAAAAGCTGCACAGTCCACAATGAATACTTACATTAAAAAAGCTGGCAGAAATGCAACCAAGATAAAGATAGTGAGTTGTCATTTTCTCTTTCCCCTGTTCTCCAAATGTTCTTAAAGAAGAGTATAGGCTCTTCTTTGAGCCTAGAATGCATTCACTGGAAGAATTAGGCCGATCTGAGGGTAAGTGAAGGATCCAGGTGGCCATTCTGTCAGGAGCCATGATGGACAGGAGGACCTGTTGGAAGAATCTATTCTTCTGGGGCAAAAGAATGGGATGCCCAAGCTTGGGCCAAACACAGGGCAGTTCCAAGCATTGGGTATCACCTGCCACTCCGACTGCCCTCTGGTTGGCATCCTGGCTCTCACATTTACATCAAAGAGAAGTCTGAGAACCACAGACAACAATGGCCCTGGGTTCAAGCAATGAATCCAGCCCAGCGCAGCAGATTAAGGTGACATCATTTCAATAGAGGTCAACAGGGTCACCAACATGTTAGCAAGGCAGTTTCAAACAGGGCAGTACCAGGACCGTGGCAGACAGCAAGCCTCGGGACCTCAGGGAGGTACATCCTGGGACTTGTTGACTCTTCAGCTGAGAGTTCATGCAGGCACCATAGCTGAAGAAGGCATCATAAACTCACTTGGTCTTGAGAACACATGAGGTATCTACCAGAGAATTCTTGAGGAAAGTCTTATGGAAAACGTAAGATATTATAGTAGACAGGGGCAAAACCAGAGTAGTATTTTATTATTCTTACTATTCATTCCATCCGCTGTGCCCTAGAGAGAGGGGGGAGAGTGACAATCCAAAATAATGTTAAGAATTCATTAATAACAATGGCGTATTGGTAACTCAAGGCAAGCAACAATGACACACAGAAGAAATGTGCAAATCTAAACCCAGAGTCAGAAACCCCATGAGCTGTCAGCCATTCCTTATGGAGGAAAAAATAAATAATTTAGATATAAAAAGTAAGCAAAATGAGAGCTCTATAAGATGTTTCCCAGGCACAACGGAGTTCAGTAAATATCTGATATGAGACGGGAGGTAAGGGGCTAGGACTCATGGAGCAAAGGATGTCGGGACCTCGCAACAGGAGCAAGACCAGCGGGTTGGCAGAGATGGAGATGGTTCAGCCCTCTGAATGGTGGGCAGGTAAGGGGAACACTGAGAGTTATTTTGAACAGAAGACACATTATCCAATCAAATCAAAACCCAGAGGCAAAGCATCAATTTCCATCCACTATGTTTTTACAATGATGCTTTCTGCCAGCCTCTCATACAGCAATGCCTGCTATTCTATGTCCTCACCTTTCTCCTTGACCTCCAATAGACTGTGAGCCTAGAGAGGGCCATGCTGCACACACATGAGTGAATGACTTAACAGATGAGTACATTAAAAGGACTGAATGAAGAAGCTTTGTCTGAATATTATGAACAACAGAAACTAAGCCCATGATGCACACCAAAGAACCCCACCACAACAACGCCCCCCCCAAAAAAAACCCCAGAAGGACAACACGTTTACTTGACATTTAATTGATTTCAATTTTATATGGCCCTTGATGGTCTCATTCACATGTGCCATGTTTTCACCATGTCCTCCAGACATCTTAGGTCCTGGAGGTCAGGGACTACAAACTTCTACTTCTCTGTCCCCCATTATAGTGCCTGGCACAGCACTAGATCTATGGACTTAAACAGATATTCATTAAATAAACTTGAACAAAGAATATGAGAGGAGACAAGGAAAGTCACTTCTAGCAGGCGAGGCTCTTTCATTTCAGCTTACAGGAGAAATGAGCTGGCTATTGATCAGGCTCCATTGAGACAGGCATTCCTCTAGACAAAGGCAGCCTTTGAGAGCTACACGAGTGGCAGAGCCTCCTCCAGAGATCCATGCTTGGTATTTCCAAGGGAGAGCTAGGGGTCAATAGTAAAATCCGCTGGCACGGGCACATGCCAGGGAGGTTGGCACAGCACCTGCCCAAGCTGGGACAGACTCCAGGCATCCTGACCAAAGTCAAGAAAGCTCATAATTCATCCAGTGGAGAACTTAAAAACTATCCAATTCACTGCATAGCATAGCAGACTGGACAATCAGATGTCTATGGGGGTGGGGTGCGGGCGGGGGGCAAGGGGGGGGAAGGTTGGCACAGCCTCGTCCACTAAAGCAGCCAGTCTGAGTGAAGGTGGAAGGCTCTGCTTCCTGCTTCAGGCAACTCCAGGTGAGTAATCTGTCAGCAAATACGCCTGCACGGGGTCAAGGGGAAACTTCTGTGAGGCAAAAATTCCGTGAGCTGGCAGTACCCGGTCGGGTCAGTCTATCCACCATTGAACAACAAGAGTAAAACAAAGGAGCTAATTATTAAAGAAGGAAAGGTTGTGCAGAGCAAATGAAGATGGTTGTTATGGAGGGTGCTAGGGATGAGCGTGGCCAATCGACCTAAATACTATTTAAATGCAGATGAAACTAATAATGAAGGGGTCATGGTCACAAGTTCACTTCCTAAGGAAACTTCCTAAGGCCTGGGTTCCAGAAGTCTCCAGGACTCCCTAACTGTGATAGATTCCTGGAGACTAAGGTGAGCAGCCAGTCCTGCTATGATGTCCAGGGATACCACTTACCCACTTTGCCCAGACACAGTGCCCGACATTGTGCCAGATTACAGAATAGTCAGAAATGGCTGCACTGGGCTAGAGTCTGTAGTTTGTGGCTATATGCTCAAAGTAGCCATAAAGAAGCCGTCAAAGGAGTCTCCAGACGCCCGGTAACTGGTATTGCCCGTGAACTGTATACTGTGTGTATGTATGATTAAGGCACACTAGTTATAAAGCAACAGCCAAAGTCCAGGGAGGGGCCAGGGTATAAGACCGACCTGAGCAGGAGCAGAATGGGGACAGGGGACAATCTTCATAGCCACAAACACAAGCTACCCCTCCCTCACCCCACTGCTCCTTCCCCAGATCTCCGCCCATGGTTAGGTCTCCTAAACTGTTCTGCCTTACAAAAATCTGAGATTCTCACAGTTACCATCTGCTGTTACCTTGTGGGGCTTCTGTTTCCCCACCATTTCTAAGTGTACGTCTCCGACCAGGTTGGGGGGAAGAAGACCAAATCAGAGCCTACATATCACCCACCCCAAATCGCAGCTGCTCAGAGGGTCCCAATGGTTATGTTGTCAATGAGGATGTGAGGAAGGAGCATACAGATGTAGAGTGGACTGTACTTTTTTTTTTCCTTCTATTTTTTTATGTTGGGGATAATATAATTACAACATTTCTCTCTTTCCTTTACTCCCTCTGAACTCTTCCATATAACTACCCACCTCAGCCCTGCCCAATCTCCTTCAGATTCACAGCTCTTTATTCATTGATGGTTATTGCATGAATATATGTATAAACATATGTATATATCCCTAAACATATGTATATTCCTAAATATAACATGCTGAGTCTGTATAATGTTAACTGTATGCATGTTTTCAGAGCTGACCACCATCTCTCCTGCTCCCAGCTTTCCTCAGGTGCCTATAGCTCTTTGTGTAGGGTTGGGCCCCTGTGGACTTTTTTGGTCCACATGGACATGTCCATTGGGACTGAGGTCTATAACTTGGCATGTTGGTCAGTTGTGGTTTTCTGTAGTGGTTTCTGCTGCAAAGGGGAATTTCCTTGATGAGGGGTGAAGACTACACTCATCTGGGGTATATGGAAAAGTGTTTCTAAATAGTTGCTAGGGATTACACTAGTTTAGTAAAGTAGTAGTTGTAGATTCTTCTCCACTAACCATGCATTTACTAGCACCGAGTACTTAGGCTCGGTTACCAGTACCA
Organism: Mastomys coucha; assembly: GCF_008632895.1. Classification (NCBI taxonomy): domain Eukaryota; kingdom Metazoa; phylum Chordata; class Mammalia; order Rodentia; family Muridae; genus Mastomys; species Mastomys coucha. The sequence continues at coordinate 67,699,694 of NW_022196891.1, forward strand.
GGCATGATTTCCCTCTTGTTGAGCAGGTCTTAACGGACTAATCTATTGCAGGTGGGAAAAGCTGACTTCGTTCACCTCTACATCCTAGCATCCTGGCTGTCTAAGAGGGAGCCAGCTAAGCTAGCATGCAAACACTCACTTCTCTCTTCTGACTGTGGAATTAAAGGAACCAGCTGTTTCAAGTTCCTGCCTCTGGGATTTGTGTGTAACCTGGGACTGAGAGTCAAATGAGCCCTTTCTCCCTAAAGTTGCTTTTGTCGTGATGTTTTATAACTTCGGGAGGTTTGAAACGAAGACAAATACCATGGCAATCTGTAGCAGGGGCTGCAGGGTGAGCTGATTGGCCTCTCACGGTCCCTTCAAACACAAAGCGGGGCAAGAAACGGTGACTGGATAATCCAAGCAAAATATCTCCTGCCATAAATCGGCCCAGGAGTTCACCACTGTGCTATCAACCAGAGATGGGGAGCCAGGCTAAGTATTCCTTGGATCTCATTCCAGCCATTTCATCTTTTAGAGTCTTTGTTTTTCTTTCTAGAAAATTATCTTTAAGGAGAGGAAGGCCAAAAGGACTAACTTAAAACACAAACCACCCCTGGGGATCGAGAATGACCCAAAGGTGGACAGCCTTAATTTAGCTTGTTCCCTTCCTACATGTCTATGGCATGACATGTATAAAACCTATACCCTTATCAGTCTTCCTCAATGAGGAAATGGTCTGCTATTTTGAGAACAGAATTACATGGAAAGGAAGGTAAGAGGTTTCCTACATAGTGAGGAAAATGCCAGGGGAAAAGAACCAGGATTCTAAGTTTGTTTGTTTGTTTGTATCCCCAGAAAGTTGGTTAGTGTTTTCTAGCAAAACGGCAAATAACGTGGACTAAATTATACACAGCCCCAAATCTACCTATTAAAGTATTCACCCTTAATGTCATCATAGATTGTTAGGGGACAATGACGAAATGAGGTCTTAATCCAATAAGGTTGCAGGCTTGTCAGAATAGGAAAAGAAGGCTAGTCAGATGGCTCAGGGGGTAAAGTGCTTCCCACCTAAGCCTGATGACCGAGTTAGACCATGAGAACCCATGTAAAAGTGTAAGGAAAGCCAGGCATGGTGGCGCGTGCCTTTAGTCCCAGCACTCTGGAAAAAGTCGGGCAGGTCTCTGTGAGTTCAAGGCCAGCCTGGCTACAAGAAAATACATTTCTCTCGCCATAAGGCAAGTTCCTGAACAGCCAGAGAAACCCTGTCTTGAAAAACAAACAGAGTGAAAGGCAATGCACCATGTTGCTCATGGCACTGCAATGTCCTGTGACTTCCACACACCTGCCATGACGGACATGCCTCCCTACACACACTTTTTTTAATTTTAAGGAATAAGACAAGATAGCTATCTCACCCCCACCCTCATCTCCCCAAGTGTATATGCTTAGGAAAGACCAAGTGAAGACTCAGCAAAAAGGGAGTAGATACAAGAAAATGTATTTCTACTATTCAAGACCTTGGTCCATGGCAGACCAAGCTAAGATGAGAGAACCGACTAGTCCCTGTCTCTTTCCAGTCTCCAATGCCACACATGCTCATTTCCAAAGTGAGATAGGCATGCCTTGGGTTCCACGCTTCCACATGAAAATATGTGCTTAATGGAGATGAAGCAGTAAGCAGCGAAACACCATGGAGTCAAAAAGCAGACAGCCAGGGAAAATTTTAAAAAGTTCTTTTCAAACTTCCCAGACTCGAGGACAGCATGCACACTGGCATCTTGACAGGTTGAGACCCAGCTAAGTGGGTGACAGTTCCGACACTGTGTCACTGCGGTTGTCTGCAGCAACGGAGATGAAATAAAGGCAGAGGGTAGAGAGAGGAGAGCCAGTGTCACACAGCCATCTGGACATGTCACCTTCGTCCTAGATTTGAATTATACCAGCCTCCTAGTCCACATTCAGGTAAGCATTATTCTGAGTGCCTGGGCACCACACTCCCAAGGAGCCATTGTTGTAGCCTGGCAGATGGCAATTACCTAAAGGTAATTAGAAGTAACAAAACCATGTCCAGTCAATTACAGAGTGGAACAGGTAATCGATGTCCTATAGAAACACAGACATGGAGACCAAGGACATCACAGGAAAGGGCCTCTGACAGCTGAGAGCAGAGACAATCACGAGCCCCCAAGAAGGAATGTTCACAGGAAGTGATTCTCAGTCCCAGCCACCTCTATGGACAGCTGGTGTAGAGCTAGCGGGGACTCAGTAGATAGCAAGGAAAACAAGCTTTAATTTGCTGCTCAGGGAGGCAAGTCAGCTCACAGTGAATGAAGCGGGTGGAGCCGTGGGTTGAGGAGGGGCAGCCACTGGGCAAATGAACTTATCAGGCCAGAGTTATTAACTCAATGTACCCTTGAGACCCTACATTCAGGCGACTCCCCACTGAAATTACCTTTTAAAAACAACCTTACAGGTAAACCAGAGTTCCTCAACTCTTAGGCCCCCCACTGGTGTGCATCCCTAGAGTAGTGAAGCAAGGGCCAACATTAACTGAAGTCATGGATGCTTTCCCTCAGAACCTTAACAGCTCTCCCTACAGAAGACTCATCTCCTGATACAGGATGATCCAGCATTTCCCTAGAATTAATACACAAAATAAGCATATAAATATATAAAAGGGGTTTATAAAAGTTTTATAAATATATGAAATATAAATCATATGTACATAATTGACTTATAATATTTAAAACTCCCAAGGACCAGAAAGGGCTTAAAGTCAGCTAATCTCATCACTTCACCATACACAAGTCTCGCTGGACCTCTATGACAGCACCCCCAACTGAGGGAAAGTGCTTGACAATTCTGACAGGCTAGAAATTTTTTTTTTACATCTAGCTAGAAGCTGGCTTCTTTTCTCCCGGTTCTTCTCTCAGAACATAGAGACACGCTAAGCTCTTCACTCTATGACTGTCTAGGACTGGAAGATGATGAGCCCTTCCAGTGTGTGGTGGGACCTTGGTCCAACTCTGCTATAATGTTCTCATCCAGGAATATGAAACAAATGGTCTTTAGGATGAATTTTCAGTGAGTTTATACGTCTTATTTCATAGGTGAAACCTAGTCTCAAAGAGAAAACTTCGGCTTTAGCCCAAGTCCTTCTGGACTTTCCCTGGTTGTAAAATACAATGTGTGGGGCTGGGAATGCGGCGCAGCTGGCTCTGCATGCCAGTATTCAGGAAGTGGGATCAGGAAGTCCAGAAGTCTAAGATCATCATCACCCCTTGCATACACAAGTGAGTTCAAGGCCAGCTTCCCCCGCTGCCCACCCCCAATAAAATGTGATATGATCCAGAGATAAATTGTACTTTAGGATCTAAGAAATGTGTGACAACTTACAGCTAGCATTAATTAACAGCATTAACCAGGAAGAAGGGGCCATGCTTGCTCTTGGAGTATAGGAAAGACTTCAATAGGAAGTGGGGGGGGGGGGGGGTGAAGAGGTGGAGCTTCGTGGCATTCATAGCATCCCCGGCCTTACCAAGACAACCCACAAAACATACTCTTCTCTGGTCCTCCCACACCATGGCTAGCTGGAAGAAGCCAAGGCTGACCCGAGTCAGTAAACGGTTTCTTCCCACCTCTGTCTATGCCTGTAACAAGAGAGGGACTTAATAGGAAATGATATAAGATAAAGGCTCCCGTCTACTGAGCTCCATGCCAGATTGTTGCTCAACAGTTTTTCTGTAGTATCTCATTCAGTCCTTGACCACAGCACTGTACAGTACCTGGCATATAAGTTAATTAATTAATTAATTAGCCGATCAGCCAACAGAGAACTAGCCTAAACAGATGAACTTGGGATCTCGCCAGTTCCTACTGTTCTCTAGATGCCCTGTTCTGCTCTTCTGTATAGCCACACAGGCAGTGGCTGTCCAGTACCCAGCTGCTCACAGCAGATGTGTCCAGTAAGTAGATGTGACCATATTTCAAAGACCACTGAGGCACTAGTACTACACCTTACCCAGAATTCCCCAGGGTTTCTGTTAGCCAGAAGCTAGTACATAAAAGAAACGAGGGCAAGGATAGCACCCTAGGGCATCCTTGGATATGAAGTCCAATCCCTGGCATGTGTTAAACCCAGGCAGCAGGGCACATGCAACTTCTTTTCACTTGCACATTTAACATACTCTCTAATTATGTGATAAAAATCCCACTGGCAACTGCTTTTCCCAAAGCAGCACATTACCACCATCCAAATATTTCTCAGTCTCTAAATAATAGGGTAGGTTTCCAAGGCACGCATTGGCAGAAGCTGCAAGAGCACAAATGGGTGCTAGTTAATTCTTTCTATTAATACAGTTCTCCTGCCATTTATAGGACGAATGGATGGTCTAACTTCACTAGATCCAACCAACCATTCTATAAGACCCATCACCATATCTTCATTTTATAGCAAAAGACAAATGGAGGCATGGGTCTGAAGAGATGGTACAGAAATTAAAAGCCAAGATTTTAAGCTCTACTGAAAACAAAACAAACAAACAAATAAACAAACAAAAAGACTTTATTTGTATTCATTTTAAAAATACTTGTAATGATGTATTATTTTAAAATATATAGTTAATATGTTTGGAGTTATTTAAAATTTATATTGAGAAAAGCATATGTATTTTCAGTATTGCTGTAGACAAGCATCTACATAAGACTGTTCAATTGATTGTTGTTTTATATCAAACAATTTTTATAATACTCATTTGTATTGTTACAATATTTTATAAATTTTAAAGAATATGACAAAATAAAAAAAAAAAGAAAGGTATTGCTGGTATTGAAGGGTGTGTCTCTGGGAGGAGTTGGGGTATAAAAGGGAAACAAGAATGTGATGTAATTCTATTTACTTAAAATATGTTTTTAAATGTTAACAAATTCAGATAAATTGAAATGTATCTTTTCTCATCATAATGCAATAAAACTTAAATCAATAAAAAAAAAAAAAAAGAAAGAAATTAAGAGCATATCCTACTCTTGCAAAGGACCTGATTCAGTTGCCAGCATCAACATCTGGTAGCTTATGACAACCTACGACTCCATCTTCAGGGGATGCCACACTCTGAGGGCACTTGCACTCACATGCACATAAACACAGGCACACATATGCATATGCACATAATGAAAGTAAAATTAGAATCCTGTCAGAAGTTATGTCTGTGTACTCTGTGTGTGCCTAGTGCAGGTCAGAAGAGGATGCTGGGTCCCCAGGAACTGGAGTTGCAGGTGCTTAGGGATCTCTCTAGGCATGCTGGGAATAGAACTTGAGTCCTTTGCAAGAGCACTAAGCGCTCTTAACTGCTGAACCATCTTGCCTGCACCCAAAGTCTTTCATTTGCTTGCTTGTTTGTTTGTGCTTTATGCTTAGTTGTTTTAGTTTGGATCTGTGCTTTATGTTATTTCTGAGAGCCTGCCTCCTTGGGTTCTCAGTGTTGGATATATGGGGGGTGGGGGTGGGGACAATGTTCTATCAGCATGCTCTTCCTAATGATTCAAAATCTTTAGTCAATCTGAGCTCTTCCATCTCCCTTTCTGAACACTTTTAGTCCAGTTCACATATAGTGTTTGAGATATTTAGCAGCAAACATCAGATGTAATAGGGGAAGTCTGTCTGTTTCTAGTCATCCTAATGTCCTAGTTCTGTGAGATGATAAATCATTCCCATTTCTATACCACAATCATCAATAAGGGTACACGACACTCACTGACAACACTAACTCAGGAAATAATAATGGGCTTTAAAATTTCTCATATATGGTATGAGGGAAAATTAAAATAAGGGAGATGTATCCCCAACATGAGAGCTTTTCTAAAATTTTCTTGCCTTACATATGAAAATCAGTAATTGGTTTTAGTACATAAAACCTGTTGGTTCTTTTTTTTTTCTAAAATTCAATATACATTTGTTGATAGCTATGTAAATAAACCTAACTAAATTAATATAAAATTGAAGCCAGGTATAGTATCACATACCATTGATCCCAGCACTCTGGAGTCAGAGGCAGGCAGATCTCTGTTGAGTTCAAGGCTGGCCTGGTCTACATAGAGAGTTCCAGGACAGCCAGGGTTATGTAGAGAGACCCTGTCTCAAAAGAAAAGATAGACAGACACACACACAGGAAATAAGGCAGGCAGGCAGGCAGGCAGTTAGGAAAAAACAAACAAACTGAGGCTCAAACAGGCCAGGTGTATTGATCAGAAGCACACAACAAAGTCCTCTGAGCCCAGTGGTCTTGCCCTGGTAATGACGTCATGAATCAGCCACTCTGCACAGCCCTGTGTGTTGTTTTTACTCCCCTTTCTTTTCCTGTTTTTACAACTGGTACCAAATAATGTGTACTTGGAAGACAAGAAAGACCATCATGATTCACCTGACCTGACCATCCTCTCCTCCTATCGTAACATGGCTTGGCCAGTTTCTCAGGTAGGCAAAACTCAGAGCAAGGTGGGCTTTGCAAGGCAGACCGGAGACCTCACGATCACTCACGTCCGCCCTGGTGCAAAAGCAGTTAGTTGCACACAGGTGTAGATTTGTTCCAAATGAAGATTCACAGAGGAGATGGAGAGCACAGATCTGTACAGAGCTAGCTCACCATGTCCTGAGCTAAACGAGAGGGCTGGCCCACCATCTTGCAAACTGACCTGACTTCCAGAAGTCAAATTCACAAAGTAGGAATCTGGAGAATAGGAACTAGTGTCCTGCTCCACCCCTCCCCCTCCCCCATGCTTTTAATGGAAGATCGAGGCTGAAGCTGTAGCTGAGTGTGTGTGGACATTACCTAATAGAAACGGGTTCAAGATATCCTGGCCATGTCCCTCCCCAGAATTCCTGACCTAAATATTTCTTTACCCATTCCCTCTGGGTCTCTCTCCACCTCTCTCTGTCTCTCTCTGTCTCTCTCTGTCTCTCTCTCTTTATCTCTGTCTTTCTCTCTCCCCTTTCTGCTTCTCTGTCTCTATCTATCCCTCCTTCCTCATCCCTCCCTCCTCTCTCTCTGTCTTTGTCTCTCTCTCCATCTCTCTCTGGGTCTCCATTTATCTCTGTCTCTCTCTCTCTTCCTCTCCCTCTCTCTATCCCTCCTTCCTCATCCCTCCCTTTCCCCCCCTCTCTCTTTCTCTCTCTCTCTCTCTCTCTGGGTCTCTCTCTGTTTCTCTCTCTATCCCTCCTGCTTCTCTGTCTCTCTCTATCCCTATCCCTCCTGCTTCTCTGTCTCTCTCTTTCTCTCTCTCTGTCTCTCTGTCTCTTTCTCTTCCTCCCTCTCTGCTTCTCTCTCTATCCCTCCTTCCTCATCCTTCCCTCCCTCCCTCCTCTCTCTCTGTCTCTCTCTCTGGATCCCTCTCTTTTTCTCTCTCTGGATCTCTCTCTCTTTCTCTCTCTCTTTCTCTCTCTCTCTCTCTCTCTCTCTCTCTCTCTCCCCCCCCCTCCGGCTTCTGTCTCTCTCTATCCCTCCTGCTTCTCTATCTCTCTCTATCCCTCCTTCCTCATCCCTCCCTCCCTCCCTTACTCCCCTCTTCTGGCTAGGTCTGACACACACACCATTTTTCTTTCTCCCTCTCCTTTCCAGTTTTCCTGTTTCTGGTATAACATTCTCTAGGAGGCTTTCTAGTCTTGCTTGGCCTTTCTAAGTGGGACCAGAGGTTTCCAGGTACTTCCCAGAGGGGTCTTCACTGTACAAAGACATGGCCAGGAGAGGTGACTCTACCCATAAATACAACACAGCTGAACAAAAACATTTATTACTCCTGACACCAGCAAAGAGTGACAAAAGACCTGAAAGGCCCCAGCTGGCCCCAGAGCAAGGTCTGCTTTGCAAGTCGGCTCACACACACGCTAGCGGTTATAACAGGGCTGACCTAGCATATGACACCAATAATTCCCAAACTGATCTCAGTGTCAGTCACCCATCAATAAACATCTCAGCCCCCCCAACCCCCTTAACCAAGATCCAACAGGGATGAGACCGGAAACACAGAATTATTATTCTGCATGAAAATGCAGATAGAAAGGTGACCGCAGCCATACTAAGTAGTGCTTAGAATGAAGCAAACATTTTTTTGCGGGGGTGGGGGGTGGGTGGAGACAGGGTTTCTCTGTATAGCCTTGGCTGTCCTGGAACTCACTCTGTAGACCAGGCTGGCCTGGAACTCAGAAGTCTGCCTGCCTCTGCCTCCCAAGTGCTGGGATTAAAGGCGTGTGCCATCACCACCCGGTGGAAACTTAACCACACAGTCTCTGGTCTCCATGCACTTGACAGTTAGTCCACCAGCACAAAGATCAGAGAGAGGGTAGTACCAGTCAAAGTTGGTCACGCTTGTTTCCTATGTTCTGTCCTACAAGCCAGATACATAGTAAGCCACACACCTATTAACTAAACATACAAGCCCCTATAACCAAGGCAATGCTAAATTCTTAAACACTCCTAAAATACATTGCAAAGTCATCTAGCACCTGGGAAAATGGGTGTGATGTGTATCCCAGCTCAGGCATGCCTGACGCACAGTAATCAATAAATGTCTGCTCAACTAATGGATGAATAATCACTGGGAACCAACATCCTGTCTGGGGCTCGATAATCTTCTTTTCATATCCTGATTCATTACAAGGCATTGTCACCAGGACCAGTTTATTGACAATGTGACTTTGAGCCATAGATCTGTGGTCAATCAAGCGTTACAGAGGCAGTTCCTGAGTCATCTATTATTCAGAGAGCCTGGCAGGACAGCACGTGTTTGTCATGTCAGCACTGGAGGCTGAGGCAGGAAAAGTGCTGAGAATTCAAGACCAGCTTAGGCTACACAGTAAGTTCCAGGCCAGCCTGGGCTATAGTATAAGACCCTGTCTGATAAAATAAAATAATAAAATAAAAATGGTTGGTTTTGTAAACAGCAACAACAAAACCCCACCAAAACTGGGCCCTTTTCTTGGTGGTGTTTTTATTTATTTATTTATTTATTTATTTTTAAATTTGATTGAACACTAGGATAAATGTGCATGGCTCTTTCCTCAAAGTCCCTCATTCCTTTCCTGTAAACAAATCAGCATGCGTTCAAGTCCCACACAAGCACGCACAGCCACATGTGCACGTACAGTCTGCAGATAACTGTGGCATCGCCAACCAGTGATTCAGATTGGGAATGGTTTCTAAGAAATCCGAAAGGGTTGAACGAGCATGACGTTCCCGTTCCTCCCACTTTCGACAGCCACTCAGATGAGCAGCTGTGAGGGCCTCAGGGCTAGGCCTCCAAGCACACACAATGTGCCCAAGGCAGAACAGCACAGAGTGATACCCAAGGGTCAGGAGGATGCTGCACAGCTTCATCAATACCTCCCGCTGGGAACTGTGCTCAGAGCAGCGACACCACCCTGACATCTACTGGCTAGTTGACCTGGGTTCCAGGCCAGTCACCACATGCCCACATGGCAACCACAAATCCCAAGTCTCTCCGTTAGTGACTGGCTAGGCACGGATGAGAAGACACGGGATGCACACAGGAACCTGAGAGATGGCCTAAAGCTTCAGGTGGTGGGGCTGAAGGAAAGCAGGTGACAGACAGGAAGGCCTGGGGCAGGTGAGCTCATAGTGTCAAGAGGGAACCAGCAGAGAAGGAAGGGGAAGAACAGGCCGGGTCACTCTCATATGGCCTTTGAGGATGTGAGGGGAAGTCTGTAGCCCTAAGAACAATGACTGATCCTGGCAGAGGTGGGGGTGCAGACATCTCAGAAAGAGCCTGGATAACCTGTGGAGGAAGTGCAAGAGATCTAGGTTAGCTGATCTCTTACCACTTAGAAGGTACAAGCAGAAGGATTAGGACTCTAAGGTTGACCTGAGCTACATAGGCAGTCTGAGGCTAGGTTGAAGCACATGAGATCCTATCTCAATAAAAAAAAAAAAAAATGAATAAAAATAAAAAGAAGACCAAGTTCAAGGGTCTGAATGTCATTCTGAAGATCCACACGGGAGGAGAAAATCAACTCCTACACATACACACACACATACACACACACAGGGGGAGAGAGGGAGAGAGAACGAGAGAGAGAGAGAGAGAGAGAGAGAGAGAGAGAGAGAGCGCAAATGAAGTGTAATTCAAAATGCTCTATTTCATTCATTCATCCATCCACTATTTGCTGTGTATGGGTGTATTGTTGGCATGTATGTCTGTGTAGCATTTGCATACCTGGTGCCGATGAAGGCCAGGAGACCATGTTGGATCCCCTGGAATTGAAGTTACTGATGGCAATAGGCCATGTTGTAGGTGCTGGGAATCAAACTGAGGTTCTCTAAAAAAGCACCCAGTGCTCTTAATCCCTGATCTCTAGCCTAATTTAGTTATTAAAGAAAAATGATAGGGGGGAGGGAGGAGAGAGGGAAGGATGGAAGGAGAGGAGGGAGGGAGGGAAGTTAGCTGGATCTAACCCAAGCCCAAGGTGCCTGTGGCAAAAAATGAACAAAGAAAACTCTGCTTCTGCTTTTGTCTTTTGAGACTAGGTCTCATTATGTAGCCCAGGCTAGCTTCAAACACCTCAGTTTCCTAAGTGTTGGGATCACGGGTGTACATCACACCTAGGCTGTGGCTGGCATTTCCTGGGCCTCGCTATCTTCACATGCTCTTACAATTCTGTCCGTTCTGTGCTCCTTTTTTGTTTGGTTGGTTTTTGTTTTGTTTTTCAAGACAGGGTTTCTCTGTGTATCCCTGGCTGTCCTGGAACTCACTCTGTAGACCAGGCTGGCCTCGAACTCAGAAAACCGCCCACCTCTGCCTCCCAAGTGCTGGGATCAAAGGCGTGCGCCACCACCGACCGGCCTGAGCTTCTTAACCAACGGAAGAGACCCACTCTTCTGGGGCCCTGTTGAACTTGTGGGGAAATTCCCTTCAGAAGCAAGATGAAGTGGGACAATCAACACTTATGGAAAACCTCAAGTCACACCCATGACTGTCACTCAATCTCCAGAGACTGGCAGAAGTGGCATCAGCCCTCTTAAATAATAGGGAAATATTCAGAAAAGACACCGAAGACAGGAGCTGACGACATAGTGAGTGAGCTTCAGGGAAATTATCAGGGAGTCAACTTAAAAAACAAAAACAACAAACAAACAAAGAAACCAAACCCAGGGCCACACTTTGACCTTCCTGGGCAGCCCTGACACTCTTCTCCCTCCTGTTGTTTTTGTCATAGTGCTGCCATCTCTACTTTTAAACACTGCTACAAGGAGACACTTCTGCTGGGCATGGTGGCACACACTTGTAATCCCAATAGCTGGGAGGCAGAAAGGCCAGTATAAGGTCCATGAGACCTTGTCTTAGAGGAAGAAAAACTAAAAGGGAGGTAGAAAGGAGATGGGAAGGAAGGAAGAAAGGAAAGGAGGGAGGGAGGGATGAGGGGACAGGGGAGAGGGAAGAAAAGAAGAGAGGGAGGGGGAAAAAGGGATGGAAGAAAGAAGGAACATTTTGGAGGATATATCCCAGAAAGAAAACTGTTCCTAAGCTTTGGTCAATATAATTAAGACATGGAACTGTGGGTAGGAACTGGATTAGAATCCACACCTCTAACTCTTGCTCCGGGGCTTAATGACGTCCCCTCACTTAGCTGGAGAAGTGAACAGGCAGGCAAGCAAGCAAGCACGAGATGAATGGCCCCGTGAGGACTCTAAGGTCCGGTGATCCACCTACTCTACCCTCATAAAACATTTCACAGGAAAAACAATTTTGTTCGTGTCAACAAACCACACCTATCAGAGCCAAAAGCAAGCATTTCCTCAGGTCGATTCAGACTGGGTGACTCAGGATGCCTGCTAACTCGAGTTCAGCTATATCTACCCTGCACAAAGCCACCATGAACACTTCCTACCAAGTCCTTCCTATGGACGTGAGCGGCGAACAAGGAATTCTGAGAACACTATTTGAGCCCCTGTATCCAACTACATGGGATGCTAAACTAGCTTTATATCTGCTAATAAAGGCAATATACTTTTTTTTTTTTTTTTTTTTTTTTTTTTTTTTTTTTTTTTTTTTTTTTTTTTTTTTTTGGTTTTTCGAGACAGGGTTTCTCTGTGTAGCCCTGGCTGTCCTGGAACTCACTCTGTAGACCAGGCTGGCCTCGAACTCAGAAATCCGCCTGCCTCTGCCTCCCAAGTGCTGGGATTAAAGGCGTGCGCCACCACTGCCCGGCGGCAATATACTTCTTGATTTTTGTTTTGGTTCTGGTTTTCTTTGTTCACTACTTGAGATAAGATCTCACTATGTAGCTCAGGCTAGCATGAAACCTGTGATCCTCCTGCCTCAGATTCCCAAACACTGTGACTACAAAGTGCTGGGATTAAAGGTGAGAGGAATTCCCTTTTTACTCAAATCAGCTAAGGTAAAATCTTCTAATTATTTGGAGAAAAGCACTTGTTTAAAGATTTGTTTAATTTTACTTTACATGTATGAGTGTTTTGCCTGCATGTATGCTGTATGTACCATTTGTGTGACTGGTGACTGCAAAGGCCACAAAAGAGGGTATTGGATCCCCTGGGTGCTAGAAATCGAACCCAGATTCTCTGAAAGGGCATCCAGTGCTCTTAACATCTGAGCCATCTCTCCAGCCTCTGGTAAATGAAAAATAAAAAGTTGGTATTTTTTGTGAAACCACATAGCAATGTACATCAAGATTTTTAAATTGATCTATATTTTGACCTATCAACAAACTTAATTTGTTGTTGACATTTCTAGACATTAGATTCTAGGAATTTAACTCCAGGAAATAATCTGAAATGCAAAATTTTATGTATGACCATGTTTACTGTAAAAGGACAAACTAGGGCGTAAACTTAATGGCTCTCGTTGGAAGGAAAAAAAATGATTAAATAAAATCACTCCACAGCTCTAGGATAAAATACTAATGAATTTTTTAATGAAACCATTAAAATGTATGCTTTACACAAATTAGTACACTTAATGTTAAACATTTGGCCTAGGCTCATAAGTTAAAAGGATTCAAATATTCTGCCTTTAACTTTGCAAAGGAAAACAAAACACACAAAATACAGAAAACCTTGTATCAGATGTAAGTATTAGCTGCTGGTAAATGGGATATTACAAGTGTTCTGGGTTTTCCCATTATTACTTTCTACTCATCAAATACTTTGCCATGAGGATGCGATACTTTATCAAGGAAAAAATTAACACACACCTCAAAATGAAAGAGGCACCTTTCTTTATGTTAAACACTCCGCCTCCGCCCTAAACGTCCTACTCCAAGCTTCTAAGCCCACTGCAAGCATCAACGCTCCATTTCAGACATGGCTGGACCAATAGCCTTAACCTGGCATTAAAGCCTTACCTCTCCCATACCCACAGAGCAGAGCAGGCTCTTCAGTTCATCTCTGAACATGTTATAATACGTTGTTACCCTCTAAAATAGTCTAATCTACTCATCTACTTCACTCTAGCCTGAGCTACATAGCGAGACCTCTTCACAATACTCCAAGTATATAAAATAAATTATATCCAGAAAGTGGAAATTTCACCTCTCTCGGTCTAGATATGCATCTTGATTAATATGACCCCCAACTCCCATTTCTTCTTCTCAGGAGCAGAGAACTAATCAGGACCTGAGACTTAGCCAAAGATAGTTCCCTTCTTTTCCCTGACTCTCCACAAGCCATCCTTCCCCATAGGAGGCAGGATCAGCTGTGAACCCTTGGCTGTAGCACTTTTGAAATCTCAGGGCAGCAGAAGCTCCAAGTTTCAAGGCCCTGTGGAGACAATCCTCTCTGTTCTCCAATGTCAGAGGTCCAGAGATTCACAACACACAGAAGCCTTTAGGACAGATTTTCTTTAACTGGCTTCCGGGACCCAGTAAGGATGAGTTGGCATGTGGCCCCAGAGCCCCAGACTGCGCCTCTGCTGTCTCTGAAGAGTCCTTTAGGAAATGAGGGTCTAAGACATGGCAGGTCAATGCTGTGTCCTGAATGAGGCTCAGGGGACATTCTGGGCCTTGGGAAATGAATAGTAGAAAGGCCATAAAAGTGAATGATGCCACGGCACATACCACAGATAAATGTGCAGTCATGCATACATGCACACACACGCTCACACACTCACACACTCACACAGAGAAAGAGAGAGAGAGAGAGAGAGAGAGAGAGAGAGAGAGAGAGAGAGAGAGAGAGAGAACACGTTATTTTTCCCAGATAAGCTAATAGTTCCTTTCCTTGAACATCTTAGCCCTGGGGCTGGGGTGGCAGCAGATGCATTATTTCTTCTCCCAGTGCATGACGGGAAAACTGCACGAGGGAGTTGAGTTCCCAAGGCCTCATACCAGAAGCTGCCCCAGTAAGAAAGAGTATCCATCTCTGGGAACACTCTGGTTCCACTAGGGTCTGTTGCCTTGGGTATCAACTGCTTTCTGGACATTAAGGCCAAAGCATTCATTTGCATTTCATTTACTTTGTATTTGTATACAGAATTAACAGTCCCTGATTTCAAGTGGCTAATTAAACAATTAGGCCCAGTCTGCTGCAGTTATCCTCAAATCCAGAATCATGTGTTTTAGCCAAAAAAATATTAAATGTTAAACCAAGTTTGCTCAATTATAGCCCAGGGAATAAGAAATCCCTGGAGGACTAGCTGTTAAAACTGGCAGTTTCAGGGGCTGGAGAGGTGGCTCAGATGGAGAGATGGTTAAGAGCACTGACTTCTCTTCCAAAAGTCCTGAGTTCAAATCCCAGCAACCACGTGGTGGCTCACAACCATCCGTAATGAGATCTGACGCCCTCTTCTGGTGCGTCTGAAGACAGCTACAGTGTACTTACATATAACAATAAATAAATCTTTAAAAAACAAAAAACTGGCAGTTTCTCTGTAATCGCTTCACAGTGAACCTACTGGAGAATTTGCAAGGACGTACACATACACATGCACACATACACACGCATGTGCACAAAATGGTCCAGGATCAACAGTAGAACCACCAGGAGTTCCACCCTCCTGAGCAGCCCTTATAGAAACCCCAGGAACCACTCAAGATCAAGGTTCCACCTCCCTGCCCACTTCTTCAGCTGCCAATCAGAACGGAAAAACCTAGGACAGGAGCTTTAGCCAGCTCTGCCACTTGCCTGTTGCTTGTCCTCAGCAAGGCGACAGGTGACACCATCTCCAGGGCCGTACAGCAGTTTAAAGTATTGCGTGAGCAGTGACTGGTACAGAGCAGCTGAGCTTAGCAGGTTTCTACAATCAGCGCTGCCCCTTCTCCTGTTCTTTCTTTCATGACAGCTTTGGAGGTTTCTGTTGAAAAAAACTTACCCGTCTTCTGTTTTGAGACCCACACAATTCTAGAAGCAGAAGGAACTTTGATGGTCAAGTGATGGCTGAACCAGCTATTGGTGAGAGAAGGGAAATGTCTAAGTCTTAGCTGCTCTGAGGCAGGAAGCTAGAAGCCATCTCCTGAAGGACAGTAAAGAACATTTCTGCCATATTTAATTAACGAGTCCACATTAGTTTTGTGGCTATTCTCTGTGGATAGTGAAACAGAAAGGCAAACCCTGGCTCTGCCTTCCAACTGCTTACCGGTTAGCTGGGAAGGCAGAGCCCAGAGCCAAGGGCTCTTTAGAGAAGGCATCTTTCTTTCTGGCCTCAGAGGCAGAAACTAAGCAGAGTAGGCCTGGCTAGACCTACTCTGTAGGTCCTGTAGGCCCCATGTGAGTTGGGAAGGCAGGCAAGCAAGCAGTAAGCAGAGACTGCTACAGCCCTCTCAGAGCCTGAAGGCAACATAGGGAAGGGATTTAGTAAGCATCAGGTTCATCAATGAATCAATGAAAACATACATAAATCCAGCCTGAGTAGGATGAACACAATCACGCATGCGCGCAATCCCAATGTCTACAAGGAGAAATCAGGTGTCCCAGGCACCTGAGACTCATCCCTCAGAAGTTAAGGCAGCAAGAATAACCCAGAACCCGACATTGTTTTCAGGTGTTTTTCAGGGGTTGACTTTGGCCTCAAGTCTCTTAAAAGCAGCCTAGAATTGCCTAAATTGACTTGCCCGGATGTCAGCTGTTACTGTATCCCTCCTTTCATCAAAGTCAGGATCACAAAGGCTAGACTGAGGGCAGTTTCACCAGGAGCAGGCAGTTTAAGCCTGAGCACCTAACCTCTGACTCATATGCAAATGTCTCTGGTGACTGGAAAATTAGAAAGGCCATGGGGGAAGATTATAGGCCAGACATCTCACAGTGTAATTAAAATGTCATTCTCACCCTGTCTCCCCTAGCTCCCTCCCAAAGCCCTTACCGGAGCATCACTCTCTCCTACACCCTTGGTTCATCCTCTCTTCGCCTCGAAGCTTCTTAAAATGCCTTCTAGATCAAAGCTAAAGGAGGTGACCCCAGAAGCCAGCCACCAGGCCCAAGACACCTTCCTCAGCCACAGTGGAGTAGCAGCAACAGAACTGAGGCATGCTCAAGGCAGCCTGGTGGGGACTCTGTCCCTTTTCAGGGTGCCAGCACTGAAGAGTAGCCACCCAGGAAGACAAGCGAAGCCACACTGGCAGGAGTCAGGAAGGTGAGTGCTTCGGTCCTGGGCTCTGCCGCATACCAGTGGCCTGCACATCTCTGCTTGCTCAGTCAGACACGGATGACAGAGCCTGGTGACTGGAAAAGAGTTCCTGACAGGATTTCGGCAACCCCAGCCTTTGGGGTTGATCCTAAATGAACGGAAACAAGCATTTCTTCTCCCCTGGCCTTCAAATGGCTGGGAAAGAGGAGCCCTGAATAGCATTACAACCCAGCTAAGTCCCACGCTTTTTCTCCACACACTCCTAAGCAAAAAGCACTTCACATGGGTCTTAGATTATTTCTTAGACCAGAGCAGGCTCAGTTCACATGTTCATTGCATAGATTCAGATCTGAAAATTCCCAATTGAGATCCAGCCACAGCAGGAAACCATGACCTGTGTGGCCACTGTCAAGAACTTCAGTTCTGTCCTCCTCACTGGGCAGGACACCCGTAGGTGTGTACCCTCCACCATACAAGAAAACAGCAAGGGAAATGGCTAAACATAGCTACACAAAACTGTGAGACCTCCCCATCCTTCAATGCAATTTGGGCCAAGCATCATCTTTCAAGTCTGTGTGTGTGTGTGGCCTTGGCCTTGGCCTTGGCCTAAAACCTCTCACTGAGGGAGGCCTATTTCTTGAGCCTTTATTAAATAAAAATAAAATAAAACACCCAGGGCGGAGCCACCAGCAGTTAATTATTACTTAAATGTATGGACTCTGTCCCCCAATGTTCATTTCTACTTACGTGTCAGTAAATATCTACACACTAGTGGCCCCACAGGCTCTTCCTCACAGGGAATAGGAGAAGAAAAGGAGAAAGGCCCGGAAACTCTATCCTAACCACTCTGGAAAGTTCTCTAGTCACAGTTAGAAGACGAAAAGCTGCTGCCTGAACAAGGAGTTGAAGTAGGTACAAAAAAAAAAAAAAAAGAAAGAAAGAAAAAGAAAAAAAAAACAGTCAAGATCATGGTGAGCTTCCCCAACACCCTTTGCCCTGGCTTTGTTTACACAATAAATGTCTCTTGCCATCTGCTAAGGGCCACAGAGTCTATTCCCTCAAATCACTGTGAGTCTGTAAAGTTTGTGATTGTTTAAATGTTTATCTTAAATAGAATATATTGCATTTTGTTTTCTCCATGTCATTTGTTTATCTGTATTACAATTGGCCTTCTACAGTTGACCCAGGCACGGGAAGGTCACCTAGCATCTCTCCTGCCCCTGTTTCCTGCTTGAGAGCTGGCATCCTCTCCTGTCAGGAAATGCATCCCTGACAGGAGACCTGTGACCCCTGTGACCCCCTGTGACCCCCCTCACACACATACTCACACAGACTGCCACTGCAGCACAGCTCCGACCAGGCCACACATTCCTGAGGGTGGGCACCAGTCCCAAACACTAACAAAGCAGTTACTATGAGTTACATACTTTCCTTTCTTTTTTTTTTCTTTTCTTTTTGAGGTCTCACTCTGCAGCCTAAGCTGGCTTTGAACTCACATGAGTCCTCCTGCCTCATTTCCCAAGTGCATGAGCCACTACACCAAGATGATCACACCTGAAATTCGCTCAATAGACAGAGTCCTCTGCTACACATCTGGTCTCAATAAAGGTCAACTGAATGAATTACTAAGATCTAGTTTAGTTGAGAAACAGCTTGGTACCCGACAACCCCAATAAAAAGGAAGGCCTCTCGGATCTTCCGGTGTAAGCTGTATGCAGGGGTAAGCTTCAAATGGCGCCATTACTCATTCCCTGTCTCCTTAGCCAGTACCAGGCATGTCTCCTGGAACCCCAGAGCCAGATGAGAGGGTTTCATTTTCCCATACTTCCCTTCCAACCTTTTGACAGGTGTGAACTCTTCAAACAGTGGGGCGGGGGAGGATCACGAGGAAACGAAAGAGAAGACTCCAGCATTAAGGAGGATGAGGGTCCCTTCAAGCATCCTTCAGTCCTGTGGTTCCTTGAACCAGGCTCATTTCCCAGGCACAAGAGTAGTCTTGAAAGAGACTCCTTCTCCCTTCTCAGTAAAGAACTGATGTCTAAATGTGGCAGCAGAGAAAGAACCATAGCCAAACCAAACCAAACCAAACTAAAACCAAACCAAACGCTATAGATGGTAGAGTGTGGTGGTTAACAAGGAGTTATTAGGACTTTTATGGGTCTGAGAGAATAGACTGGGATGGGGGGTGGGAGGAGAGTGGGGAGTGCACTGGGAACTGAAGCATCAAACTTATGAGACAGTGAACCCCATACCACTCTCACACAGTCAGGGGACAGAACTGAGCATTCTGGGGCGAGCCTGTAATCCCAGCACATGTATGAAGATATCCTCAGTTGCTGTCCACATTATTTTTAAGACAGAGTCTCTCACTGAACCTGACACTTTCCAGTTCAACTAAACTGTCTGGCTCCAGGGGTCCTCCTGACTCTGCTTTCCCCATATTGGGTTTTCAAGCCCCCGCCACAGCATCTAGCAGGTACCATACCAGACACCTTAGGTATTACCTCAGTGACTTGAAAGAAGTTAGCCATCCCACCCCAACGCACTAGGCAAGAAGCGATGTCTATTTAAAGAAAAATAAAATCAAAAGAACTGTGTTCAGGGGCAGCCTCTGAACTCAGGAAACAACACCACGTCTGGCATTTCCTCTGCCAGTGGCATGCAGCGCAGAAATCCTAACACAGACAGACTCCTAAAATGGGTTAGGCCTGACACCATGGACCCAAGCAATCCTCCAAGACATGGATGGCTCAACAGCCAACTGCTGCTGCAGAACACTTGCTTTTCTTCAGAACACAGTATGCCAACCCAGTTTCAAATACCTCAAGGA
>NW_022196891.1:67719106-67720672 GCF_008632895.1 Mastomys coucha
AAAAAAAAAAAAAAAAAAAAAAAAAAACCCACAGCTCTACTTCCTCAAAGTATTCCAGTCCCCTCGCCTCCCTCCCCTTCTCTTTCCATCCTTGTCCCCAAGGACAGCCAAGGGCTGCTGGCAAGACACCGTCTCAGCCCCACAATCCCAGACTAGAGGTAAAGAGAACGCGGCAACCTTGCCAAGCCCCAGGGGCAGTTTTTATGTGATTCTTTTGATGATCTGTGAGATCATTTAAGAAAAAAAAAGAAAAAGGACCATTTTCATTCGCAAGCATCCCTTCAGAACACAGCTCAAACCCCAAAAGGTTGCAAGGAAACTTCCAGAGAACCAGTAGGGGAGAAAACCACAGTGCTCTTTGAGAAAGAGACTCAAAGGGGGACACTGAAGGAACTGAAGTTATTAGTTCAACAAGGGAAGACTCCTCAGGAGGAGAAAGACCCACCCAGGGCCAGGCCCAACCAGGCTCCCAGCAACCCGTGCCAGACAGAGCAGCCAACACAGCAGACTCTCCAGTCTCTAAAACTCTCAATGGCTCTTTGAGTTCCTTACTTTATCAGATGAGAAGGGAAGGGACCAGGGCAAGCTCCAGGGCAGTGGTCATTGGGAAACTGGAAAATGTTGTTTGGAAAACAGAGCCACAGTAAATCAAACTTAGAAAACCAGCACTTGAGAGGCTGAGGCAGAAGGATGGCTGTAAGCTCAAGGCTAGCTTGAGCTATGCAGTGAGTGGCATGCTAGTTTAGCTACAGAGTGAGAAGCTGTTTGGATCGGGGTGGGGTACAAAAGGGGAGAGAATGATAGAGTGGAGGTTGGGAAGGTGGCTCAGTAGATAGGAGAGATTTCAAATCTCCAGTACCCATGTAAAAAGCCAGACATGGCAGCAAGTACATGTCTGTAATCTGAGCGCCATGGGAGGGACATAGGAAGAGCAAGCATGGAGGCTTACTGGCTGCCAGCCCAGCGCTCCAGGTTCACTGAGAGCAAGGGATTAGAGAAAAGAGGAATAAAACCACACTGGATGTCTTCCATGCACATGCATATGCATGTATCTCTCATGCAACATGCACACACACACACACACACACACACACATATCAAAGGAGGAAAGGAAGGAAGGGAGAAAGGAAAGAAGGAAGGGAGAAAGGGAGGAAGGGAGGGAGGGAGGAAGGAAGGAAAGAAGATGAGAATGGGAGAAGTGAAACAGAAACGGTATGTCTGGGATTCTCATTCAAGGCTGCCAACAGGAAACTCTATAACTGCCACCTTCTGTGACTCTAGTTGAAGTGTCAGTCCTGGATCTCTGCAGAGCATGTGAGACAGGCAGCCTTAGCAGTATGTCACACTCCAGTAAGCTGGCAGCTTTGCCTTGGTTCTCCCAGCAAACTCTTGCCAATAGCTCAGATAGAACAGTAACCTCTTAATCATAAAGAGAAGGAAAGAAGGGAAGACAGAGGGAAGGAAAGGAAGAAGGAAGGAAGGGAGGAAGGAAGGAAGGAAGGAAAGATGGAAGGAAAGATGGAAGGAAGGACAGATGAAGGGAGGGAGGGAGGGAGGAAGGGAAGG
>NW_022196891.1:67720746-67743007 GCF_008632895.1 Mastomys coucha
GGAGGGAGGGAAGGAAGAAGGAAGGAAGGAAGGAAGGAAGGAAGGAAGGAAGGAAGGAAGGAAGGAAGGAAGAGAAATATCTGTCTGTCTGTACCCAGAGGACAAAACAACAGGCACCAGAAGATGGAGGAAGGGCAAGCCCAGGCTATGGGACAAAGGTCTCATTCTAAGACACACCCCTTTTCTCCATTTCCTCTTCTGAAAGCAGGTGAGATTCCCGGGGAGAATTATCAGAGAAAGGAACAAACAACCCACACAGATACAGATGAAAGCCATGGGAATCCACAGTCTTGGCTGCTAGTCAGGAACACAGACAAACATTTATGAAATGAGAAAAAGGAAATATTATCCGGCAGCACAGATCTTCTCCAACACTCCCTCCTCCTCCTCCCGCTACTTGATTGCACACCAAGTTCCGTTCCAGTCACCATCCATTCCTCTTTGACCTCATTTACATCCATTTCAACAGCCCCATGTCCCACAGCTATGAGAGCCAGGGTCCATGCCCCATGGCACAGAGTCTTATTTTCCATCACCTCCTTTGGCTTCCTCTTCCGCCTGGAAGAGTCCTCAAATTCATCTCAAGCCCATGCACAACAGACAACTTGCTGTTAAAAATTAATCTCAAGTGGGAGATCTAAGGCAGACATTCCAGCACCTAGGAGTAGAGACAGCATCAACAGGGCTTCAAGGCCAGCCTCTGCTACCTACTTAAAAAGAAAATAAATATAAAATGGTGTATGTGGGGGGCGTCTAGGCTCCTAGCTATAGCTCTCTTCTGGCCACTTCGGTATTGCTCCTTAATTTCCGTGTAGCTCTGGAGTCACCTTTTTCGGTTACAATGAACCACTACTATGATTAAAATACTGAGTGGTCTCCAAAGGTCAAGTTGAACTCTCTCAACACAGCATCATCACTGTGACTAGCTGATTCCTCATGAGTTGACACTTCCTTGATATTCATAAGCGGTAGGTTAGAAGGTAGAGGAACCAGACCAGCTAACTTCAGACGCTCCTCTGTAGACTATATAGAGACTCTGCTTGCTGGGCTCAGAACTTCTGCTGAGCATTAGGCTTAAAAAAAAAAAAAATCAAACACAGCAGATGCAAAACCACCCAGTGGAAGAAAAAACCTTGAAGGCTAGTCTCACCTCCACAGCAAGGCTATACTCTGCCACTGGCCTATGGCACTGGGTCTCTGGGTCACAGCTGCCTTTCAATGGTCTGTCCCTTTGGGAACGGCTGCTGGCTTAGGGGGTTTCGACTGTTTAGCTGTTCTGTGTTTAACTCTAAGACCTTCCCCATGCAACAGCATCATCTTAATAGTAGCAGCTCCCTGGAATGGGTGAGCCAGCTCAGGGTGTAAAGATGCTTGCCCCCAAGTCTGACAGTCTAAGTTCAATCCTTGGGATCCACATGGCAGAAGGAAAGAATGGACTCCAATAAGTTGTCCTCTGACCTCCACACATGCACCATAGCATGTGTTACACACACACACACACACACACACACACAAAATGAATAGCTTTTAAGAGAGTTTTAACTTTCATACTGGCATTTCACAAACCCCTCTGTGTACTTGGAAGGGTGAAACAGGAGGATCACAAGTGTGGGGCTAGCCTGAGCTACATAGCCTGAGCATTACCTTTTTGCGTCAAAAACAAGAACAAGCAAAAATGTGAGGAAGAATACAAGTTGATGGCTTAGATGATGTAACAAGCGACCATCGGAAGGCCTTGAAGGACTTGTCATAATACATCTTGTTAAGTCCAAGCTCCAGGGTCCTGTGTAGGGCCCAAGACTCTAGATATCTAGCAAACTCCCAGATGAACCTGACAATGGTAGTGAACTTACACCACACTTACAATCACTATGTGTGTGTGTCTCTATATATGTGTGTGTCACTGTCTGTCTTTGTGTGTCTGTCTTTGTGTATGTATGTGTCTGCCTGTGTCTGTCTGTCTGTCTGTCTGTCTGTGTCTGTGTGTGTGTGTGTGTGTGTGTGTGTGTGTGTGCCTCACACATGGAAGCACACAGTCTATCTACCATGGAGCTATATTCTCAGTTCAAAGACACAGCCACTATTCAAACACCTCCAACATTCCCTTCCAGAGGTCAATCACCCCCTTCCTATCTAGGAGAAGTGAGATGCAACACAAAATCTATTAGCCCAGCCAAAACCACAAGCCGGAATCTACCCAGATGCTGTAGCTTACATTATCTAATTCTAGATGAACAGAACAATGCCAAAGCTAAAATCAACGGTGCCATTGCAGCGACAATAATTATTATTATCACTGTTATTAAAATTAATTGGCCAATAAATCTTGATCAGAGGGATCAAGAGCAGATGCCAAACCCAAAGAGGTCAATTTTGGGATCAATCTGAGCCGGGCTTTCTCCTGCCCCGAAGCCGCTTTACAGGGCAGACAGAGCAGGGGGTGTAGCCAGCTATCTGGAAGACGGCAGCAAGAATTTCTGGAATCCCTTATCTTCTCTGCCAGACCAAACACAGATTTCTCAAGCAACCCAGTAAATCAAAGAATACAAACCAACCGTCCCGAGAGGCTACAGGGCTCTCCCGCTACACCTCCCAGCCTGCTGCCCTTCCCTCTCAGCTCTACGGTCATAGAGAAGGAGCGGGAAGGAAAAGAAACTAAGAGGTTCCTTTCGCAAGTCTCTGTGAGGCTGAGATGCTTTCAAGTAACAAAGATGCCTCCCTATTCTGAGAAGAATGCTCAGAGAAAAGCCAGGAAGACACAACAGTACCCAGGGGGAGAGCTGATGGAGCAGAGGGAGTGTGTAGGAAGAGCCTCAGAGCAGGAATGTCTGTGTCTCATCATCACCGCCATCACCATCACCATCACCATCACCATCACCATCATCATCATCTCCACCATCACCATCATCACCGCCATATGCATGTTTGTGTGTGCACAGGGAGAGGTACATGTGTATGGGAAGAAGTCAACCTTAGCTGTGATTGCTCAAATGTCATTCCTTTCGGGCTACCCAGGATCTGGGGCTTGCCCATTAGGCTGGACTGGCTAGCAAGGAAGCCCCCAACGAACCTGTTTCTACCTCCCCAGATCTGGAATCATAACCAAGTCCCACCAAGGCAAGCCTAATAACCTGAGTTCAATTCCTGGGACCCACATGGCAGAAGGAGAGAACCACGCCCATGAGATGTCCCCTGACCTCCCTGCTTGCACACACATAGTCAAATAAATACATGATTTATGATTTTCTTTTTTAATGAATTAGTCCACCAAAGCCAGGCATAGCAGTGTATGCCTTTGACTCTAGAGTCTGGGAGGCAGAAGCAAAAAGATTAAGAGTTCAAGACATTTTGAATACATAGTGTTTGAGGCTAGCCTAAGCTACATGCCTTGGGGCGGGGGGGGGGGGGGGGGGGGGGGGGGGGGGAGAAAAGAAAGAAAAGAATTAGCATATAACTAACACAAATGCCATTTCCTCTAAAATAAATCATTAGTAGATAAGAACTTTAAACGCTTTCCGTGTTTCTGAGGAGGCCAGCTTAGATAAGCATGTCATTTTGGTTTTTTATAACACTGGTTTCAAGTGATAATTACTGGGTATATTAATAGCCAAAGTGCTCAGCATGAAAAAGGCCATCCTTTAGCTATTAGCTTTGCTTGGAGCTTTTGTTTTTCAGCAGTGCTAGTCATCAGCCTCAGATTCCCAGGGAGTCCCACTACTCAGGTGTATCCCAACCCCAGAAGACCATTCTCAGACCTTCTAACCGAGGAATGTAAGTGTCCCGGTGCAAAGTCTGTATGTTTTCAGAAAATGCTAATCTTAATATCAACCAAAAATAACTTGAAAATAAAAACTAAAGTTAGGCATGATCCTTTAAATGCATAAGCTCAGCGTATGGGAAACTAAGGCTAGCCTGGGCTACACAGTGATTTCTAGGATAGCCTGGGCTACTGAGTAGAACTTGTCTCAAAGAAAGGAAGAAAGAAAGAAAGAAAGAAAGAAAGAAAGAAAGAAAGAGAGAGAGAAGAGAGGTAAGGAGGGAGGGAGGAAGAGAGAAAAAGAGAGAGAGAGAGAAACAAAAATACCTCAAAAGAAAATGGAAATAGAACTGTTGGTCATACTGGGATTATTCGGCAAAAATGTACTGTACTTCCAAGCTAGCATGTAACACTACTACACATGGAGCCTATGTACAAATTTTCTCTGTTCACTTTTCCCAAAGAAAGTGACAGCCAGAGTGCTCTGAGGCTATACGGCATGATCATGAGTCCACAAACATGATTGTTGGCCCTGTACTCTTAAAAAAAAAAAAAATCAGTAAAGCCAGTGGTCTGGGTCTTACACGGGACATTAGCAACAGAGCATTAGTCAAGCACTATAGAAATGGCCTATAAACAGACAGCATGTGAGCCCATCTGCAGCCATGGAAATCCGGGAAAGAATTATCTCATTAAGCAGAGTTTGTGGAGGAGCCCACTGAGCAGTCTCCTAGCAGGCCACAGATAATTTACAAAATGATTACAAAAGGGTAATAATCATTTTGCTGGTGCGAAATAGTACCTGCTATAAGATAACTGCAGTATGCCACCTGAACAGAGGCTATTTCTACAAACGTCCTAAGTGTGAGTGGAAACTGATGCCAATTTATAAGAGACCAACCTCTTTCCATACCCAGTAGATGGGGCATCAATGGGTGATTAAAATGGTTGTGACTTTGACCATTGCGGATTGATTCCTTTTGTGGGAAAAAGGCCTTCTCACAGAGAGAAAAGATGGCAAGCTAGGACAACAACAAGAGATACCTCCTACTATACTAATGTGGCTCTCAGAACTCCCCAAGCTTGCCTTACGTCTGATCGTGCATGACTGTGAACCTATTGCTACATCAGGCAAAGGCCTGTCTGACTTCAGTCCAGAGCATGGCATGGCGTCTCAAACACTGGGCAACCGGCAAACAGTACAGCAAGGGGCTAAGTGGTCACAGCTCTGAACGTGACTGCAACCAGCGGGTCACTCTGACTCACTCTTACTCCAGCTGAGTAAGTGTCTGCCTCCATCCCTCCAATCAGTGACCACCACCATTCCCAACCAGAACCATGGGTCTGTTTGTACCCCTGCGTGTTGGACAGGGAAGCCAGCACTCACACACTCAAAGGGCTTGATAGGGGGCATTGATAACTTATGTATCAAAAGGCCTAGAATTTTAAAACCCCTTGAATGCAATTCCATTTAAAAATTTAGTCTAAAGAAGTAATTCTTCATGTGGTTAGCAATAAACCAGAATAAATATGGCCTACGATAAACTAGAAACTGGCTAGAGGGCAAACAACGGGACCTGGCTAAGTTAATTATAGCAATTTAATAAAACGGAAGGGGCTGCTAAGATGGTTCAGCAGGTTGGTAGCTGGACAGGTCTGGCGATTTGAGCTTAATCCTCAGAACCCATGTAAAGATTGAAAGGAGCCAACTTTGCAAAATTGCTTTCTGACCTGCACACATGTCATGTGTGCATGCACATGTATGAGCACACACATGTACAAATATACAGACTAAATATTTTAATAAACTATTGCAGCTATTTAGAATGTTATTAAATGATGCTAGAAATAGCTATTTAAAGACATAAGTTACTCTATAACTATTAACTGAACAATGATTATAAATCATTCTGCATTGAAACATCACATTTTTACTAAAAAATATTTCATGTTTGCAAAATCTATTTTCTTTTCTTTTTGGATTTTGAGACAGTCTTATGTAGCACAGGCTAGCCTCCAGCTCTGCTGTGTATCTTAGTTAACGTTGAACTCCTGACCTTCACAAGTGCTAAGATGCTAAGATCATAGGCGTGTACTACCAGCTTTGTTTGCAAAAAAATTATAAGCTGGAAAGCATCTGTCTCTTGCTATCACAGAAAAACCATAGACTTGTGGTTTAAATAACAAACACATCAGAAATTCTGAAGGCTAGAAAAACCAAAATCAAGATGCTGGCTGGTCCAATGTCTACTGGTGGCCCGTGTTTGGGTTAGGGTTCTATTGCTGTGAAGAGACACCATGACCACTGCAACTCTTATAAAGGAAAACATTTAACTGAAGCTGGCTTACAGTTAAGAGGTTCAGTCCATTATCATCATGGAAGGAAGCATGAAGCGTGTAGGCAGACATGGTGCTGGAGAAGGAGCTGAGAGTTCTACATCCTGATCAGAAGACAGCAGGAAGAGACTACTAGTCACTAAGCCAGGCTTAAGCTTCTGAGACGTCAAAGCCTGCCCCAGGAACACACTTCCTCCAACAAGGCTCCCTATGGGCTTATAGGGTCCATTTTATTCAAACCATCACAGCCTGATTTTTTAGTTTCCAGCTAGCCATCTTCAAGTTGTATCTTCAAATAACCAAAAAGTATAATTGTTATAAGACTACCAAGCCCCTCCTAGGAGCCCTACCCCATTGATACTTCCTAGACCTAAATATTACCTCCTGATACTATTTCATGAGAAACTGAGGTTTCAAATTCAACATGAATTTGTGGGAAGGGCACACAAACAGGGAGTCCATAGCAAGAAAATGCAAAAATGCACCGTGAGTATTTTAGGGAGATCTGCTTTTCTTCTTTTCCCCATCCCCCACATTTAAAAATAAATAAGTAACCCTTTTATTAAAAATGTGATTCAGGCTTTGCAGCAAAGTAAATAGAAATTGCTGTTTAAAAATAATTAGATGTACCATGGAATATCTCATAGGCTTTTAAAACCCCATGCGTGGGAGACTGTCACAACAACACAGAAGCAAGTGCGCCAGTATTAAGATTTCTGCCCAGCAACAGGCATTAGAACAGAGTGCCAAACACAGTGTGGCCTTGCTGCATGCTTTCACGGAGCTTAAACAAATGCTGCTGGATAGAGACCTGCCTTGATGAGGTAATTACCGGTGTTCTCTTAACATTCACGCACACGCACGCACGCACGCACACACACACACACACACACACACACACACACACACACACACACAACAAAAAGGTAAGAAAAGCAAACTGGAAAAGAAGGAGGAAGACCTGCCCTGGCTCCCAGGCAGAGCTTATGGGATTTACTAGGACCTGGCACTGGTGAGGCCTGGATACACTACAGAAGCTCGAAGTGTCCTCAGAGTGGGGTACGAGGCATCAGCCAATGGTTCAGAACTGGAGTCTGGTTCTGGGAAAAGATGCCCGTGTACACTGGTCCTAGAGTGTGTGCACATATGATTTTCTCTCCATCCCTAGGCCCATGTCACTCCTCCTTAGTATATTTGCTCTTATATTGTGTGGGCATGTGCGAGAATGCTCCTTTAGAACATAAATTATTTATACAGACCAGCCATTGTAAACCCAGAGTGAAAAATATAGTTATAACAATGTAAGGATATGCCCAGTATCCTCCTACATTAAAGAAAGTATACTGAAGGGAACGACAGAAATAAGGTTCAGAGATTAGCACAAATGCAGCAATAAGAAGCTAGCCACTTGGAGAATATTAGAAAGCAACATGGAGCCCAGGCTACCCATTATTTACTGTGTGCATACAGGAATACTAAAGTTTAGATGTATAAGTTAAAGATTGATGTTAAATTATTAATTTAACTACCCTTTGTCCTCTGTGCTAAACTAAATTTTATAGTTAAATGTGCTACTGTGTGAACGCTTCAAAGCAATCTTCATTAAAATGCTGCAAAGAAAAACAATACACATCATCCAAAACCAAGGATGTCATTGCAGTTCACAGTTTGTATAATAAATACCCTCCCTTTCAATCACTAAGACCACGACCTCCTACCTACTCTTCGACACGACCTTGAAGCGACTTACACTGAACAGCAACACAGGCAAATGCTTTTAAGGTTTTTGTAAAGCAACACAACTAGTAAAAGAACACAAATTATAATCTAGACATTCCAGCATCTCTGAAAGTGGCTGGGAAAGCTCACTCCTGTAGGAGCCAATGCCCTCTGTCCCTCCACACATGAGAGTTAACATGAGAACCCACGTGGAAGGACACAGCTCTGACTCGGCCACCTCCTTACTTTCCTGCCTTTTACCCAACTGGCTGTTTAAGAGGACCCTGATCAAGACGCTGGAGTTTTCAAGGCACTAGAGTACTGACCAAAGACTAAAGTTCTCTGCTATCGAGATGAGTTCTAGGACGGAGAGCAGCATTAGCTTGGCAAGGAAGAAGCATGAGCTGCCAGCTAATGCCACCAAACAGAGATGGGGGCGGTTCTGACTATACTGTCTCCCTCCCAAAGAGGTTCCCATGCTGACTCCCAGGCCAGTGACCGTGGAACCTAAGGCTGTAAAGGGAACTGGACAGGTTGAGTTAAGCACCTGGAGATAGGTTACTAGGGATCATCCAGTGACCGATGTAATAGACAAAAGTCTTAAGCGTAGGAAAGAAGGCAGGGGAGAAGCAGAAGCACGGCTGTAGAAGGGTGATGCAAAAGCCCCAGATCTAAAGATGCAGGAACGGGCTGTAAACCAGGAACGGATGATGCAAAAGCCCCAGATCTAAAGATGCAGGAACGGGCTATAAACCAGGAACGGATGATGCAAAAGCCCCAGATCTAAAGATGCTGGAACGGGCTGTAAACCAGGAACGGATGATGCAAAAGCCCCAGATCTAAAGATGCAGGAACGGGCTGTAAACCAGGAACGGATGATGCAAAAGCCCCAGATCTAAAGATGCAGGAATGGGCTGTAAACCAGGAACGCCACTGATCCCTTGAAGCCGAAAAACCCAAAGCCAAAGATTCTCTAGAAGTTGTGGAAAGAAACAGTTTTGTTGACACCTTGATTTTAGCCCCTAGAGAGACCTGGGCCTCTAACATCCATAACTTCACAATAAGCTTGTTAAATTGCTATACTTGTGATAATTTGTTACAGCAGCAAAATAGAACAGCATAGATACCACCTTCTGTTTCTTTTTTTTTTTTTTAATATTTATTTATTTACTTTAGGCATATGAGTACACCATTGCTCTCTTTAGACACACCAGAAGAGGGCATCAGATCCCATGACAGATGGTTGTGAGCCACCACATGGTTGCTGGGAACTGAACCCAGGACTTCTGGAAGAGCAGTCAGTGCTCTTAACCACTGAGCCATCTCTCCAGCCTAAAAGAAAATCTCCAAATAGCAGAGGATGGTTTGTTTTGTATTAAAACCAGGTTTTCCTTCGTAGCCCAGGAAGCCTTTGGCTCTGAATCTTCCTCCTATAGCCTTCAGAGTCCTGGGACTTCAGGCATGTCCTGCCACACCAACCTGAACAATAACTACCCCAGTTATGCAATAGCTAGAACCTGGTCCCCACTGCAGCACAGTGAACAAGACTTCTTAATTCAATCCAACACTCTCAGTCCTTCCGTCTTGGGAGCTAGGGGAAAGCAGGCTGTCAGCTCTGCACAGACATCCTCTGGGAACCTTTTCAACGGTGCTGGACACGGTATTGATGGAGCAGAAGTAAGTGACTGTTGGAAGACCACAGGATGTGGGAGAAGGAGTGAGGTGTTGGAGTCAGGTAAAGCGGGACTTCGATCTCAGCTCCCCCTCTCACCAAGCAGCAAGCCACATGCCTAAATCTACTTAAAACACCAACTTGACAGTATGGTGACTAACCATAAAGGTGCCTATAACAGCCCCCTGCCTGCACAGTGCCTGCCAGGGAATAGACAGTATAAATGGTAACTGTCACAACAATGCAATTACTATTCTCTATCTATCTATCTATCTATCTATCTATCTATCTATCTATCTACCTACCTACCTACCTAACTACCTACCTACCTACCTCTCTATCTCTCTATCTAGCTATCTATTTCAATCTATCTGCACCCCTAGCCAGGATAAGGAACAATGGGACATTGATTCTCACATCCCTAGACATTATAAGTGGTAACTGTCATAACAATGCAATTACTATTCTCTATCTATCTATCTATCTATCTATCTATCTATCTATCTATCTATCTATCTATCTACCTACCTACCTACCTACCTTCCTACCTACCTACCTCCCTACCTCTCTATCTATCTCTCTATTTCAATCTATCTGCACCCCTAGCCAGGATAAGGAACAATGAGACATTGACTCCCATATCCCCAGACCTTAGCTTTCTCGTCTGGTAAATAAAGAAAGTAGACAGCCCCCTAGCCACCTCACTCCATTGCTCTGAGAACTAAAAACAAACAGTCTCTGAGGGAAGACCAGCAAAAAAAAAAAACACAAGCCCAACACGAACGCAAAATAGGAGAGCTTTCATTTCTACTCATGAACTTCCCAGACTCTCTCAGGAGAGCTGGTCTCCTCGGGTCAGAGACAGAAAAGACCCTTCATGGCTGCGCACTTGTAGTTCATCTCAGCCCACTGTGGGACGCTCACCATCCTTACAGCCTGCCACGAGGAGCCTACATGGTAGGTATTGTCGCTCACGGAGGCTATGGAGGAAACAGGCATTCTGGGCTCCCCCTCCAAGTCCATTCTCTAGTCCCGGGCAATGGGGAAGTAGCCACACTAATAAGAGTTCAGGCCAACACTACTGACCTACTCAGAGGTCGCTGATAACCATTACCCTGAAGCAGCAGGCACCAGAGATGCCCCTAAACACAGGGACCACCCCACAGTCAATAATGTAAAATCTAAAAGGGCTGGCACAGCCAATTAATCCCTTCAAATGAGAGAATTATGCAAATGAGCTATTTCTACATGGAAATCATTATTTAAGATATAGGACACATAGATTAGATTGAATTGTGCCTAAATTTGTAGACTGGGCTGAGTTAATTAACTATTGATTTATTGTAGTTTTTCCTGACACAACATAATAACATGGCATCCTTTATTTCACCTCAGACTATGACAACACTCCTACACAGAGGATAATCCTCACAAAAATTATGTAAGGCCTTTCTCAAAGGTGTGTCTTAATATGCAAAGATATTCAAATCCTCTTCTTTTGAAGCCTGCTTCTTGTCAGTATGTTGAATGTTTTTCTCACCAATTATGTGTGGGTCTCACCCTGCCCTGTTCTCATTTATCTGGGGCAGGTTTGAGCAGTCTCCAGCAATCCTTTTTATTGACTCCCTATAATCCTATGCCTTCCACAAGATTTGCAATTTGACTTTGAAATAATATTTGATGGACTTTGCACTGTATTGCAAATACGAAAGCTCAGCTCTGGTTAACTGAAGAGAGCAGCTGATAGAAGAATGCACAGGGATAGAAGCTGCTGGGGTTAGGGTTACAGAACAGGGACCCCCTTTAGGTTCCGATTGTCCGGTAATAAATGACCACAAAATTCAGAAATTAAAACAACACACCTTTATGACCTGTCAGTTTCCCTGGGTCAACCCTCCTGTGATGCTTGTATACCCTTGTATATGCTTGGCCCAGGAGGTGGCACTATTAGGAGGAGGTGTGGCCTAATTGGAACAGGTGTATCACTGTAGGTGTGGGTTTAAGAACCTCATCCTAGCTGCCTGGAAGTCAGTATTCTGCTAGCACCCTTCAGATGAAGATGTAGAACTCTCAGCTCTGCCTGCACCATGTCTGCCTGGACTCTACCAAGCTCCTGCCTTGATGATAATGAACTGAACCTGTAAGCCATCCCCAATTAAATGTTGTCCTTATAAGAGTTGTCTTGGTCATGATGTCTGCTCACAGCAGTGAACCCTAAGACACCTCCCAACGCTGCTTCTCCAGGTCCCTTTATGGAGTCTCTAACGAGGCTTCTATCGAGGTGTCCACGAGGTTGTGCTCCATTGAAGAGCCTGGTATCTTCTAAGTTCATGTGGTTGTTGGCAGAACTCAGTTCCCTGCGGCTACAAGACCAGGGAACTGAGAATTCCTTACTGACTCATGTTTTCAATACTTGTTCCCCAAGGCTAGGGCAAGTTGGAAAGGCTATGGAACCCTAAGGAGACAGAAATGGGGGGATGACTTCATCTCTCCGCTTCCTAATCTGCTAATATGCTTCCCCCACCACAAGCTCCGCCACGCTTTCTGGCTTTCTGTGCTCTAATGGACCTACAGCCTCCCAAGCATCAGTCAAAATGCATCCTTTTAAGTCGATTCTGGTATCTTGTCAGCAACATAAAAGCAGCATAGTAATTAAAACCCTCCCTTGCTTACTGGAAGCCTGTAGAAGACAGCTCCTAGGGGCCCCTGCCATTCCTCCTACATGGCCCTCTTACAACACAGCTCTTTAGGTCTACGCTGCCTGCAGCTCTCACTCCTGTCTGCTAAAATGGAGTTTTATTTCACATAACTAAGAACCTGATACGCCAGGGGCCACTGGCTACTTCTACAAGTGACTGTCTTAGAAGTTGACTGTGAAGTTGTCGCGGCCATAGATGCTTTCCAGACTCTGAAGACCATCCTGGCTTGGTCCTCGCCTCTCACACCATCTTCTCCGTCCCCGCTCTGGGGCTCTAGTTTGAGCCCTGACAGCCTTTCCTTCCTCATCGGTCCTCAACATTGTCCCAGAGCACATAACTCTCACCCCTGTTTCTTCTCTGACAGAAGAGATATCTCAGTAGCTCGCCACCATCCACATGATAAACTCGGCGTTCAACAGACAAGATTTGTGACCTTAGTGTCTAGAAAGTCAAATGCCAAGTGCGTCCTTGCCCAGTCTCCCTGTGCTCTCTTCCGTGGGTCCGGTAGGTACCATCTACCTAGACTCTCTTCTTCGTCATCTATCCTTCTTAGCTGGAGGTCATCAACTCTGTGGAACCTGCCTTGGCCTCCCCTGGAGGCACTGTGTGACATACCCCACTGAACTTCCTGTGTGGCTACCTAGCACCTTATGCCCTCTGCCCTACTTGATAGTTAGTAGTTTCCACGGCTTATTTTCCTCCAGACTGGGACTATCTGAAGGGAAAAGCTAGTAATTTTTCTCCTTCCTGCATTTTCAGTAGTTCTAAGGAATAAAGAGTAGCCATGGCTACTGAATTTATCGTGTTCCTAGCCCCGCATGATGATTGAGACACAGATTCTGGAAGCCACACAGCCTGTGTTCGGAGACCAGCTTGATCCCCAGTAGCTGTGTTCTATGGCTTAGACAGAATCTGGGTTCCCCTCAAAGCTCCACAAGTTAAAATTGAATTCCCATTGTTCAGAATTAAGAGATGAAACTTCATCTGACTATGGTAATGGGAGGTGGGGCTATAATACGGTTTGTAGGAGGTCACTGGAATTGGACGAGGTCATCAGGGTGGAGTCCCCATGACTGAGTACACACACACACGCACACACACACACACACACACACACACACACACACACGTGCGCGCATG
Organism: Mastomys coucha; assembly: GCF_008632895.1. NCBI lineage: Eukaryota > Metazoa > Chordata > Mammalia > Rodentia > Muridae > Mastomys > Mastomys coucha. The sequence goes on from NW_022196891.1 coordinate 67,734,071, forward strand.
CACGCATTAACATATCTACTGCCCATATGATGCCCTGCATCACCTCAGGACTCTGCCACAGAAAGCCATATGTGGGCATTTCAACTTTGAACTCCAATGCTTCTTTTCTTTATTATTGATTCGGTATATAAGTCTCTGTTATAGGCAACAACAACAACAAAGACAAACACCCTTCGACTCAGGCCAAGTTACTCACTTTCTTTGTCCCTTGGTTCTAGCACCTCTACAACGGGAATAGTTTTTAAAAAAGCATAAAAGTAAACACATTCTACCCCTAAGACTGCAAGCTTGATTACTTATCCAAATGAAATTAAAATTTATGCCCGTGCAATGACCTTCATACAGATGTTTGCAGTAGCTTTATTCGGAATTGCCAAGCTCTGGAAGCAGCCAGCACGTACGTGCTTTGGCCATGAATGGATAAATAAACTATAGGACATCAAACAATGAAGCAGTAATCACAGTTCAAGAGATGTGAGTTAGATGGCCAGGAAGAAAGATGGAGGGCCCTTAAACACGCCCCCTCGGTGTGAAAGAAGCCAGTCTGCAAGACTTGTTTTCTGTATGATTCCAGCCACATGACTTTCTGGGAAAGACAGATTGTAGACACAGTGAAAAGATCAGTAGTTGCTGGGGGAAGGGGCAGTTGGTGGGAGAGGGGAGAGTGAAGGAAAAGCAGGCAGGCCACACGAGGGTTTTAGGGCAGTGAAAGTCTGCTCAGAACTCCGACCCTGAACATTCACCGTCATCTATTTGTCCAACACCACGGGGAAGGCTGTTGCAAGTGTGAACCTGACGTGACATATGGACTTTGGGTGATAACAGTGGGTCACGGCAGGGTCATTGATTGTAATCGCTCGCTGTATTGCCTGAGCACAGCATGGCAGTAGCGGGAGAGATGGGACGTGGGAGCGACACAGGGAATTCCTCTGTACTTTCCATGTAATGTGGCTAAAATTGTTCTTAAAAACAGGCTTATTCATTTTTATCAAGCAGAAAACATTCCTATCTTAATACCATTAGAAAAGTGAAGAAATAAAAAGGTCCACAAACATGCCAAAATAAGTAAATAAAAGAGTAGGCAAACTCTGGCCGCCAACTTCTGACACGCTGGGGCGGCAACCTGCCGGGAATGGAAATGGGAGAAAGCAAGCCAAGAGCAAAGATGGGCTGTGGTGACTCAGCCCATTGTCGGGGGCCACCATGCCAACTGCTCAAGGCAGACTCCCTTCCAACCTACCTGCAAGATCTGCCATCACAGCCTGTCCCAGAGAACCTGAAAGGGTCATGTGCGGGCCAGCTCCTTTCCTGGGTCACACAAGGCGAGTCACCCTTGATACAAGACCTCCTGGCCTTAAGACCTCAGCAATGCAGAGGGAAAGCAGCTTTCGGGACTCAACTATTCAACAATGGAAGGGTTCCCAGCTCCAGATCACCCAGTTTCCCTTCTCCCCCATATCAATTCCTGGATTTAAAAAAGAGAGTTCTCTAGGCCAGCCAAATGGTTCTGTTGGTACAGGCGATGACTGCTAAAACTGATGTCCTGAGTTTGATCCCAGGAATGCCCATAGTGGACTCAAAATCTGTCTCCTACAGGTGGTCTTCTGAGCTGATCTCCACACACACAATGTGGCGTGCCTGTGCCCACATACACCCACACACAAATAATTATTAAATAAACTTAAAAAAAAAAAGCATTGAAAGTTCTCTGACGTGACAGCATTTGCCACTTACAGATGATGAAGCATCAATAGATCAGTGTATAGGCAGATCAATAGTAGATCAGTACATAGGCAGGTCAATAGATCAGTGTCAATAGTAGAACTGCCAATTTTCGGGGTGTGCTGATAGTGCCCTGGTAGAATTAGGGGAAAGATGTTAAAAGGATAATCAAGTGAGAAAAATTCCTCTAGGCGTTTATCCAATTAAATTGAAAACTTGTATCTACATAAAAACCTTCCCCTGAGTGTTTATATCAGCTGCTTTCATAATCACCAAATTCTGGAAACAACCAAAGGCCTTTGGGTAGGTGACAGCATAAACTGCCATACATCTAGACTATTACCTGGTAACCAAAACAATGGGCTCTCATCACAAAAGACAGAGATGAATCCTAACTACACATTGCTAAATAAAAGGAGCAGTTCTGAAAAACCTTTCCCCCGACCCCCGCCCCCACCTCCACAGTTCCAATTACATGACATTCTGGAAAGATAAAATGGTGCTGAGAGTGAGCAGACCAACATTCCAGGGACCTGTAAAGCTAAAGAGATGAAGCGCAGAGGCTGCCCAGTGCAGAAAAATTTACAATAGCCAGCACTGCGGCCCCGTGGACGGATCCCCAGCAAGACACAACCTCGAGAACTTCCTCCTTACCAGAAAGACACTTGCTGAGTTTTGGTCTCTGTGTCTCTCCACTCCAGCCCTTCTGATAAAAGCCATCACATTTGGAGTATCTGGAGTGACCTACTATGTGTGCCAGGAGCCTACTAAGTGTACAGTAACAATCATTCCCTGTGTCCCCATCAGCACCAGTAGGCTGACCATCCCAATACTATTCTCAGACACACCCTACCTTCACTCCAAAAGCTTGGCTAAACCCCAGCTCCCCCCCCCAGGATTAGCTCTGCCTCTTTCATTCCAGGGTTTTCTTGGGTCTCCCATCATCTACTCCCACCCAATCATGCCCATCTTCCTCCTCCTCTCCCTGTTTCTTGCTTCTATTCTTGCTCATCTTCATGGCTGTCATCAGTACAAGCCATGCTCTTCTTTATGAGCATGCGCAGAGCAAACGAGTATGATGAAGGACATTACACAGAACAGAGATTGAGAGACAGGGGAGTCAAAGACCACGGAGTCCTGGAAGAGGCCCTAGCTCTGCCATTCTACCACTTAAACACACACACACACACACATTGTGGCCTTCAGCATGGTATTCACTCTTGGTCCTAGCTACCTTATCAAACAGCACTAGTCAGAGCCCTTCTCTCTTGCTGGAGCTTTTGTAATGACTTCAACCAGTGGTTCTCAGCCTTCAAGAATGCTGAGACCCTGCAACATAGTTCCTCATGCTGTGGCGACCCCCCCAACCATAAAATTATTTTAGTTGCTATTTCATAACCGTAGTTTTGCTACTGTTATGAATCATAATGTAAGTATCTGATACGCAGGACATCAGATAGGTCATCCCTGTTGAAAGGGTCGTTTGACCCCTCAAAGGGGTCCTGACCCACAGGCTGAGAAACACTTAAAAGGCACGCCCCCTTGGAGTGCTGCGAATAGACCACTCAGGACGATCTTAATTACCACTTCCTGAGCCCTGTGTCACCAAGGGACAGACAGGAATACAGGATCTCCACTGTTAGACAGCTCCGCATAAGAATAAACAACAGATCAGGGCTAGGAACATAGCTCTGTGGTTAGAGTGCTTGCGTACGATGCCTGAAGCCACAGGCTCCATCGCCAGTATCAAATGAACTAGGCACGGGGATGTGCACCTGTAATGCCAGTGACCTGAGCAAAAGAATCACAAATTCAGGGTCATCCTGGGCCTACAGAGCAAGTCCAGGGCTAGCCCTAAGCTAAGACCCTGGCTTTAAAATTAAAATCATGATGCAAAGCAGGCTAGCGTATGTGCAGAGGTTATGTGGAAAGGGTGGCAGTACTTCAGGTAGCTATAGCAGAGAAATCGAGAGACTTGAGAGCAAAGGTTTTTCAGTGTGAGATGGTCTTGGGAGAAAACAGACCAGTGGGCAAAGGAGAGAGAGAGAGAGAGAAAGAGAGAAAGGGAGGGAAGAAAGGGAGGGAGGGAGGGAGGGAAGGGGAGGAAGGGGGAGGAGTGGGAGGGAGCGAGGGAGGGAGAGAGAAAGAATATTCCAGAGAAAAGTAAAAGCACAAAGTGAGAAGAAGGTCAAAGCAAACAGGTCATCCTGTTCAGTAAGGCTTAGTAAGAAATTCATTCTGGCTAGAGAACTGCATACCCATAAGATCATAATGCACAGTGACTTTGGACAGGCACGACAGCACTAGACCAGGGAGATTTCTTCTTGCGGAGACCCTGAGGACGCCACAGTTCACTCATAAGAAATAAGGAGCCCCCTGAAGAGTTTTGAGATGAGGCATCATAGGCCTAAGGCTTTATTTAGCGAGTGACCAAAGGTGAGGTTCTAGGTGGAGATGAGCTCCCAGCTTTCCACATGACTGCTCTCTTTGGGGACACGTACATACATTCCCCCCCACACACAGGTCCTTGTGTATACTGTGAAGAGTCCCTCTTCCTGGAAGCGGGATGTCGAATCTTTAAGGAGCTATTGGGGTGCCCAGCCATTCAATTAAGGGCAGAGAATCTGGGATAGATGTCTTAAGTGAAAATCATAAATCAGTATGATCTCTTTCAATAAACAATCCAGCTACCGACTCCCCACCGGCCTCTCCGCAGGATCCGGTTGTTTAGTTTAGAAGCAGCCAAACTCTTACTTAAATTAAGTGTCATCCCTGCTAAATGAAGACCAGATGTGTAAGCCAACAAAGGCATCTAATCAAGTCTGAAGAAAGGATTGCCGTAAATGAGAAAGCCGAGGGAGGCTGGAATCCGGCCGAGCCGGGCAGGTGGCTGAGGGGAACAGTCAAACCAGGGCTCCAGACCAGAGGCCACTTGGCAAGGGAAGGTTGATGCTGTCCCAAAGCCCAGACATGGGGGTGCTCATGGTTTCTCTCTAGGCAGTGAGAATCCCAACACTCAGAGAGTGCAGCTAGTCAGTCTTTTAGCTTCACCTCCAAGACCAATGAGAACACTGCCCCAGCCAAGTTCCCAAGGCAGGCAAAAACACCTTTGCTATGATCTTCACACTAGCCAGGGCTAACCCTATCCACAGAAGGCCTGAACCAAGTCAGAGTTCTCTTTACTCCCTCTCTGCCTCAGCCTCCAAAACAGTGGATCTCAACCCTCCTGATGCTGTGCCCCTTTAATACGGTTCCTCATGTTGTGGTGACCTCCAACCATACAACTATTTCCATTGCTACTTCATAACTCTAACTTTGCTACTGTTATGAACCATGATGTAAATATCTATGTTTTCCGGTGGTCTTAGAGACCCCTGTGAAAGAGTCATTTGCTGCCACCATCACCCCAAGTAGGTCAAGACCCACAGATTGAGAACGGCCGTCCTAATATTTCCCGCTCAGCAGCATGTGGCACATTAGCCCACCAGAGAAAAGAGCTAGGGTTTGGAGCTCAGGGCCTCTTCCATGAATCGGCTTTCCCCAGAACCTCATCTTCCTCTTCCTTTTCTTTCTTTTTGGAACAGGCTTTTACGGTGTAGCACAGACTCATCTTAAACTCGTGGTCCTCCTGCCTCCACCCCCAGAGTGCTGGAATAACAGACATGATCCACCAGGCCTAGCTCAGCTTTTGTTGAGGGAGGGACATGTATGTGTCCACGTCCGTGGATGTACATTTGAGGGTCCATGCTCATAAGTGTGCATACATTTGGAGGCGAGGCGTGGTCAACTGCTTTTTCCACCCTCCACCTTTGGGTTTTTCATTGTTGTTGTCTGTCTGTTTGTTTGTTTTGTTTTGTTTTGTTTTAGACAGGGCCTTCTATAGCCCAGGCTAGCTGTGAATTCACTATGTAGCCAAGGATATCTTGGGACACCTCATCCTCCCGCTTCTACTTCCCAGTTGCTAGGATTACAGGCATGTGACATAATGCCTAGCTTATGCAGTAATGGGAATCGAACTTGGAGCCTGTCTTAGTCAGTGTTTCTATTCCCGCACAACATCATGATCAAGAAGCAAGTTGGGGAGGAAAGGATTTATTTGGCTTACTTCCACATGGCTGTTCATCACCAAAGAAAGTCAGGACTGGAACTCAAGCAGGTCAGGAAGCAGGAGCTGATGCAGAGGCCATGGAGGGATGTTCTTTACTGGCTTGCTTCCCCTGGCTTGCTCAGCCTGCTCTCTTATAGAGCCCAAGACCTCCAGCCCAGGGATGGCACCACCCACAAGGGGCCCTACCCTCTTGATCACTAATTGGGAAAATGCCCCACAGCTGGACCTCATGGAAGGTACTTCCCCAACTGAAGCTCCCTTCTGTGATAACTCCAGCCTCTGTCAAGTTGACACACAAAACTAGCCAGTACAGAGCCCCATGCCCAAGAGGCAAGCACTCTACCAGTGAGCTATGCTCTCGGCCTTCCACCATGGTTTGGAGACGTGCTTACTTTGCTGAATCTGAATCTTGTTTATTCCACTAGATTGGCTGGCCGGAAAGCTTGAGAGACCCACCTGTCTATCACTGCCCTCACCCCCAGTACTGGGGAGACAGATGCACGTTAACCACGTGGATACTAGAGATTCCCCAGCCCCTCAGTTTGGTTTTTCAATGGAGGAAGAAAGGAAGAAGGTAGAAAGAGTGTATGCTCAGGACCCAGGCCTCTACCAGCCCCCAAGCCTCAGCAAGCATTCGAGCACATGGATTCCCAACCTAAGTCTGTCTGTTCATCGGCTGTCTCTACAGCTGTACCAGAGCTGACCTCACCAAGCACGGCTATGGCCCAAGAGGAACAGGTCAGTGTGGAGGTTCACGCCTGAGCAGGTCAGCTCAACCAGCAGGCCAGAGAAATGTAGAGGGCTGGACCTAATTTTAGCTGGATAGACCAAATGTAGGCTAGTGTTGAGTCTATGCTGGGCCAGACCTAAGGAGAGGTCACAACCACACTTGGCAAGAAACGCGCACTGCCCGAGTAGTAGAGGCTCCCAAGGGGGTGATACAGCAGCAGCAATTTCAATCTGCCTTAGAGAGGTAGCACAGTAATCAGGTAACCAAGTTCGAGATGCCCAGATCCCGGGCAGTTAGCAACAGAGCAATGTGGAGCAAACTGCTGAGCCATCTCTTCCGAAGCAACTCCCTAAGCTCAGTGAGTTAACTGTAGGACAAAATGCACAGAGTAGCACCTCGCTTAGAATACTGTCAAAGATATGTACAGCACATAAACAGACTCTTGAACTCTGATATGGCTCGGCGTGTCATCTGAAAGAAAGCAAGCCATGCCAGGAGTCACAAATGGCTTATGTCTGTAATTCTGCTATATAAGAGGTTGGGGCAAGGGGACTCTGAAAGTGCTGGACTAGCCTACTCTACAAAAGTGAGACTCTGAGATAGGTAGGTAGGTAGGTAGGTAGGTAGATAGATAGATAGATAGATAGATAGTAGATAGACAGATGATAGATGGATAGAAACATAGACGTATAGACAGTAGATTGACAGATGATAAATAAATGACTGACACATACATATATACTACATACATACATAAACAGATACTTCTTGAAAAGAAATCCACACCCTACTCCTGCTGTTTCCTGATCGTTCTGTGAAATGGCTTTCTGGCTCCTATCACTAAAATCCTGGGGATATATTAAGACCACATTTAAAAATATTCACAACTCATATAGACCCTGCATTAGTCAACTGCCTTCATACCTAGCTCCTCCTGGACGAGAATAAACAAAGATCCACTTGGCTCCACAAGGGACAGAACAAGGCTGAGAGGGCAAGGTGACAACTGACAAGGACACATGCCAGCAGTCTGAGCTACTGAGGAGTCCCCGCCCCATCTGGAAGAGGCTGAGGCATTGGGGGATATATGAAACGGAAGGCAGGCAGGTAAGGACGGTGGCCTGGGGTTGTGGTGCTGGGAAGGCCAGCCTGCTTCTGTCAAGGAATGGAACATGAGGCACAGTGGCCCTTCCTCAGCTCACAGCCACCCTGCAGTGTCCTACTCTGGGCATGCGTCTTGAATAAACCAGGACCCAAACCATTGACTCCCTGGCCCATTGCCAGCCCTCCCTGTGATCCAGGCCCTAGGGCTCAGCTAAGGGGGGGGCCAGAGAGGAAGCCAAGCTCCCTCGATGACTGTTTTTTCAGGAGGCCAAAGGCAGGTGTGGGGCTCGCCTAGCTGAATCAGCCCTGAGGGAACCGAGATGAAGGATAACAGAGCAGGTGCCAGGTCTTCTCATCAGGAGGTCTAGCGGGTAAGGAGGCAGGGCACGCTGCTAACAGAACACTAACAGCACATTAGCAGGGCGACTGCCACCGGAGACAACAGCGTGGAGAGGGATGTGGAGAAGCCATTTGTCACTCCCACAGCCAACCATCGAGTGGTTAAAAGGCCTCTCCAGGGAAGCAGATCTCAGGCAGCCTAGAGAGCGCGTGAGGAACAGCAGCTTATTCAGTGTTGTTGGCGCTGATTGAATACCCACGGGCTGGGTGCTACACAGTGCACACGGGGTCAGCAGGTCTCAGCTCTGCAGGCTTTCAATCTAGCCCTGATGGGGCAACAGAGGCAGAGCAGGGGGAAAGCACCAGACAGGGAATGACCTCCAAGCCGGGGCCCTGAACAGAGTGTGTGCTGCCAACTCCTGTTCACTCTGTCCAGCCACAGCCCTCTGTGAGGTCTCTCAGTGAATTCTTACAAACAGAAACCATTTCCCGAGATAGCTGGGGAAAGCCACAGGTCTCTACAGAGCGTAGTGGTGACAGAAAAGACAGAAAAGCTACTTCGTAGGTGGCAAGAGAAACTTATAGAAAAAAAAAAAAGGGTACCGGAACTGGGCTTGTGGAGAGGCACAGAAGCTGAACTGGGTCCTAAGGAGATGGGCTTGAGCCACCCAGAGAAGGGAGTGCCTGCCAGGTAGAAGGCAGGATGAAGAGCTGATTAGGAAGATGCTCCTGATCTTTGCTGGGGCACGCCTGCGTTACCTGCAGAAGCCTATGCACCTTGCTGGGAGCTCAGGGTCCAATCTAGAGATGGTGAAGCATCCCAATGAGCTGTAAACGGGGCAATGCCAACAGGACTGCTTTAAGAGGGACAAGCTGCTCAGCAGGGAAAAGGATGGGAGGAAGCTAGCCTAAGGCAGAGGGACGGGGGGGGGGG
>NW_022196891.1:67743017-67754596 GCF_008632895.1 Mastomys coucha
GCAAAGCATGCACTCTACCACTGAGCTACACCCCTACCGCTGCAGGTAAATGATGGGGCTCCCTCTACTTGGAGAGATCAAGAGGGATCTGTATATATGAGAAATATTTGTTTAGAAGGCAATTTGGCATGGATGGCTCGTGTGAAACCTAGACAAAGGAGTCTAAAGTGACCCTGAGGTTTGAAGCTTACACTCTGGGTAACATGACTTTCACTGGCGTAAACTGGCACCCGTAAAACTCCAAGAGAAAGCAAAAAGCAAAGAGGAGAGAAACGGCTGCAGAAATGACGAACCCAGGTTTCTGACACACCGAATTCAAGGTGGCTTTGGAACACAAAGAGGGGTGAGGGGTGCCACACAGGATACATGAATTTCAAGCTCTAAAAAGAAGTTTATAAAAATCAAATAATGGCCTTACTTACATCTAGTGCTATGCACTGCCTGGCAGTGTTCCCAGATGGAAGACAGACACAATCAGGAACACAGATGATACTGTCTGGCTAGACACTTGGAAAATGAGGACAATCAGCCTGCTCGCGTAGGATCTCTGAGCCAGACTCCAGTCTCGGTTCCCAATCACAGCAGCAGCGCCAAGCTCAGACTCTGCAGCGAATCCTAGAGTCCCCACTCACCAGCTCTGGGTTAGAGCAAGCTGTTTAACCTTTCTGTGCCTTGACTTACTCATCTATAAAGTGGGGTGATCTCACCTATAAGGGGTGTGTGTGTGTGTGTGTGTGTGTGTGTGTGTGTGTGTGTGTGTGTGTGACGATGACACTCACATCCTCACAGAGTGGTGGTGCTTGATACTTTTGAAGTGCTCTCTGCCTGTGGCCGGACACAGAACCATGGCACAATCTAGACCCTGGTCTGCTGAGGCTGCACAAGGACGGGAACATAGAGCAGTGATGTCACTCCTATGATCCTTCTCTGTAAAGAACTCAGTAATACCCATTCTTTACAGGGTTGTTGGAAACTAGGCTCAAATCACAGTAGATACGAAAGCCCTCCTAAGCAAGTGGGATGACAATGGAAGCCACAAAGCGGGGACCCTCTCCACACTGGTCACAGAAGTGTGCCTCTCAGAAGCTGTCTTCCCAGTGGTACCAAAGCTCTCTCATTAGGACGTACTGCAGCTTCATTCTACACGGCGCATATGATCCCACAAGCACTCTGGCTGTACATCAAAACCTGTGCCATATGCTAAGTCCAGAAAGTCACAGGAGACCAGCCTGGGCTGTCACAGGAGACCAGCCTGGGCTGTCAGAGCCTGGCTCAAAGAAGTCACAAGGGAAAAGTACTTTTCAGTTCTGCCCAGGAGTGAACTGATAATGCAGGCCATGACACAGACGACCCTGAGAACATCCTGGCCGGTGGAATAAATAGGAACAGGTGACAAATAGGGTATAAGATTTCACTGGTGTAGGGTCCGTAGAATAGATAACTTCAAGAGACAGGAGACGGACAGGACAGACAGAGTTCCAGGGCTGGGATGAAGTTACTGATGAATGAATGAGCACAGTTTATGATAGAGATCAAAAAAGGCTTCAGATATTGACAGTGGTGAGGGACACAAAGTATAGTGGCATACTTAAAACCACAGACTTGTACAAGTGGTTAAAATGAAAAAAAAAAAATCCATTTACATATGAGTATGCCTTTAAAGCCAAAGAAGTCATTGAAGTGAGGATGTCCCATGTCACCTGTTGCCAATGCCAGGAAGATGAACAAAGGATCCCCCAAAGGCTGCAACAGTCTGGCGTTCAGCATTTTCTTTTCTTACAGCGTACAAACTTTACTTAAAGGCTACCCAAAAGCTAGGCTTGGTGGTGAACAACATCATCATCAAATAGGCAGCCGGCTGAAGCAAGAGGATCATTCTAAGAAACTGGACTGAGCAGGATGTATTCTGGCATTCCTGTGGAGACTCAAAGAGATCTCTGCTTACCCTTAGGTACACGCAGCTCCACTAGAGCCGGGCCCCTTAGCTAAAAACAACTGTGTGCTTTGCTTTAACAACAACTCTAGAAGCTAAGGAAGTATCTCTGCCCCAATTTTTTTTAATCATTCTTGAACAGAATGCAGTGGCTCACATCATTAATCCCAGCATTCAGGAGGCAGCGGCAGCAGCAGCAGGCAGATCTCTGGGAGCTTAAGGCCAGCTAGGTCTACAGAGTAAGTTCCAGGACCGTCAGGGCTAAGTAGTGAGACCCTCTCTCAAAAGGGAAGGGGGATCATTCCTGAATGCCCTCCTCTTTGGAACAGAACCTAATTAAGTAACTTTAAATTCTGGCTTGAACTGAAGGAAAGATAGATGTGTGTGGCTGTTACTCATGTGTAGTCCAAGTACTCAGGAGCCCCTTAGTGGCCCGGATTCTCTCGAGATGCCACCTGCAGGAAAAAAAATTCCTACAGACAACCTGCCATTCCTCCTCAGGTTAATAAGTCACCAGCGAAACTTTCCTTCGGGCTGCTTGCTGAACCTAGAAAGCCCCCACACCTGCTTCGGGTTTTCTACTGACGGTTTCCTCTGTGTGCCACGCTCTTCCTGCAGAGAGCCATATGGCTCCCTCCCTCTGCTTACTCACAGATCTAAAGACTCCCCATCAACACAACCAAGAAGTCTTCCCCAGCAATCTGTAGGAAAACAGTGCTCGGGCCACCTCTGGCTCTCCCTGGTCTCGTGTCCTAATTTAGCAGTCTGCAGAGAATGTATCCGTGGCTCTGTATTTCTAGTCTCCCCTATTCTTTCTCACCATCAGAACGTAAGCTTCATCCCAGCAGGGACTTTGTTTTTTGGACTCTGTGTTTCCAGAGCCTAAAATAATGTTGGCTCAGAAGTCAATACTTTCTCACCCAGTGAGTGTGTGTGTGTGTGTGTGTGTGGTGGGGGGTGGGAGGGTGGGGGAGGATCAAGGCTTGGGGGGAAAAAAAAATCAAGGCTATATCTCTGTGCACCAATCTTCCTCCTGATGAGAACGCTTGCCTCAACCCACCTGGGAATTCTGATTTGTGTTCTTTGCTTAAAAGGAAGACAGCTGTAAACCTCCATCAAACGGTGCTGAAGACACATTAAGTGTTTTCTTAAGTTTAAACAAAACCAAGTTCCCTTCCAAAGAAAACCAAAAAGCCAAGCATCCAGTGTTTGACCAGCTCCTGTCCGGTATATCAGAAGTACAGTGTGGAATATTAGCCAATAATAAAAAGAAAAGAAGTGCTGGTACATAAAAAAAGCACAGGTTAACTGTGAAAACACTAAAAGAAGCCAGACACAAAGGTCCACATATTTTATGAGACCATCAATAGCTACTGTCCAAATCCATTCAGGTTGGAAGTGAACTGGTGGAGGATAGTTGGGGCTGGGAGCTTCGGGGACATTGGGAGATGAGGGGATAGAAGCACAGAGTTGGCTAGAAATGCACGGTCCTGTGGTAGAGCATTTGACTAGCATGCTGGAGGTCCTGAGTTTGATCCCCGATGCTGCAAAAACTCTAAAAATCCAATAGAGGTTCAGGGCTCCCTTTGGGAAGGAAATAAGTTCTATAATGGCGGTTGCATAACGATGTATATGGATATATACTAAATCCCACTGCTAAAATTGTATAATGTATGATGTATAAATTATATAGTGTATGAGGTATATCTCAATAAAGTCATCACCCAAAAAAAGTATTGGCAAATTATAATATCATTTAAATATGCAAAACATACATCTAGATATAAACTGCTTATGCACACAGGCCTCATATAGATTTATAATTTAAACACAAGTTATATTATATAACCAATAAATTTGAGCAAGTCAGAGAGGACTTCACACTGAAATCACATCTCCGTGAATACACAGTGGATATGTTATCTGAGCTCTCTGGTGTCCAGCCCAAGCAGACTCAGTAGTGGTACTCAGAATGTCCACCACCAGGACCACACAGTCAGTGAGGGTGTGCTGTGTGAAGGTGTCTCTGTATTGTCAACAGTTGATAGCTAAGTACTAGCTGGGTCTTGATATTGTCATCCTTATGGCCCATCACCAGCCTCATATTCTGTAAACAGCACAGGTACCAACAAGTCAGAAAAGATTCTAAAAGCAACAAAGCCAAACACTTTGTGCAAGCAACCCAAATGGAGATGCCAAGGACATGGCTGCTGCCAGTCGGCCTTGCAGCCTGTGTACCAGGCTAGCCCCACTCTTTTCTTCTGTCTCGACTCTAGAAGTCTTCATTCCTATGCAAAGGAACCTCAGACCAATTTGCCTTATGAGAACTCACTCCATGCACATTGTCTTAGTCAGGGTTTCTATTCCTGCACGAACATCATGGCCAAGAAGCAAGTTGAGGAGGAAAGGGTTTATTCAGCGTACACTTCCATACTGCTGTTCATCACCAAAGGAAGTCAGGCCTGGACCTCAAGCAGGTCAGGAAGCAGGAGCTGATGCAGAGGCCATGGAGGGATGTTCCTTACTGGCTTGCTTCCCCTGGCTTGCTCAGCCTGCTCTCTTATAGAACCCAAGACTTCCAGCCCAGGGATGGCACCAACCAAAATGGGCAAGGCCCTCCCCTCTTGAACACTAATTGAGAAAATGCCTTATAGCTGGGTCTCCTGGAGGCATTTCCTCAAGGGAGGCTCCTTTCTCTGTGATAACTCCTGCTTGAGTCAAGTTGACACACAAAGCCTGCCAGTGCACACATGAAGAGCCATCCTGCTCTTCTGTAGAGCACAGTGAGGAGACATAAGAGTGCCCACTCTAGAAGACACAGCAGACACACTCACTAATGAAGGCTAAAAGCTAACGAGCTGTGCAAGGGGGGATATATATAGAGATAGAGATATGTATAGATATATATTAAGCTTATTTTATTTTGTTCACATTAGGATGAAGTTTTCAAAAAACACAATTTTTGAAAAGTCTTACAGAGAACACTCAAACACCTGACTAAATGAAGATAACCTGATATTTCAAGGAAACTTACTTGGAGAAACATTAATCTACAAACTGGTTAAAAAATAAGATAATCAAAGGGTCTCAGAGCAAGGCTTTAATAAAAGCTAATGCTTATCACTGCTCTCAATGGAGGGTAATTAGAAAGAACCTTCTGGGGCTTTGCTGGGGTGGTGTTGGTATTTTTAAGAGGCTTTGTGTGTGTGTGTGTGTGTGTGTGTGTGTGTGTGTTGTATATTTGTACAGTATCACTAGGTAGACCTGGCCAGCCTGAAACTCACTAAGTAGAGCAGGCTAACCCCAAACTTAGTGATCCCCGCCCCCTCGCCCCCATGTTTGCCTTCTAAATGCTGGAATTGCAGATATGCAAACGACAGGGCATTTTGCCATTGTTGTTTTGTTTTTGTGGTGTGGGACCCATATCCTTGTGCTTACTAGACAAGTTTCCCACTGAGCTGGAGCTAGAGCCTGGAACCATCACTTGGGGTACACAAGCCACGTGTCAGGCACGTCTGTTTGTATTGTGTATGCATGCACATGCTATCTGGTCAAATCTATCTACAGAAAAGATATATCTTTCTCTTTTACTCACGATCAAACATTGACCAACGGGTTGAGAACCTTGTCCAAAGTCCCCTGAGCCCATGCAGAAGAAAAACAATCTAAATTTCATTCTGCCTCATCTTGTACTCGAAACTTTCCATAAGGGGAGGGACCTTCCCAATTCCTGCTAGAGCCTGTAGCTCTAATCCACTGGGATAGGCACAATAATGCCTCTTAAAGCCTTTAAAGGTCACGTGACAGAATGACTTTGCACTTTAGAGGAGAAGATGAACCTTGATGGGGAAATAATCTGGGATTCTTGGGAGAAAACCGGAGGAGAGAGCTGATCACAAAGGTCCCCGTCAGTGAGGCTACAGAATGTGAAGCCACGCAGTGATAGGAAGCGGAGGTCACGGTGGCAGCATACTGGTTCTGAAGACAGACAGGAAGCACTTGCCAAAATCGTGGGCAACCTTTGGGCATAGTCAACCTCGTGACATGTGACACAGTGTCTCGATGTGAAAAGTTCGCACTTGCACACCACTAAATAAGATTAACAGCAACAATAAAGAAAAATATCTCATCATGTTGTCCATTTATAATGGCATGCTGCACCACCTTCACAGATGCTCATATCTATGTATGCTCGTATCACTTCATAGAATGTGCTCAGTGGCCCTCAGGTTGGATCCACGTACAAGAATGCTAGAAGAGCAAAAACCAGACTGCTCTCTAGGGGTTCCAGCAGAAAAGCAGAAAGCAGGCCTACCGATGATGCCTTGGCGGCTCCCCAGCTCAGGCTTCTGACCCCCTCCAGAACTACAAGATGAGACACTAGAGCTATTTTAAGCCATCACACCGTGACTGGTTAGTGCATCCTGCGAAGTGGCACGGCCAAGCTAACAGAGCAGAGTTGGTACTTGCAGACTCTGACCAAAAAGAGGAGGACGTAATAACAAAGGAGCTCACGGTTGACTGAGGCAAGCTACTCAGGGCAAAAGGTACAAGGTAATAAATCCTCTTTATTATGGTAGAAGCCCTCTGCCACGGGAAAAGGAGCATGCAGAGAGGACCCATGGCTCCAGTCACCAGCTTACAAAGCCACCAGCCGTGAGGAGCTACCAAGTATGCATCCAATGCAAGCCCTCCAAAGAAAGCAACCCGGGCCTTTCAGGTTTTACCATCCTTTGGTTTTTTTCCTTAAGAAAAGTTCTCAGGAAAGCTGGCACAAATGGTAGCTGCCGTAAGAGGAGGTGGATTAGGCCAGCTCCTGGTTACCAAACCGCTGACTACATATCCCTCCTATGCGGCCACACTAGAGAAATCAAGGCATGCTAAGTCGGAAGCTTTGATTCCATTCTGCATCAGTTTGGAAGCCATTTGCAGCATGGGCCAGAATGTGCCCAAGCCCCTGTCAAAGTCAATGGGAGGCCAGGGTCACATGCTGGACACTAGACATACAGTCATTCTTAGGTCACCAGTAATGGGGATGTTGTGTCAGGAGCATGAGAGGACAAGATGAGCCACTCAAGATGGCTTCCCCAAGGAAGGAACACATGCACTTAAGAGGCTAACTGTTAAAAGCAGCTAGATAAGGTGACTGGCTGTTAAAAGTGGCTAGAAGTCTCGGGGTATTTATCTGCATGTATGAAACGCTCTGGAACCCAGAGGAAAGGTATTAAAAAAAATAACGATGAATATAATAGCCCTTTATGGTTTATAAAGCATTTTTTCACGCACCATCCAAGATCCAACAACATCACCAGAGAGACAGGATGAGAGAAGTAGCATGCTGTCTTTTATAAACGAGGAAGCTGAGATTAATATCCGTCAGCTGCTTCGCCAAGGTCACACATTAAGTCAAGGGGAAAACTCAAGCCCAACTCTCATTACTCCTTGTTGAGAGCCCTCTTGACTATCCTGAATGCCCTTCCCAAGGAGACTACAGTGAAGCAGCCGGGACTGGTGTTGATATCTGGGAACAAAGGACACGGGGTAGTTGGGCATCATGTTAGACACTGGAGATTTAAAGATAGTCGTGACAGGAGGTTGTCCCTTCCCCCCAGGATCAGACCTCTCAGAGCTGTGACAGCCACATCTTAGAAGCCATCCAGCTGTGGCACCTGTCATCAATGGCTTATATCTCTGCACTCCCACAAAGCCTTTCCTGTCTCCTGTAAATTGGGTTTAATCTTCCAGCTACACGAATGCTTTCTTAGCATCTTTTCCCTTTATTAATAATGTGCAGAGTACATATTAATATGTGCATCGTTGGTGGGAAGGCAAAATGAAACCCTTATGAAAAGGGTGTTGGAGGTTCCTTGAAGAACACAGCTAGTGCCAGGTCCCAGCTACTCAGGAGGCTGAGGCAAGAGGGTCATTTATGCTCACAAGTTCAAGACCAGCCTAGATACCATAATGAGATGAGAGCTCAAAGATTTAACCTACCATCATGATCCAGAAATCCCTTTTCTGAGTATATAGACAAGAAAAAAAAAATCAAAGAAAGTTCTGAAAGAGACATTTGCCCACCCATGTACTCACAGAACAATTCATAACAACTAAAAGATAGAAACAAGTGCCCATCAGTAGATGAATACATAAAGAAGACGTGGCCTGTCCATACAAAGTAATACAAGGAGACCTATGAAAGGAAGGGAATGCCAACACTATACAACACGGATGGCCTGTGAAGACATTATGTCAATACAAAGGGACAAATACTGCATAGTTCCATTCTTATGACATTTTAACATAGTCAAAATCACAGAAACAGACGGTAGGAAGACAGCCTCCCAGGGATCAAGGGAGAGGGGATCATTCTTAATTGATACAGAGTTTCAGTTTTACACAAAGGGAAAAAAAACACTAGAGATCCTAGATGCAACAATAGGGATACTCTTAACTACTGAACTGTCTGTCTTTAAAAAGGAAAACCTAATGCTATGCGCGTTTACCATCCCACTTCTTAGAAAGCAGATTAAAAGGAGAAAAATAAGAGTGTCTAAGACAGATATCCTAAGTTCAAAAAGAATATGGAGAAGGTGGGAAGGCAAATGAAGAGGAAGAGAGGGCAGAGGAAGCATTGCCAGTCGATGATGGAGTGTGAATTTAACTGAGTTCACACTGGGGCACGGGGCTGGAGATGAGCAAGAACACATCCTCCGACTAGAGACCCAAGTCCTAAGAGGATTGAGGATGGTGTCGGGCAGAGCCCTTCACTCCCTGCATGCATCCTTTTGGGAAACATAAGAATCTTTACTGCCACCTAACACAGCTCTCCAGAGAGAACCAGAGGATGAGATCTACAGAGTTTAGCAGTGATGGGTATGTTGACCCACCCACACCTGTACCATAGCACAAGGCAAGGAGATCTCAAATTCAAGGTCAGACTAGGCTACAAAGTGAGATTCTATCTCAGGAAGGAAAGAAGGAAGGAAGGAAGCAAGGAAGGAAGGAAGGAAGGAAGGAAAGAAGGAGGGAGAGAGGGAGGCCTTGGCAAGGCACTCACATCTCACCTCTAAGCCTCTGTGGCCCCTATCAATAGCTGCTCTCAGAACTACCTATTGCTCTGGCGAAGCCCCTGGGGTCTGGGGCTTCTAAGCCCAACAGAGCACCCAGCAATCAAAGTCTGCAGTGTCCTATCCAGTATTAGCCTGGCACCGTTCAACATAAAAGGACAGTGTCCGCTATAGTCCTTTACACAGAAATCCCATACCCTCGTTCTTGACAGCTATAATTACAGCCCAAACAGCTTTTGAAAGGCAAACAGAGAGAAGAAAATAGCAGCCTGTGCCTAGCAGTGCATTGTGGGGCGTGGCGGGGGGGTTGGGGGGGGGGGGGGGGGGGGGGGGGGGGGGGGGAGAAGACACACAATCGCAGCGCTTGCTGCTAACCGGCAGCCAGTCCACACAAGCCACTGGACAGCCAGCCCAAACAACTCTCTGACCAATTAATTTCTCCCTCTAATGTAATGAGCTGCTCATTAAGCGTGCTGGAAGCAGCTCCCGCAAAGGGGGCTGTAGGAAGAGGCATGAAGGCTGGCACAGCTCACAGGTAATGAGGGGAGAGAAGCCTGCCACATTCCAGGCCCGGATTCCTGCAGATCCCAAGACCAACTAGTGCCATACTGTGTCTGGCCCGCCCCAGCTCCCAGGTAATGCTCTTCCCATGCCTCTGCCCATTTTAAGTTGTGTTTCTGCCACAGGCCCCCTTTCTGGGAAGGGGTCCATGCCCCAGTCCTTTGGTCCCACCCAATTAAAGTCAAGACTCACAGTCAGCACCCCAAGGAACACTGAACAGGGCACCAGGGGCCACAGCACAGCCCGAAGTGTGAACCCCCACGCTGCCTGTGTACAGTAAGCTGACCTGAAGTACTTGGCCTGCCTCAGGTCCCAGGTCTCATCCATGAAAGTTCCTAACAATATCCTCATCTCATCGAAAGAAGCTATAAATAATAATAAAACACATTCAATATCAAAACATCTAAAAAAAAAGCATCCAGCACAGAAGCAACCACAACTGCTGGTAAAGATAATATCAGCAGCAGCCATTCTCTGCCCCCCTTCTCTGTCAAGCATAAATAGCGGAGAACTTTGGTGGACACCCAAGGACGGGTAGCTCCAGGCGCAGCCTTTCACAGCAGCGAACACAACGCAGGGCCTCTGCTTCTTCTATCCATGTAGGAGGACAAAGGGGAGAGTAGAGAGGCCCGGAAGTACTGAGCCCCAACCTGCAGCCAAAAGGGGAGTAAAATGTACAGCTTTTCCATGAGACCAAGAGGAAGTGATAGAATGGATTCAGACCACATGTGCACTCCTCAACATTTTTTTTTTTTTTTTTGAGCTTCAGGTTAATCTAGAAAACGACATGGCAAGATTCTCTGATGCTGTGGCTACTCGGGGGAACTACTCTCATGAAAGTATTTCAAATTTCCTTATTACCAAGGACCGTTATATATAATGCCAGCCTCGGTAAAGTCAACTTGGTAAAGACGAGAAGGCTCAAAGACTGGAAGCATCAATGAGCCCCGCAGAAAGCCAACTGGCGAACGGCAAACATGCCGACACTGTCTCCAACACTGATGCCGCTCAGTTGAGGCTTCTGTTGATAGGGTAAAGAAACAGCTCCAAGGGAAGACTGGAGCTGCAGCACCTGCTCTCTGTTTCCCGTTTAGGTGAACCGATCACTCCAAGGAACAATGACACAAGCCAGGCTGCATCCAGAGATGACCAAGCCAGCCGCCCTAACACCAACTCACTCCACAACACGGTTAAAGAAACAATACACCTGAGTAATCCCAAAATCACCTCCAAATGCACACTTCCGTTCTGGTGCAGAGCTCCGGACCCAGCTCCTTCACAATCCCTGCTCCACGGACCAGGGTCAGACGGCAGTGGGTCGCCACACACACGAAACTCTTCCAGGAGTCAGCAGGAAAAAGAGGAAGAGAAACGTGTGCACAAAGCGCACGTATCCTGAAGCCTCAAGCAGCCGATCAAGGAAGTTTTGTTGGAATCTCCTATCTAGTCTTAAAATTTCAATTAAATCTTCTATCCTGTACCACAATAAATTATCCTTTAAAAATGTTTTGATCTACTACTAGTTGCTTACTAAACTTGTGCTCAACGTTTACCATTCTCCTTTACTAGCCAACCACAACGTAAGCGGGGAAACGCTGCAGGACACGAAAGAAAGATGCTGCTCGGCCATTACATCCGTTTCAACCTTTGGCCCTAGTTCACCAAAGTTTCCCCAACAATACAGGAATATGGTCTCTGGGGCCTGGAATGGGAAAGCCATCCATTCTGGCTCCCAGCTCTGGCTGAAAGGGTCCGTGCAGCAAGGAAACTTGAGTTCCATATTCGCACTCTGACCCCACCTCTGTCCACTCACCCGGATTCTGCGCATGGCAGCCACGATCTCAACCCTGCTGTTAGGTCTGGGCACATCCAGGCTTCCCACGTACTGTAGAAAAGAAGCAAAGAGAGAATGAGATGGGGGGAGGCAATGTCCCTAATCACAGAATGTCAGGGGTGCCACGCACACTTGCGTGATGGCGGTATTTGAGGCGAAAACTTCAAGGAAAGTCAGCCTCCTG
>NW_022196891.1:67755476-67776959 GCF_008632895.1 Mastomys coucha
GCCCACCTGGCCAGAATCCCGTGTCCCGCGGAACAGGGACCCCGCGAGAAATCCCGGTCCGTGGCACAGGGGTACAAAGACTTTGAGGCCACAGGGTTTCTCTCCCCATTTTACAGAGGAGGAAATTAAAATCCCAAGGGCTATCATCTGCTTTTGACATTGTTTCTAGATTTTAATAATAAATAAGCAGTTTAACCAGAAATGACTGCTTCCATTTTCATCTTGCTCCTAACGTAGCAAAGCCCTGTGTTAGGAGAAGCAGGCAGCTGAGTCAGAAAGGCTCCTTGTAGAGATTCTGGCCATGGCATGGTAAGAGCAGTTTTCTTTTTTCTCCTTTCAATTTCTTCATCTGTAAGATGAAATAAATTACACGGAGGGGGGGGGAGGGAGAGACAGAGACAGAGACTAAGAGAGAAACTCTTACATAAAAGTGTTTGCTAAAAATAAATGCATTAAGAGAAAAATAGATACTTTTGGAGTTATTGTCTGGGATTTTTTTTTGTTTTTTTTTTGTTTGCTCTGTTTTGGATTTGTTTGTGTTCTTACAAGCCCCCACTCTTGAACCCAGGTTGGCCTGGAACTCACTGTAGCTGTAGCTCAGGCTGGTGATTAAATTCATGGCATGCCTCCTGCCTCAGACTCCCAGGTGCTGTGATTGCAGCCTGAAGCACCACATCTGGCTACTCTTTTTTAATTACTGGAATTTTATTGAGTTCTCCCTAGACATACTATAGACCTCCAACATTTTGTTAAGTTCCTGACTGAAGAAAGAATAGACTAATAATTTTCTATATGAGACAAAAAGTACTCAACCGGGACTTTTTATTGCTTTCTGAGGCAGGTTCACCATCTAATTGAGGCTGACCTCCGAAAATCACCTGTTCTCCTGTCTCAGCCTCCTGAGTGTCGGGGATTACAGGTGTGCACCACCACACCTGCCCTGATTATTCTTTGAAGTTGTCCACTAAGCCAGATTGCATTAAGGTTAATGTTTAACATGTATTTCCTTGCTAAAGACTATTCAAATAATGCAAAAATAAGCAAACAAAATTAAACCTTCACTCTCAACTGGTTAGTACCAGTCCTTGTCTTTGCTTACCAATGGGCATAAATTCAGACAAGTAGTTCCAAGGGGAGAAAGGTTGTATTATTCATGACTTTAAAAACAACCTAGGTATCTAAGCCCGTGCATGCAGGTGATCAAACTGAACATAAGGCCTTCTCTCCTGACAGACCCCTCACAGCAGATCTCTTCACTCCCCTACATCACCTCATCTACATGTCCAAGAGTTAGCCAAGGAGTTAGCTCTACACAGCTTAACTCCTACCTAAGCAGAGGGAGACTTAATAGAAATAGGAGCAGCCATGTTTGAAAGATTGTCCCTGTGGTTACGAGAAAAGAAAGCGTTTCCCAAAATTTGGAGCTAAGGACTGGCTCCAGTCCGAAGAGTTTCACAAATGACACTGGGAACAAACGGATTTCCCCTAGTATTGACCAACAGCTCGTGTTGGCACATGGAGGAACGAAATTCCCAGCAGCAGGTGAATTGGCTGGTAAACCACGGGTACACTCTAGTCCTGCCCCTGGGGGACCCCACCCAAGTCCATGGGCTTATTGGCCAAGGACCTTTGAACCTTGCTGAGGCCCACAAAGCCCCTAGGTTTCTCTCCGGTTAGCAGTTCTCCCCAGTGAACTCTGCTGGCGCTTCAAGGTCAGCAATAGGTCAGTGACCTGTGTGCAGCCAGAGATGGCATGGCGCCACTCATGATGGCCCAACTTCAAAGGCCCTCCAGCCCAGCGGGAGTTTCCAGGATCCCTTTCCTCTGTGTTCCCTGCTGATCATCCCTGAACCCACTGGGGAGCTCAGAAACCCAAACCTTCTGAGGCTCAGTTCCTCCTTGCAGTCATGTGAAGGCCAAGGCCTCGGGACTGAACAAGGTCACTCATTGTAGAGGAGCCAGAGCGGGAAGAGGAGGTGCACGCAAGAGGAATCTCTGCCAGCCCAGAGGGGGATGCTAACTGCAGAGCCGGAACTCAAGCACCCAAAGGGGACCCGTTCTCTGCCCACCTCTCCATCCTGGGGAAGGGTACAGTTAGACTCATAATACTGGAACAATTAGGAAATGGGGGAGGGGGAGGCAAACGTCTACACATAAGAGGGCCCCCCTGCCGGGTGGTGGTGGCGCACACCTTTAATCCCAGCACTTGGGAGGCAGAGGCAGGCAGATTTCTAAGTTCGAGGCCAGCCTGGTCTACAGAGTGAGTTCCAGGACAGCCAGGGCTAGCTACACAGAGAAACCCTGTCTTGAAAAAAGAAAAAAACAAAAACAAAAACAAGAGGGCCCCTATTCCCAGGCCCATCTTTACCCTACAAGGGCCTGCCTCCCTCCACCAGCCCCTACCCAAGCTGCTATGTGTGCCCAGCACACACCTACACACACTTGCTCTAGGTGTGTGCGCGCTGACATACCTTGAACACACACACCCACTCACAGCGCACACCCACTGACTCATCACACTCACACCACACGCCTACGCTCCCTTCTTCCCTGACTCCCTTCCTTGTGTAAAGAAAAAAAAAAAAATCCCAAATCTGCCTTCCTGAAAATGAGTCTGCAGGAGCTAGGCGATCAACATCCAGTTGCACCTTAGGGTCAACTGGAGAGAGTAGGGGGAATATACGCAGAGGAGGACTCAGGTCTACATCTCCCAGACAAAAGCTCAACATCCACACTAACAATATGAAATGAGAGCCAGGATAGCCCGGGGAAGCAGAGGTCAGAAAGCCAACTCCTTGGGACAAAGCAGAGGGTGTGATGGCTGAATCCACCTCCTTGTCTACCACAGCCAAGTGGGCAACCAATCACCTCTGTACCTGACCTAACCACAGCCACCCCCACAGCTAAGGCTTCCAAGGCCTTCACAGCCTAGCCAGGAACGGGTCTACAATCCCTCCCACTTGCTGGTCCATCAGGTCATCCCACTGATTGCTCAGTTTTGATGTTCAAATTCACTTCATTTTTATAACAAACGGAACGAAGCCGGGAGCTAAGCCTCCCATTCTAGACAAGAAAGGTCTAGAAAGGTGGTTCCCAGGCTGAACTTAATCCCCAAACTGAGCTAACAAACTGCAGAGGTGGTGGCTCATTTCCTACTGGAATCTGGCAAGGCCAAGATTCCCTTTCTCCAGTCAAAGGCTGAAAGGTGGGGGTGGGGTAATCCACCAGAAACCTCTTTCCCTTTATCTCCATCCTCTGCAGAATCCTGGATTCCAAGGGATCCTAGGACAACGAAAGGGGGCTTGTTCAATACCTAGAAATTAAAAGAATAGCTCCAAAATGGCAACATGTTTTCTTTCCTTCAACTCCCCATATCACACCCCTCCCCTTTTCCACCTCATCCCCCTCATCCCTCTCATTGCTCCCCCTCATCCTCCTCATCTCCTTTATCCTCCTTATCCCTCTCATCACTTTTATCCCCTTCACCATCCCCCTCATCCCTCTCACCATTGCTCCTCATCCCCCTCATCGCTCCCCCTCATCCCTCATCACTTTTATCCCCTTCATCTTCCCCCTCATTCCTCTCACCATTGCCTCTCATCCCCCTCATCCCCTTCATAGCTCCCCCTCATCCTCCTCATCTCCTTTATCTTCCTTATCCCTCTCATCACTTTTATCCCCTTCATCATCCCCCTCATCCCCCTCACCCTCCTCACCCTGGTATCAGCCCCTATCACTCAATCCTGGAACTCAGGTTTCCTTGAGGGCCTTCTCACCAGATAATTACAACTTCTGAGTAACTGAGGCTTGTTCGTTCTCATCACCTTGGGGATAGAGATGGCTCAGCAGTTGAGAGCAATGGCTGCTTCTTCAGAGGACCCCGGTTTGATTTCCAGCACCCACACGATGGCTCATAACCCATCTCTAATTCTAGTCCCAAAGGATCTGATGCCCTCTTTTGGCTTCTATGGGTACTAGGTGTACACATGGTACACGGATACACATATAAGAAAGATGCTAATACATATGAAATTAATGTTGTTTTTTAAAAATAAATCTTTAGGAGCTTTCCTGCTTGCTTCCATCTGCTCTGAAGATGGCAAACAGAAACTTCAACATGGCCGTCCGTGGTCCAGCTTCACCTTACAGCAGTGGACTCTCCCATTACTCAGAGTTCCTCACATACACCTTACCTCCTCTGTATGTGCTCCTCCCTGCAACAAAGCACTCCTCTCTATCTCTCTCTCTCTGCCTATTTCTACTGGATCCCCACCTCTCTACTGCTGACTTCTAAGGAAGGTGAGCTCTTACCCCAAGGCTCCATAACTCCTGCCACTCCCTTACATAGCAGCCACACACGACTAAATATATGTATCCATGGGTTGACTATACCTACCGCAGGTCAAGGCACAAAGAGGTTCAAACCTCAATTGACTGACTACAGTCTCACAGGGATGAATGCATACTTGCCCCAGGTGCTTATGGGAGAATTTCTGCTTGAAGAAGAGACAAGAGGAAAGGCCTTGCCCTGGCGTCTGCCTGGAATTTCAACACGGACTTCACTGTTCTGCCTCTTGGGGTCACCCATCCCCCTCCATCCTATTGTGGCTTTATAATATACATGACTGCCATCCAGGTGCCCGAGACAGACCAAAGCCAGGTACCCCTAAGTACCACACACAATTCCCAGATTACCAAAGCTCGGCGGTGTATGAAACCTGCTGCTGGTGGGCTTTTAATCACCTGGCCCTCTATAGATCTATAGCCTTTCTGTATCCTCTTTCCAGGAATCCCTGTAGCGCGACACCACCCAGGACACAGAGCAGAGGAAGGACTCAAAGAAAGGAGGATAAAAATACCACCGCTTACAACTTTTTCATCAATATCCTAAAGTGAAAGGGAAAAAAAATCCATAGACTCCCAAAGAAAAAGAAAATAATTTTAAAAAAAGAAAAGTCGGGTGCGGTAACTAGCGTTCGTCATCTCAGCACCTGGGAAGGTGGGGTTGGAGAATCCCCATGAGTGGGAGGCCAGCCAAGTCTGCAGAATGAGGTTCTATCTCAAACACACTGAAAAGGAAAAGGGAAAATCTTAAGGAAGGTGTAACTGGATGAATAATTGTGATACCAGAGACAGACAGACAGACAGGCAGACAGACATTTTATTTGTGGCTTCGTGTTTCCGATAAGCAGGAATTAACTGCATATAAGATTACCAAAGAACCTCAAAGCCTTTTTTTTTCTTTGTAAATTTCTGGACAACTTTCGCCTGGGTACTACAGGACTGTCTCATGAAGAACTGTCATTATGTCACTTCCACCGTACTTTCTGGAGATGAACTCCTGGTGACTGTAATGATCTGAACCGCAGTGTCTCCCAGTGTGTGACTGACTGATAATGCAAACAGCAGAAAAACAGAACAGCTTGGCATAGCCACCCATGTAACACTTGCCACCCACACATGCTGTGATGTCTGCCACTACCCTCCTCTGGGGGCTCCCTCTGTTTACAAAGCTCATGCCAGGTGTCTCCAGAGACAAGGTAGAAATCCAGTCAAAAAAGAACACTGCATATGATTCTGCTCCTCATGTGACTGGACAAGCAGCTATCAGATGACATAAACTCTCCCTCAACAAGTATAACTAAATAAACAAACAAACAAATAATTAGCCATATAGAATGTACAGCCCAGAGAGAAAAGTATAGCATAAGCTAAAGTTGGTGTTAATAGGGACTCACTCGTCAAATGTATATTAATACCTTTGTTAAAAAGAGGGGCTATGGATGCTGGGCAGTGTTGGCACATGCCTTTAATCCCAGCACTTGGGAGGCAGAGGCAGATTTCTGAGTTCGAGGCCAGCCTGGTCTACAGAGTGAGTACCAGGACAGCCAGGGCTACACAGAGAAACCCTGTCTCGAAAAACCAAAAAAAAAAGGAGGGGTTATAGGAACTCTCTGCTCTAGCAATGAATCTTTTACTGTGTGAACCTAACATGGAATTTTAAAAATAAAGACTATTAATTAAAATAGTAATAATTTGAATATTTATAATAATTTGAACCAGGCTGAGACTGGCAGGTCTCCAGCTCTGGAGAGGAAGTGCGCTCAGGGATACATGGGTTCTGGTCTGACAACACCAGTCAGAAAGGATGGTGAGCTGGCTGGATAGTTGCCCTCAGGGGAAATAGAGTTAGGATTAATGAGCAACCAAGTCAATTCTTTTGAGGAATGAGAAAACTACCTTCAGAGAGACAGCAGAAATCTTCTAGCATGCATCTGTTAAAAACCCCACTGATTGGCCAAGTATGGCTGGCCCATGCCACCTTAACAGGCCAAACAGAAAGGTTCCTGATGCTGCTGTATTCCCACCCCACCCCACCCCCACCCCCGCCTCTTATCTCAGAAACTGCTCAACTGAGTCTCTACCCCAGCATATGCTATGAGATGCCTTAACCAACCCCCTCCCTTTGCAGAGAACAGACCTCTAAAGGTGTTGACAAGGGACAGAGAAGGTACCAGACTCCCCGGAGCCTCCAGCTTCAGGGGTAGGACCCCACTATATTCTTCCCAATTCTTGCCCCGAGGACCCCAATCGGGTCTGCTTTCTATCCTGTGTACTGCCCACCTCCTCACATCCCTCTGGTCTCCTGGCCACACCCTGCCCCCTCTCCAACGCACAAGAGCATAAAGCTATGTGGCAACCTGTATGCCGCTAGAACTCACCAGCCGGAACATATCCATCTCAGTGAGCTTTGTGATCTACCCCCCACCCTGCGACGCTACCGATAAGGAGAACCCCTGGGAGTGGTGAGAGTCACGCCAAGGTTACTTACAAAGGAAAAGGTCACAGGCTCAGTAGGATCACCCTGCCAGAGCTAAGGCATGCTCACCACTCTGACCCCAGCTAGTTACTCCTTTTGTTGCCCCTTGTTCACATCCTTCCCCCACAGTTCTCTTGGTCTGCAAGAAAAGTCCTGTCTGGATCACATGGTTACTTCCTTCCACAATAATATGAGCCTCTATGGGGCTTTTGCTCTTATTCTGTACTCCAGCTCTTTGAATGGGGCCTGGAAAAGGAAGATTCAACAGCCCCTGGTCAGGGCATGGTGACACACACTTGTCAGTCCCAACACTTAAGAGGCCGAGACAGGAATATTATCCTGACTTTCCGGCCAGCCTTTGGTACCCAGTGAACTAGACCAGCCTAAGCCAGAGTGAGACCCTTGCCCCACCCGCTGTCCAACAGCCAAAATAAATAAATAAAATAAAAACAAAACCCAATAACAACAAGAAAAGCTCCACTGGATCAGTGTAGGGGAAGTGGAGCCCATAGGAGTCTAGAGCCCCACCAAGGACACACACGCTCCTGCAGGCCAGTGGCTCTGCTCCAGAGGGAGAGACACTCCTGCCCTGCAGAACTGCTCTGCACACAGCTGAGCGTCCTGCTGTGCTGGACTAGCAATGTGACCTGGGCTATGGTTCTCTCGCCTCATTTAGCATGGAACAAAGCAGCATGAACCGCACCGGCCAGAGCATCCCAGATTCCAGAGCACAGGCAGTGAATGACCTTCTAGTAACTGCTCTGGGGGAGGGGAGAAAAGAGGAAAACGGTGCTGCACCCATACTCCCAGTCCCATTTGTGAGGCCTTCCACTTGGTCCTCGGATACTGATGTGCAGGGGACCGGAGGAGAGATGGGACATACGCCATAGTCGTCCTTTCAGCTACAGTCAGGCAAAGCCTCAGTCCCCAGTCTTCCCCAACCCTCCCCTCCACACAGGTAAATGTACATACACACACACATGCACGCAAGCACATACACATGTACACACACAGGCATGCACACACACAAAGGCATGCACACACGCACACACATACACTTACACATGGGCATGCACACATGTGCACACACAGGCATGCACACACATACAAAGGCATGCACACATGCACACACGTATACATACACATGGGTATGCACACATGTACACACACACAGGCATGCACACATGCACACACGTACACATACACATGGGTATGCACACATGTACACACACAGGCATGCACACACATACAAAGGCATGCACACACCTACACATACACATGGGTATGCACACATGTACACACACAGGCATGCACACATGCACACACATACAAAGGCATGCACACAGGTGCACATACACACGGGCATGCACACATGTACATACACAGAAGCATACACAAATGCACATACACCACACACACACACGAAAAACCTTCAAATGCAGCTGCACACCACAAATTTATTCATTTCAACTCAAATAAGATTGAAGCACACTTATCTTTCTGCCACCCCCACCCCAAAAGCAAGTATTTGAAGGCTGTCTGATGTGATAGTCTCTACCGATTAGTAGTCATACAATGAGACCAACGGATATGCCAGAGATTATAGCAGATTCCTTCTTAACCCCCAACATGCAAGGCCTGGGTGCAAAAAAACCCAAACCAAACCAGAACAAGAAAACCCGTGCCCCATGAAGGCCTGGTTCAATGCATTAGATCCAAATTAATGGATGAGGACGAGTGCGTGCAGACATTCAAATGCTATCGAGGTCAAACCCAGTGAAAAACTGCCCAGCGTTGAGGATGGCCCAAGGACAAAGGGTCCTCATCTGGCTCCATCAAAACACCTTGGCGTGGAGCTAAGATGCTCAGCAATGGATATGGAGTCCTGTCACTGAAGGAGCCGGAGAGAAAAACCCTCTATTATAGTGGAACTGCAGGAAGTGAGCAATGAGGAGACCCCAGGTTGGCACTGAGAACAAGTTCTTCTCCTACAAGTAAGAATCAAGATATTTGGCTTTGGGCAATACCAACATTGTGGTCAACGAAAGCCTGAGGTTTCAAGTGTCTAAGCCTCTGTTTTACCCATATGTATACTACCTACATGCCAGACCCGTCCCTGAAACAAATTAGACAATAATTGCTAGATACAGAAGCTAACGAGAGAATGCTAACTTGGTTTATACAAGGCCTTGGTGTGCATGTGCCACCTTCCCTCCTCCCTCTCTCTTGCTCCCTCCCTCTGTGTGTGACAACAGAGACTGAGAGAGAGAATTAATAAATAAAAATTAACTAATGGAACCAAAGTTGTATCATTTATAAAATATACAGTGGTAAAAAGATATTAATTTTTTAATTAGTTGAGGAGGGGGGTCCTATATGGTTTGATCATATTTACCCCCATAACTCTTTCCAAATCTACCCCTCCCCTTCCCTACCCACCCAACTTTCTACCATGGGGTGGGGGGTTGTGTAGGGGGAGGGCTTCCCTTCAAGACCAATTTGTGTTGCCCAAAATATTCTTGGCTATATGGTCTTCCACTGAAGCATGGCCAACTTCACAAACAGCCCACTCTCTTCCCAGCGGCTAGCAGCTGCCAGTCAGTCGCTCCACGGCTTGAGATGGAGTTGGATGTCCAAGTTTCTTCTCTATGCTGATGTTGGGTCTGGCTTGGAGAGGTTGTGTTTTTACATGACAATGTTCTTGCTCTGTGCACAGATGAGACCACCAGGAGGAAACAGAATCTGTGGCTTTCTAACAATCCCCCTTTGACTTGACATAGACTAATGAGAGCAAAGAGCAACGTGATCCAAAATGCCCGAAGTGAGCTGAGGGGCAAAGCCAGACTTCAAGGAATCAGAGAGCATCAACAGGGAACCAGGTGAAGGATACAGGCAGATAACATCACCAGTGGCCAGACCTCATGGACAACTGACAAATGCCCTGACTCACCAGCCTTCCTCCTCAGAGAGTGAGCAAGTGTGACACTGCTCACAGGATGGGTTCAGCTGGAGGCAAGCGCCTGGCCTCCTTCCTGAGTTATTAAAGGAAAGGTTTTCCTGAGCTTGAGGATGTGGGGTCCACAGTATGTCACTGATACATCATCCACGGTGCCAAATGAACATGTGGGCAACATCCCCAGATGACCAGCAGGTAACACTACGAAAACATCAAAGCTCTCTCTGTTTTCAGCTCTCTTGATTAGAAATCTCCTGAAAGTTTATTCTGTACTGCCCTAAGTTAAGAATTCAATGCGCTTTCTTGGGATCAGAGGAGCCACTAATTACACCCTTCCATGTATAAGGCTAGGCAATGATGACCTTGTAAGATGCGGCCTGCACTGTTGTTTATACCTGGTTAAGTCTCTGAAGCTGACTTTCAAGAATTTTCTGGTACTTCCTCCCCCGCCCCCATCAGAATGACATGTCTACCTTTAGCAATACTGTCCCAAATCCTCAAGAAAGTACCACCCAGAAAATCCAGACACATAGAAAGAGGATCACATACAATTATCCAGAGGTACTTATGACAAGAAGAAAAGGTTAGCTTGACAGATGAAAATCGATAAATGTAAGATGCCATCTTCATGGAAGAAAGGATCATGTGCTACTCTTAGAACACAAAGAAAATGAATTTGATAAAATCCAATATCCTTTCATGATTTAAAAAAACTCAATAAACTGTAAATAGAAAGAAAACTCTTCAACCTAATAAAGGGTATACCATATCTAATATGAAAGATTAAACATCTTTCTACTAAGAAAAAATATGGGGCTGGTGAGATGGCTCAGCGGGTAAGAGCACTGACTGTTCTTCCTAAGGTCCTGAGTTCGGATCCCAGCAACCACATGGTGGCTCACAACCACCCGTAAAGAGATCTGGCGCCTTCTTCTGGTGTGTCTGAATTCAGCTACAGTGAATTACACTGGAGCAAGTGGGGCTGGAGAGCAGCCACACACATGATGGCTCACAGCCACCTGTACAGCTACAGTGTACTCATACACATAAAATAAATAAAATAAAAAAAAAAAGAAAAATATATGTATATGTCTATGTCTGTCTATGTCTGTCTATGTCTGTCTATGTCTATGTCTATGTCTGTCTATGTCTGTGTATGTCTGTGTATGTCTGTCTATGTCTGTCTATGTCTGTCTATGTCTGTCTACGTCTACGTCTACGTCTACATCTACATCTATGTCTAAAGGGGAAGGAGAAGAAGAGTGCCAGGTGTGATGGTTTACACTTGTAACCCAGACATTCAGAAGTACAGGCAGGAGGGTCATGGGTTGGAGCCAGCCTGGGCTACAAGGTGATTATGAAAGAAGCCAAGGATGTCCACACTCATCACTTCTATTGAGTACAGGACTGGAGACATGACTCGGGTAAATACAGAAGGAAAAGAAATGAAAAGCACCCAGACAGGAAAATAAAACGCAAATGTTCTGCGCTCACAGGTAACAATTTTCCTACGTGGAAACCCTAAGAAGCCACCAAAAGGAAAGCATGACACCAGTGAGGGGATCAAAATGAAATTCAGGGGAAAGTTACATCGGCTGCACTATCAGAAAAAGAACAAACATTCAGGGCTAACTCTGTCAAAGATTCATGGACTGAAAATTACAAAGTATAACAGAGAATACAATTGCAGAAGACATAAATCAATAGGAAGACATCCCGCGCTCCTGAGTTAGACTTAAGCCATTGAGATGAGATAACTTCCAGGAGGGTCTGTTGTGTAATCCCCATTAAAAATCTCACTTGCCTTTCCAGCAAAATTAACCAGCCAATCTTAAAATTGTAAGTTAAATTGTATATGTAAGGAACCTAGAATAAAAACAATCATGAGGAAGGAGCTCCGGGAAACTCAAACCTGATTTGACTGCGGCAATCAACACAGTATGGCATTGGCGCACAGCCTGACACGTAGACCAATAGAACCAAAGAGTCCAGAAATGAGTCGTCATGGTCGGTCATGATCAGTTAGGAATACATGTGCTTGTCTTCTCACCATGCAACCCAGGCTGGCCTTGAATTCCTGACCCTCCTTGTGCTGACAGTTTTAAATCAACTTAACACATGCTAGCGTCATTGTCGAGAAAGGAACCTCAACTGAGAAAATGTCTCTAGAAACATGTAAGGCATTTTCTTAGTTAGTGGTTGATGCGAGAGGACCATTTGCTGAGCAGGCCATGGTGAGCAAGCCAGGAAGCTCCTCTCTGGCCTCTGCATCAGCGCCCGCCTCCAGGTATCTGCTCTGCTTGAGTTCCTGTCCTGACGTCCTTCAGTGAAGAACAATGATGTAGAAGTGCAAGCCACTTTTCCTCCTCAAGTTGCTTTTGATCATGGTGTTTCATTGCAGCAACAGTAATCCTAGCTAGAATACTTCTGTCTTTGAGATCCTGCAATTACAACTTATGTCACCACATCCAGATCACCTCTTGACAGGAGAGCCCAAACAAGTCATTTGTGAAGAAACATGGGTACTAGGAGCACTGAAGAGCCACATGCAAGAGAATGTGGTTGTATCTCTCCTTCAAATCAGATACAAAAACTAACTCAAAATGTGCTAATATAAAATTCTTAGAAGAATACAGAATCTGAGTGAATGGTTGCTTAGATACCTCAACGAACAAGAGACAAAAGTAGAAAACAAATTAGCCTTAGCTGAAGTGAAAATGACTGTTTTAACAGAGTTTAAGACATTGGAAAAACGTGGGCTAGCAAGATGGCTCAGCAGGTACAGGTTGCCAAGCCTGACGACCTGAGTTGGATCACCAAGATGCATGCAATAAAATGGGAGAATTAACACTCACACTAACCACTTCTCGTGTGCTGTGGCGCTCTCTCTCTCTCTCTCTCTCTCTCTCTCTCTCCCCACCTCCCCCTTCCTCTCCCCTACCTCTCAAACACACAGAAATATAAGAAAATATTTTTAAATAAAATGGAAAAAAGGGCTGCAGAGATGGCTCAGTGGTGAAAAGCACTGACTGCTCTTCCAGAGGTCCTGAGTTCAATTCCCAGCAACCATATGGTGGCTCACAACCGTCTGCAATGGGATCTGGTGTGTCTGAAGACAGCGACAGTGTACTCATATACATAAAATAAATGAATGTTTAAAAAAATAGAATAAGATGGGAAAACAATGGAACAGGACAAAAGTTTTAAGTTCTTATTCATTTACATTTGTGTGTGTGTGTGGTATGTGTGTGTGTATGTGTGTGTGGGAGAGAGAGAGAGAGAGAGAGAGAGAGGGAAAGAGAGGGAGAGAGAGGGAGAGAGAGGGAGAGAGAGGGAGAGAGAGGGAGAGAGAGGGAGAGAGAGGGAGAGAGAGGGAGAGATTGAGATTAGAGTATCCTTGAAGGCCAGAAAAGGATGTCAGATCCCCTGGAACTTGAGTTACAAATGATTATGAGGCCTACATAGGCAATGAGGAACAGGTGCCGTTCTTGTACTATCTCTTAACTGAGCCATGTCTACAACCTCAGGACCGAAGTTTTTACAAATCACTTCTCTTTGGGGACACATATCTAAAACACAATCTTTATAACGTAACAATTAAAAACATAAGTAACTTAAAAAAAAAAAGCAAGAGGAACAATGGATATGGACAAAGCTTTCTCCAATGAGACACACAAACAGCAAGTGAGGTCAGGCGATCGGTCATTTGGGAAACACAACTCAAAACCACAGGGAGACCAGGTTCCACGTGCATGCCTGTAATCCCAGCTACTCAGGAAGCCAGGACAGGATCACAAGCTCAAAGGCAGCCTGTAGCCCACAGTGAGTAAAAGGCCAGTGTTAGCTACATAACAGGACCTGCCTCAAAGCAGCACCAGCACTGTGATACTTCACGGATCCAGTCTGCTAGGTCAGTCCTCATCCCTCTTCCTCCTTCCCGCTCCTCCTTCCCTCTCTCCATCTTCCTGCCTCCCTCTCCTCTCCTCTTCTCTCCCTCCCTCTTCCACCTCTGTCCCCTCCTCCCTTTTCCCCATCTCTACCTTTCTTACTCTCTTCTCTCATCTCCTCCTCCCTCCTTAATCTTCTCCCCAAGCCCAACCTCCTCTCTTGCTTCACACCTCCACTGTAGGACACATACTACGGTCCTTCTGTGCTTCAATACATTCCACAAGGAACTCAAGAAGAAGGAAGACCAAAAGGTGGACATTTCATTCCTTCTTAAAAGGGGGAACCAAATACCCACGGAAGGAGTTGCAGAGATTAACTATGGAGCAGAGACTGAAGGAAGGGCAAGCCAGCCTAAATATAGCTATCTCCTGAGAGGCTCTGACAGTACCTGACTAACACAGACGTAGAGGCTCACAGCCATCCATTGAACTGAGTACAGGGTCCCCAGTGAAGGAGTTAGAGAAAGGACCAATGGAGCTGAGGGGTTTGCAGCCCCTTAGGACAAACAACAATATGAACTAACTAGTACCCTCAGAGCTCCCAGGGTCTCAACCACCAACCAAGGACTGCACATGGAGGGGTCTGATTGTTCAGGCAGCGTGTGTATAGTAGAGGATTGCAAATTCAATCATCAATAGGAGGAGAGGACCTCGGCCCTGTGAAGGTTCTGTGCCCCAGTGTGGGGGAATGCCAGGGCCAGAAAGTGGGAGAGGGCGGGGTGGCAGGCATGGGGAAGGGGGAGGCAACAGGGGTTTGTTTTTGTTGTTTTTGTTTGTTTCTTTGTTTTTTGGAGGGGAAACTGGGAATGGAGAAATTTACATGTAAATAAAGAAAATATCTAATAAAAAATAAATAAAGAAAAAAAAACATTTCTGTCTCTCTTTCCTCTTAATGTCTGTTCTTAAGTCTATATTAAAACCTCTTTTTAAGACACTTCAAATTTTTAAAAGAGAATAACAGAATTTACAAGGCTGTGGAACAGGAATCCTCATCCATAGCCCTTTGGGAAACTGATGCTCAGATGTTGATGTATGAACCAGCATTTCAACTCCTATAAATATCCATAGATCATATAAACATATGAAGACATATAGCCACATAAACACCTGTACACAAAGATCATATCACCTTTATTCAAAACCGCAACCCACAGAGACAGTCCGAACAGCTATCAAATTTAAAAGAGGGGAGTTTGGGAGGGAAGGGTGGTATAGGAGGACCAAGGTCCTCACGCTCACAGATAAGCACGGACGGACGGATGGACGGGAGAAAGCAGGACTGTTAGCACACAGGCTTGTCACTTCAGCAGAAGGGCTGTGTTTAACTGTTTTCCGCCCAGAAAGTTGGGAGTGAATGATGTTTAAAGCCGGGTGGCAGGTGTTATCTGTGGGGCCAAGCCACACTCAAATCCCCCATCTATTATGCTTACCTAAGACGCTTCCTCACTAGACCCTCATCTTGAGCACTGCTTCACAGTCAACAGAACCCATCCTTAGGGACGATGTCCCATAGACGTTATAGCTTGGTGTCGTCTACACTCTTGAAGCCAGAGACCACACCAGATCCTAGATCCTTAAGTTATAGGACCTATCCTCACAGTAGAGGTCACATGAACTTTGTAAAAGAGTCTCCATACCATCACGCCTTAAGCTTTATTGTTCATACAGGATTGAGATCATTGTTACCAGGATTTATTTATTTATTTATTTATTTATTTTGCTAAAACAATACTATACTTAAATATGTCTAAAATAAACTGCCCAGTGTTGGACTCTAGAAGTTTGAACCAGTCCAGCTAACTGAGTTGAGCTAAAGCAGATTTCCTTTCCTGCCTCTCCTGGTGCATTTCCCTGACAGCCATAGCATTTGCAGGGATGGCTGCATAACTCTGTGATAGCATTAAAACCATGGAAAAGGCAAATGTAACATGTGAGTTACGTCTCCATAGAGCTACAACACACACACATTTGTACACAAACATACATACACATACATACACATTCACATAGATGCACACATGCACACACACACATTATCCTCCCTACTTGGCTTTCTCTGAACTTGTAAATATAACTATACCCAAACTGGTTCTTGCATGAGCTTTTGAAGAGTGTTTTTTTCAAGCTAAGACTGTGAGCCTCCATCCTTGCCGGCCACTAACTATCCCTTCTGTGGCTTTCTGTGTTGCAGGCTGTCATCTGGATGTTTGAGTTCACTAGATAAATAATTCATGAGAAACTGAGCTATAACTACACTGAATTTTAGCTCTTCCAGCAGATATATTTTCCTCTACCAAAGATTACAAGTGTGAGTGTGTGAGTGTGTGTGTGTGTGTGTGTGTGTGTGTATCGCTGTAAAAGTATAGCAATCCCATTTCAAATGCCTGCTCCCTGAGACAGTAAGTGGGACAGAAACTCACAAATGAGATTATTTCTCCACTACACCAAAGGTTCCAGAACGAACTCTCCAGCCACTGTTCCTTTTCTGGGACTGCCTTAGGTGACCCCAAGTGGCTCCATTTCTAGGTCTTCTTACCAGCACCAAGATTCAAGGCAAGAGTGTATTTTTAGAGACACACTGAGAGAGAATTAAAAACATATTACACATTTTCCAACTTATAAATCCTAGATATCCAAAGGCAGTGACTGATGTGGGAGCTGTTTCGCACTGTGGAAAGAATTAAAAGGGGGAAGTAGAATTTCAGGGCTGGAAGAGACTTTAAACAAACATGTTACCAAGCATTGTGGCACACACATATACTCCCAACACTTGGGAGGTCAAAGTAGGAAAGTCACAAGTTCAAAGCCAGCAAGGGTTACAAGACCTTATATTTTATTATTATAAAAAAATAATAAAAAAAAATAAAGCCTGAGATAAAGCAGGAAGACTGCTGCAAATCTTGGGCTAGCCTAGGCTACATAGTGAGTTCCAGATAGACTAGCCTAGGCTACATTGTGAAACCCTACCTACAAAATTGCTCATATGCAAGCTAGACAGGGTCTCTGTGGATCCGATCTTTTCTCTCTGTCTTGTAACCCCGTCTCTTCGCCGCGGTGCCCACAGGCTCTCTTCTGTGCAGGGCAGCCCTTCTCATCTGTAAAGCACGCTGGCATCAGGCTTCTTACTTCTCAAAGGCTACCTGCCCTACCAAGCAAGAAAACTGCCATCACTGTGGTGGGCTGAGGCACGGGAGGGCAACAAGGCTTCAAAGCAGGAGATATGGGGACAATGCAAATGGAAGAAGAACTAAGGAAGGGATGCGTGTCCTTCTTTCACTTTGTGACTTTGATAAACTATCCTGACCCGGAAGAGAGACTTAAGGGAGTGTTTACTGCTAGAGCTGATGGTGTGAACAGAGGCCTACTAATGTCTCATCCAATAGCTGACTTTATTCAGAGCATCAGACAATTAATATACTCTGCGGGCTAACAAATCGCCTGAATAAAGTCTACAATCACACGGACAAGCTGCATGAGGCAAAAAACGTGTCTTTCCATCGAGGTACGTGGATAACGACAGCTGAAGTAAACTCATCCCTATCTGCTACACCTGGAAGGAGCACGAAATCACATGCCAAGAACAATTCTGTGTTCTGAAAAAAACCTGAGGTCACCAGACTCACATCTTGACTCCTTTGGCATTTTTTTGACAAGCGCTTGGAAATCTTCTCAAACGACTCCATTCTTGGGTGGCGTTCCCAACGGGGAGAAAGGGTTGATTTGGTTTAGGACTCTAAGTTGGAGTTCACCATTTGAGGAAGTCAAGGCAGGAACTCAAGCAGTTAGTGACATCACATCCACAGTCAAGGGCGAGGAGAGAGTAAGAGAATTAACGCACCCTTGCTCCTTGCTTCATACTCAGCTATTCATATAGCTACTAGTCTAGACCCTGCCCATGAAAGCCTGCTCCCAATGGGCTGGGTCTTTCTGCATTAAATCCCCACTGACATGCCCACAGGCCAACCTGATGTAGACAATTCCTCGTTAAGATTCTTTTCTCAGGTGATATTACATTCTATTAAGTTGGCATTTGAAACTAACCAGCCCAGGGCCAAAGAAGGTACCCTGGATACAGAAACAACCCTGACCCCACCCAATGCCACCCAAGCTCCATGTGAGCAAGAATTGATGTACTCTAGGCTCAACTTGACTCCTGGTACATTTATTTATTCATTTTGTTTGGCTTGGGAAACGGGAGGTCTCACTCTAGAGCCTAGGCTGACCTGGACTCCCTCAATCTGTCCCAACCTCCCCCTTCTACCTCAGCCTCCTGAATCCTGAGATTACAGTCACCAACTACCATGCAGGGTTGGTTGACTTCATAGAAACCAAGTATCCTCAGTGGCTATTCAGTGGTCATCAGGACTTCTGGCACTGAGCAGCCAGTCAGTGGAGAGGGTACTTAGAGACTGAGGTGCCTGAAATCAAAGCTCAGAAGCCATCGTCTGTTCTCACTAAATGACTCCTGCACAGAGAATTACGCGGGCTGAGATTAAAGCCTTCCAGGGAGTTATTGAGGAAAGGCAGAAAAGGCCTGGGCTTTGGGATTGTATCTGGACTGAAGTTTTAGCCTAATGCCTTCTGTAAGATGGGATGAGCCTCATCTAGCTCAGAGAGACACGGTGGAGTCAAACCATGGCAAGTGTGGGTCAGTGCTGGGCTCCCTGTCTGGGTTAGCTTTTCCTGTTCTACTTGGTCCCACTTAGCAGAGTCCTGAGTTAATATCTGCTTGATTCTTCAATTAAACGTCTCCCCCTCCAAACAGACTTCAAGGGCAACTCTAGGATGTCCCTGCGCACCACTATACTGTTCGTATCTGGTCCAAAGCCTGGCCCATCCTCCAAATGAAAGGAAGCAGTGGCTTTTCCTGTTTTTTAAGCAAGAACATTTAAGATGCTATCTCATTCTTTTACCTGCCTTCAGGCAGCCCCACACCTCCCACACTGTAAAGATTCCCTCTATTACCCAACTTCCTACAGTGACCCACCCAGGAGTCCTCATAGCAGAGGACTTAATCATTCCTATTAGCATAATCATCGTTGCAAGGATTTTTCCAATGAGGCAATTCAAGTAACCCACCTATAGGAAGCAGGAAGGCCATTCCTCCCTCCAAAGGATGGGAAGGAAAGGATTAAGAAAAGGATAATGAACTCTCATCAAAAGACAATGGACCACCGGCAAGGGTGAGGGCACAGTGGGTGCAGAAAAGGCAGGAAAGGAAGACACTTGGTAAGGCAGGTCCTGGCTCACGTCTCAGACCTACCTCTTGCTTTATTCCAACAAGGCGCAATGCTAATAATGTCTAAAGAGCAAGTGTTTCAATCAAGACGGCCCAGGGATCCTGCCTCAAAGCCAGTGCTCTACTTGCCACACTAGACAATATCAGAGGAGAGGGGCAGTACTTCCAGTCAGGTCCAAAGGAAACTCCATTTCCTCAAATTCCAAAAGGCAGAAGGGACAAATGGCTCTGTGGTGCCTATTAGCATACGGAAGTGCATGCTGGCCTCCAGGCTCCCGGAATACCTCAAGGACCAGTCATGGATTTCAGAGTCCACCCTAGCCCTCCTCACCTACTTCCCCTGCCCTCCGCCCTCCAGCTCATGGGCTCCCCTCCCCCCAGCTATTCCTTTTCCTTACCACCCAGTATTTTCCCCAAACACCACCTGCTGCTGCTTCTCTCCTGATTCTGATTCTCTTCTGCTCCTGATTCTCTCGTGGCCAGGTCCAATCTGCTGGCTGTATTCAATCTCCTTTCTCTCTCTGCTCTGGACATAGCCAGATGTTTCTGGGTGTTTTCTCTCTCACATCTCTAATACCTTCCCCCTAACATGGAGCAGTCACATGGTTGGTTTTATACACTTCCACGGCTATCCAGTTCGGCTCCTTTCAGCTGCTCTGTGCATGGGAGACGGCTGATCCCTTGGTTTTTCCTCTATGGAATGGAATGCTATGCTGTGGTTTGGAGGCTGCAGAGAAAGGCAGGGAAATTTTGGGAACATTGGAAGGAAAAGCAGAACTTTTGTTCTAAGGATCTGGCTGAGAGGTTAAGAATTTTGACATAGTAAAGGGCATGGTGGTGTATGCCTTTAATCCCAGCATTCAGGAGGCAGAGGTAGGTAGGTGGTTCTCTGAGTTTCAGGTAGGTCTGCCTGGTCTGCATAGTAAGTTCCATGCCAGCCAGGCTAAACCAGTTAGAAACCACTCCCCACCTCTCTCTCCCTCCCTCTCTCTCTCTCTCTCTCTCTCTCTCTCTCTCTCTCTCTTTCTCTCTCACTCTCTCTCTCTCTTTCTCACGCACACACACACATATAAATTTTGACACAGCTGAACAAAATGCCTTATTAGATATAGTGTCTCCCACTATCACTACCCCTTTCCTTTTGAATGATATTTCAAGCAGGAATGTTAAACTGCACTTAAGCCAATATGGGCATGACCTTTAATTTTAACCTCGCTGACATTTCTTTCTCATCTTTAAAGCTCTACTTTTCTAAGTAAATATCACAAACAAGATTGGGAGCCATACTTATAGTCAAAACATGTATCCTGACTTCTTTGTGACCTACATGCAGTAAGGATTCCTTTTACTTTTTCAACTGGTTTTCTCTTTAATCAGCAAACCTACCTGTAAGTCTTTCTTATCTGAAATCTGTACAAAGCACATTATAAACCATTTTTTGTAATCCCATGCACTACAAAAGAATTTTGTTTAATAAAGGTGTCCTGGCTAGCTTTATGTCAACTTGATAGAGGCTAGAATCATCAGAGAAAGAGGAAGGAGCCACCACTGAGAAAAATGACTCCATAAGATTGGGCTATAGGCAAGCCTGTAAGGCATTTTCTTAATTAGTGATCAATGGGGGCAGGGCTCAGCCCATTGTGGGTGATGCCATCCCTGGGCTAGTAGTCCTGGGTTCTATTAAAAAAAAAAAAATCAGACTGAGCAAGCCAGTAAGCAGCACCCCTCCCATGGCCTTTGCATCAATTCGCACCTCTAGGATCCTAGCCTGATTTGAGATCCTGTCCTAACTCCCTTCAGTGATGAACAGTGATGTGGAAGCATAAGCCAAATAAAGCTCTTCCTCCACAACTTGCTTTTGATCCTGATGTTTTACCACAGCAATAGCAATGCTAAGACCATCAATACCTAGAAGACTTCTACTTAATCTTTTAAATCCTTTGGATGCCATAACTTCAAAGCCATCACAAACCAAAATGCGGGCTAAGGAGGTAATTCAGCACCCATGTATGTCCAGTACCCATGACTGCCTGCCTGCAATCCCAGCACTTGGTACATGAAGACAGAGGACTCCCCTAGGGCTAGCTAGCTAGCTGGCAACCTAACTAAATTTCCAAGTTCAGTGTTCAGAATGAGAGGCCCTGCCTCAAAATTGAAGTGAACAAGGAAGACATCTGAGGTCAGCCACCGGTCTAC
Organism: Mastomys coucha; assembly: GCF_008632895.1. Taxonomy (NCBI): domain Eukaryota; kingdom Metazoa; phylum Chordata; class Mammalia; order Rodentia; family Muridae; genus Mastomys; species Mastomys coucha. Next base: position 67,776,635 of record NW_022196891.1, read on the forward strand.
ACACACACACACACACACACACACACACTTTTTTAAGGCCCCGAGAATGTGTGTGTGTGTGTGTGTGTGTGTGTGTGTGTGTGTGTGTGTGTGTGTAACTGCAATTCTCTCCTTTGAGAAGCAGGTACCTCCAACCATGTTATGTACTTCTATTCTTGTGTGGCTGTGTCTTAATGCCCATGCTCCAATGCATAATATGAGTTACCTTTTCTTGTATTAAACAATTACTTTTCTTTACCTAGTAAACCCCAAGTTTAGCCGGGCGGTGGTGGCACGCGCCTTTAGTCCCAGCACTTGGGAGGCAGAGGCAGGCAGATTTCTGAGT
>NW_022196891.1:67777038-67814664 GCF_008632895.1 Mastomys coucha
TGGTCTACAGAGTGAGTTCCAGGACAGCCAGGGCTACACAGAGAAACCCTGTCTTGAAAAACCAAAATCAAAAAACAAAACAAACAAACAAAAAAAACCCAAGTTTGCTCTCCCTGACTCAAACTGAAATTCTCTCTGTAGTATCAACCAAAATCCCAGCCTTGCCTGATTAGAAGTCTCAGAAGTTAAATCCTTAGGCTGCTACAACCCCCACATGAAGCTGTGTTCCCTACTGTTCCCAGCAGTGTTTGTATCTGAAATGTCCCCTGAAGCCTCCAGTACTGCAGGCTCAGTTGCCAGATGACAGACTTTTGGGAAGTCATTGAGCCATGAGGGTTCTGGCTTTGTTGACGAATTATTTTGATGGCATGATTGGAAAGTGGCAGAGACTTATGAGGTCCTGCCAAGATGGAAGAAATGGGTCACTGGAGGCACATCTTTGAAGGGCACTTCTTGTCTCCTGTCCCTCTCTGCTTCCTGGCTGCCAGGAAGTAAAGAGCTGTCCTGTGCCATGCCCTGCCATCATGGCACACTGACACACCACGGGCCCCAAAAACAAGCAACAAACCGGAGTGATTACAAGCTGAAACCGTAAGCCAAAAATAAGTCTTTCCTCCCTTATCTCTCTCAGTTATTTGTCAAAGCAAAACAACACTAATGGAGGAGTTAAAGGAGACCATGCTGGAGAAGCACGCAGTGCCGCCCTGGAACCTTACTTTATGAGAAAGTTACAGAGCACTTTATGTCTGTTAGAGAGAGGAAACACAAAGGCAGAGAGGTCCGGGTTTAGAAATGGCGGGAGAATGTGGCATGCGCGAAGCACAAGGCCACCCCAGGCAGAAGAGGCTGCAGACAACAGTCCTCTTTGAGACACAGAGAAATGTTTTTGGGAACCTAAGTTAAGAATGGGCCAGGCCTGGCTTAAAAACAGTCTCAAAGCACTGCTTGCCTCCTACTCCAAGACACCAAGAACCAGCAGCAAGAGTCCAGACTTGTATGGTGGGTTAAAAAGGAAAAGACCGTTTCAAGGAGAAACTGATTTTAACAAGAATTTTTTTGGAGGGGGGGGTGGTTTCAAGATAGGGTTTCTCTGTATAGCCCTAGCTAATCCAGAACTCACTTTGTAGACCAGGCTGGCCTCAACCTCACAGTCTGCCTCTGCCTCCCGAGTGCTGAGATTAAAGGCGATGGATGCACCATCACGGCCCCGCTTACCATGAATGTTTATGGGGGAGAGGGGAAGTTTGCGAAAGACTCAAGTTCTCCATTAGACAGTCTTGTTTGTCTACTCCAGCAGAAGCCGCATCCTATTCTCTCCCCTTCAGAAGAAGCCTCCTCAATAGTCACTGCACAACCCACCCAAGCAAAGCTTGAGAAGGGAGCCTCCGAGGAAACACCCACTGCTCCTTACACAGGGCGGAGATCTTGCTACTCTGAAGTCACTTCCAGTCACAGTATACCTGTCAGTCACTCACAGACAAGGCTTGTCCCCGGGGATGGGTGACAGGAAAAAAAAAACCTCACCCTCAGAGACAAGCAAGAAGCTTAGGCTGGCGTCTGGCCCAGCACCACACAAGCTGGTGGTTAGACCCTGTGGTGTTCGATCTCCTCACCCTTGGAGTTACAGGAAGTTCAGGGAGCAACACCAACGAGGAAGGGATGAGGCCAAACCTCAAGCCAGGCACAGGCAGCTACTACTGGGTCAGGGTAAATGTTGCAACATCGCCAAGTAGGGCTCTGGGCCATGGGAGGCCTCAGCTACATGCTTGCCTCCCTGAGCTGGGAAGTTCCTGGGGGCAAGAACGGTTAGGCGCAGGGCTGCAACAGGAAGCGACTTTAGGCACAGTTAGATAGGACAATCAGTCCAGTCTTCCAGGCCATGTCCTGGTTTTAGGCCTGAAATCCCCACATGCCAGGTATCTCCAGTCCTAGATAGTAATGGGATAAGGTATCCTCTCCTCTCGACCCTGAAGGGTTCCCATAACAGAGGAGTAAACACCCTTCAGCCACCAGAGAGTATAGGTGCTGCTATGCAAACTCCTTCCCCTGCTCCTCATGGGAACAGAGGGGAGGTTCCAAGAGAGAAAGAACTGCCCTTTAGGGCGACCCAAAGGGGCTGTGCCTTGAATATTTGTCCCCCAGGATTTAACAGAAACTTAACCTTCAAAGTTACAGGTTGCTGTATAGTTGAAGGGAGGGCCTCTGGGGAGTGACTGGCTGGGGGGTTGGGGAGGCTGGACCCTGTGGAAGGATTTACCTATTCTCGGATTAATGAGTGTGTTGCTGTGGGAGTGGCTTTGTCTTACAAGTTCTTCTGATTTGCTTGCTCCTGCTCATCATGTGATACCCACAGCCTCCCATACCACTGCAGAAAGGAAGGTCCTCATAGATAGATGCCCTTCATCTTCCCAACCTCCAGAACCATGAGCTAAATCAACCACATACCTCAACTAATTATCCAGCCTTGGCAATATTCTTATAATGGCAAACAGTGGACTACACGGACCCCAGGCCCTGCCAGGCCATGATGACAGGGACTGAGTCACACCAGCTTCTTCAACCCCAGACAGGGTCGGATCTCACGTGGGTAGCAAATGAAGGAAATAAAGGCTCTAGCACCATAATTATTAATAACCTTATTAATATAAATTTTTATATTTTTATACACATTCCAAGAACTTTACCCACCCCATTTCTACAGTCATATCCTCTTGGGTCACTGTGCCCACATTTACAAAACCTAACCAAAGGAAAACCACATATCCCATCAACACCCTGCCCCGTGGCACAATAGAGAGACAAACTAAATATAATCTCCCAAGACCTACAGCAAGAACCACACAGTTACTTTCCTCCTCTAAACCCAACCCACGGAAACCATGATAACAAATGAACGAGAGCAGCTCTCAAAATGCCCACATCCCAATGTAGACGACAACTTGTAAGAGTCAGGTTCTCTCCTTCCATTAGGCAGAAGGTAGAGTTCCAGGGATCGAACTCAGGTCATCGGGATTGGTGGCAGGCACTTTACCCGTTAATCTATCTTGTTGGCCCTCAACTGATGAGTTTTGAGGCAACTGGCTACTAATTAGTAGTATATATTTGTTATATCAACTACAGTTGCTTTGCAAGTCAACATATTGCATACCTAAGAATTAAGCAAAGGGGCTGCCTGATACAGTCTTTTCCTTGGGATTACATGTAACACTGATTATAAGGAATGGATAGTGGCTTCAAAGACCATCCCAGCACACCCTTACACATTTAATCTCTCTCACAGATCAACAGGTGCTTTCATATATACCCCAAACCAAGGAGAACTGTTGCTTCTTGCTTTCTGTTAAGGAGGCTGTTCTGTCTGTGGATTCACAAATAAATATGCAAGATGGAGACATATATAAGCAACCATAAAATTCTACATGTATGACAACCCAGCAACACCCAACTGCGTGTGCAGCTGTACACAGGTGTGGACGCAGAGAGACTTAAGTAATCACAGCAGAAGGAGGTCGAGTTTGTGGTTATCTGGATAGCAGAATTCAGAGCAAGCAAATGAATGCTGAGGCACATGGACTTAGAGACGGATGCAAAGTGAGGATGAGTGGGAGAAAGCAGAGCTCTATGGCTTACTCCTACAGGTCCTAGAGTTTCTAGACCACCTCGGCATTAAAGCAAAGAACATAGAAGCAAAATCACATTGTGCTGATCTTGCACAGCACTTCTATAAACCACGGTGATTGGCTAATTCAGACCAGTTGATAGACAGAAGGCTTCCAGAGGCACAGGCTAACCCAATGCCCTGAAGGAGGATGGCAAATCAAGAGTTTTGGAGAAGTACAGAAAACAAAGTACAAAAAAAAACCAGCTATGGGGTTGGCAAGAGTGGTCCAGAATTCAGATACGTTCATCAGTGTAGCTAGGAGGAGAATGCTGACCAAGAGGAAATGGATGGACAGAAACTACAGGGAACCAGTCCTGTTGTAGAAAGCTGTGGGAACTGTGAATCACACTTTGCCTGCTAATTTTCTTGGGTAGGGGTTGTGTATCAATCATAAACGTAGAAAGCCCAAGATCACGGGCTCCAAATCTCAATTCCCACCTTCATCGCTAAGCTCAAACTCTGAGGCTCAAGGTCAAGAACCAGGTTGAGCAGAATCTCAGAGTCCAGGAGCAAGTCCTGATGTGTGTGCGCCAGTCACCCATCCCTCAGGAGCAGACCTGAATCTGCTGGACTCCAGCCTAGCTCTCTTTGGCTTGATAATCCACATCTCTTAACATAGCAGGACATGCATGGTTGGAAAGGCTAAAAGGGACTTCCCAATAACCGGATATAATAAAAGAAGAGAGAAAAAATGTATATGCTTCTGCAGTTGAGAGAGGGGGTCCATACACACGCATGCGCATACACACACACACAGGAAAACAGTGGGAAAATGGAGCAAGCAAGCAAGCCATGGATCAGACCACAGAACAGAATCTCAAGCTCTAATTTTCCATTCTCATTTCTGAACCCTGCAGCTAGTTCTCAGCTTCTCTATATAACGTAGTAATCAACAAGGTTGATTACTCTATGAGGAAAGGGTGATGCCATGCATCTTGTTTTTAACCCAGGTATGATGGGTCTACAAAGGACAGTGAGGCATATGGAGTAGGGGGAGATCGTGAGCCCAGGTTCATATGAGACAATGCCGGGTTGGATATGTTAGTTCATGTTTCTAATCCTAGCACTCAGGAGGCTGAGGCAGAAGAATCCTGAATTTGAGGCAACTACACAGGAAAAACCTCTCTCCAAAAAAAAAGAGTCTATTTATATCATTTCCTACACATATTTAGGAAAGCTGCACAGATCAAGGAGTAAGTGGTCCTCGAACTTCATTTATTATGATGCCTGCGGTACTCTCAAAAGTAGGTCTGCCTGTAACCCACTAGTCTTGAAATCAGTTCCCATCCCCAAGTTTCCAGAAGTCAGAAGTGCCCAAGACATCCTCATGCTCTCAGGCAGATCCCCAGATGGCCACAGTAATTGCATTACAAAGAAAACCTGGAGCAGCCATCCCCTACACAGACTCTGCAGTACCCATAGGAGACATGAAGGCTTCTGATTCTCAGGGGCCAAAGAAAAAATACCAGTTTTGTACCCCAGAGCAGGTGTCCCCACATCAAAATGACATCTCCAAATCCAGGACATTTGTACCAACTGTTCCTGTCCTCCAGTCCTGGAAGTCTTCCAGAACGAGAGATAGATGCATCCTCTCAGAACTCCAAGAGCCCATTCTCCTTGCAAAATACTAAAGCTGAAGATCTTTGCAGATTCTCAAAACACACTGTGTCCTTGAGGATCTGGCAGCTTGGCGTGACCCAGTCCTCCTTGCAAGGATTGCTACAAAGCAGGAAGAGAAGACACTAGTCTTTTAAGTGCTAACAGCACACAAGGGACAGGGCGCCTGCTTTCCACAGTAACAGCACGCAGGGCTCACAGCTGTGCTAAGGTGATATTTACGAAGGGCAGCACAAGTTCAGATGGACAAGCACCTAATTCGCTGGGGCACTGGCCAGAAGGGCTTCGTGAGATGGTCTTTGAACTTGAAGGATGAGTAGGAGGAGAGCTCCCGGGTAGAAACAGAGGAAGGGGCTCATTTTAGGCAGGTGCGCAGTACACACAGAAACAAAAGCTAGGCCAGCATTATTCCCTGGTGTTTGGATGCTACCAGCCCTTGGCCCACCAGTGAAATAAGGCAGAATGCACAGAAAGGGCAAGGCAGGAGGATCTAATAGCCTTACTGAAATCATGGGTAGCCACTTAGGGGTTTGTGCAACAGACTTTGTTGTGAGTTGGGTATTGACAGACAACCCAATTCAGGAGGTCAAGCTTTACCCACTGAGCCACCTCTCCAGCCCTGAGCAAAGCACTTGGGTCAGATGTATCTGGCTGCTTGGTGGATGGTGAATCGGAGAGGGCAAAATGAGAGTGACACCATGGAGAGGTGAGGAGGCTCTAAACCAGGGGACAGGATGAGGGGCTGTCTAGAAGGCCAGAGTCCAACAAGGTAGCCACTAGGTAGGGAGAAGAAATCAACATTCCAGGGTTCCTTTACCCCACAGCAAAGGCGTACCAGCCATTTCCTCAGCTCTCCTCTCCTTCCCCGTCTGTACCTCTACGCTCTTGCTCTGAGGTAAGTTATTGGTTATCGGTTGTCCCTGGGTTTGCTCTGACTCACACGTCACAGCTGTCAGATTTAGCACAAGTACAAGCTTGAGGACTGTGTCACCCGAGTTTCACGCTGTGGTTGGATTCTGGTGTCCTTTTGAACTGAACTTCATTATCTTTCCTTTTTTAGATAAAAAAAAAAAGACACATTTTGTGAAAATGTACCCTCTCCTTCCTCCTTCCCCACTTGAAGTTCACAGGGCAGAAAAGAGATATGATTCTTTCTCCTCATGCCAAGCATGTTCTTGGCACCCAATGAATGCTGATTACTTCTACCAACCACAAAAAATAATAACAACCTATAAATACCTTGGCTTCCTGCAGTTGAGAGGAATTAACCACACTGCAATTAAGGAAAAGCTCCAGAAAATATTTAGTTAGCAACTTCTCAATGTAGACAACAAGATTAAGGCAATAAATACCAGCTCCAACATGTTTCTTGGATGGCATTTTATAAAATAGTCCATAAAATACTAAAGACTGACCAATGCCACAGCAAAACACTAACAATGTATGAGTCACCCATAAGCTAAACATGAACAGGTTAATCCATCATGTAAAGGAGATGTAAAGAGAGAAGCATCAACAATTTTTACTTATGCCAGAGAAGATCCCCCCCCCCAAAAAATCTACTTCATATAAAATCTTTTGTTGTTGTTGGATTTTTTTTTTTTTTTTGAGACAGAGTTTCTTTATGTATTCCTGGCTGTCTTGGAACTCACTCAGTAGACCAGGCTGGCCTCGAACTCAGAAATCCACCTGCCTCTGCCTCCCAAGTGCTGGGATTAAAGGCATATGCCACCACTGCCCAGCTCATATAAAATTTTTAAATCATACTTTAGAACAGTGGTTCTCAACCTTTGGGTCATGACCCTTTTGGAAAACCTCTCTCTCCAAAAATTTTTACATTATGAACCATAACAGTAGCAAAATTATAGTTATGAAGTAGCAACAAAAATAGTTTTATGGTTAGAGGATTACCACAACATGAAGAACTGTGTTAAAGGGTGGGCACAATGGTAACCAAAAACAAACAAACAAACAAACCAAAAAAAACATGAAATCTACCAGGCTTGGTTCTGATCAAGAATAAATAAAATAATAAAACACACCTAGAAAAAACTTAAGCCCATAGCTGCTACAGAATGAACTCAAAAGGACATCAAGCCATAGATCAGATACCGAAGTCAACAGGTGTGGGTTTGGCTCCCGTAGATTCATGTGGTTCAATGCTTGGCCTATTGAGGAGTAGCACTATTAGGAGGTCGTGGCTTTGTTGGAGTAGGCATGGCCTTGTTGGAACAGATGTGTCGCTGTGCGGTGGGCTTTGAGAGCTTCTAATTCTCAAGCTCTGTCCAGTGTGGGAGAGAGCCTTCCCCTCCTGGCTACCTTCAGAGCAAGATCTAGAACTCTCATCTCCTCCAGCACCATGTCTGCCTGCATGATGCTATGTTCCCACCATGGTGATGATGCGCGAAACCTCTGAACCTGTAAGCCAGCCCAAATTAACTGTTGTCCTTATAAGGGTTGCCTTGGTCATGGTGTCTCTTCACAACCAGCAGGTGATATTATATTGCATCAAGTACTATCACAATAGACTGCACTGACACATAAGTTTCAATGACAATCTAAAGAAAGAGGGGGGGAAAAAACATAGCTCAAAGAGAAGGACCAGAGAAAATAAGGAACTAAGGATTCAAGGAAGGCAGGAAGTCCCAACAAGAATGGAGCACCAGTTCTGGAAACGGACCCTCTGCGGCAATGACCCCAGAGCCCTAGTAACCAAGAAACACTAAAGAGGTTTTAGAGGCCACCCTCAGCGTCACATAGCCTCAGGCCTCATGCAGAGATGTGGGCTGGGATGCTCCGGTCTGGATTTCTGCCATGATATCGGAAGATCATTTCCTACCCGTGACAGATCTTCAGAACACGGTTACCATCGCTCTCCATGTTACTTTAATGAGCTGAAACTCAATTGAATAATTATGAAGTTATCTTATTGAATAATAACTGTCGCATTCCCATGAGCTCATCTCAGTGGGTAATTAAAGGTAAGCCTCCTAGTTCCATCACGTCGTCGGCCAGTCAGAGAGGGTTCTGGCTTTCCCTGACTGTCTCTCTGTTAAGCTGATTTTCCTCAAGCTGTGATCCAGGTGGTGGGAAAATGAGTTACATACTAACTAGCTCTGCATCTACCGACCCTATCCTCCCCCGAAGTACCCTGGCCCTCTAGAGAGCCCCTTCCCTGGGGAAATATAACCGATATGTACTTTCTCCTTTCACAAAAGCCACCAGGATCCCATCATAACCCACATAGTAGAAGGAAAACTGCATTTGGCACGGTGCACACAGTATTTGGCAGAATCCAGTGGTCCACAACCTTCACCTTCCAGACAACTGTTAAAAGCTTCCTATAATCCTCCATGATGATAGTCAAGTGCTTCAACCCATCTTCCTACACATGCCTGAGCCCACATCACATGTCTAGGATACACGTATGTGCCATCACTACTAGACTAAATAAAGTACACCCTTTGTCGTGCAGTTTCCAAGTATTTCCAGATACCCTCTAATTCCATGCAAACAACACTGCTGCTTCTAGTTCAACAGGGTAGGAGCTGGAGGAGGGGAGAAACACACAGACTGCCAGACCGGTTGTGTGCTTACTGCCTGAGAAATGAAGACTGGGCCCAGTGGTACCCACGCTGAGATGCCGTCAGATTCTACCAGGCGCAAAGCATGGCGGGAAACAAAACCCGCTCCTACACTTGCTAGGGAGGACCACCGTCCCTATGATGTGGTCAAATCAAACTGCTGCCACTTAGAAGACTCGAGACCTTGGTCCCATTTCTTAACCTCTCTGTGCCTTTGTTCCCTCATCTGCAGAAGGGAGAAAAATGGCCTGGCCCCTTCCTTACGGGCCTGGTTTTACTCGAGCCGCCGCCAGCATAGGAGCTCAACAGATGATAGCCACTGCTGTACTGCAGTAAACTTGGCACTTAGAAGGTGAACCCGGTGGTACAGATAGCAGAGGTGGGAGAAGCGGAGACGCCAAGTCCAGCACAGCAGAAGGCTTATACTACACAACTAAGCCAAGCGGTGCATGTTTGTCTCAAGCAATTTATTAATCACATTCATTACTGCGCGAGTTAGAGAGGCAGCTGGCCTTCAGTGACATGCAATTTAGATAGGAAGGATTAATATGATAAATCAAATCACAGACACTATGAGCATGATATCTATGTTCTGTAGCGTCACAAGCTCTCTAAACACTGTTTGGGTTTTCAAATGGAAGGAGGTCACACTTGTACCTGGAAAACATGTGAATTCATTCACTTTTTCAGCACACAAGTGTGGCTATGGAACCAGCGCCATGCTTATCAAGAGGGAGAAAAGCTTCATAAAGAGGATTCTCAACCTCAAGGGCCTATCTAAGAGGCTCTGCAAAGAGTGGCATCCGTGTACTGAGGACTCAGAAGAGATGGGATAATCTTGGAACAAGGCCGAGCTCAGAGACAAAGTCAGAGATGCAGCATTTGCTCTGAGGTAGAAGATCAGGAAACACGCCAGGCATCAATGAAGGACATCATGGTAGGAGCTGTGCGAGGTGACAAGACTGGCCTGAGCAGCATATGAAGCTTTAACTATAGGCTAATGGGCAACGATGGGAGGATGCTGTAAAAAACTGAAGTTGAATTGCAGAGGCGCCTGGCTTTGCTTACTGAAGGGGCAGTCGCTTAGAGAAAACAGCCAGATACTGACATGAGGCATCTGTGACCATAGAACAAATGAGAGGACTGGAGTCGGGGGGCGGGGGGAACAGGCCACAGAGGCCTTGAATTGTCAGCTAAGGCCTTCAGTGACATCATGGAAGAGGCAGGTTCATAAGAAGTGCAGACAACACAGCAGAGAAAGCTCAGCTGAGAGTTCAAAGCACTTGGCAAGAAACGCTCCTAGGGATCGGGGTGCATAGTCAGCTCCAGGCTAGCCTGGAGTAAGACACTGTCTCAAAAGTACTCAGATGACTGGGGATGAAGCTTAACCAGTAGAGTGTTTGCCAAGCATGGAAGAAGCCCTGGATGCGATCCCTGGTACCGTATAAAACTGGCCACAGTGGTAGACATCTGCAATTTTAACACTTTGGGGGTGTGGACAAGAGGATCAGGAATTCAAAGCCATCATTAGCTACACAGCAAGTTTGAGGTTAGCCTAAGATACATGAGACCCTGCCTAAATAAATGAACAAGAAAGAACAAAGGTGCTGGAGAGATGACTCAATGGTTAAGAGCACTTGTTCTGGCAGAGACCTGGGACTCAGTTCCCAGCGCCCACGTAGGAGCTAACAACCTCCTGTAAGTCCAGTTCTAGTGCATCCAAACAGCCATCAGGCACACAAGTGATATACACACATGTGTACAGACAAAACCTCATACACTTAAAGTAAATAAATCCAAAACTCAGCTCATTTTAAAACTCACAAAAACTGGTAAACTCGGCTTACAAAACATAATTCACCTAAGTCCTCCTGAGTCTCTGTGTGCAGAGAAAAGGAGAAATCAAGCCAGGGGGTTATCAAAGAAAAAAAATGACATTCTCCAGAGAAAGAATCAAAGGATTCATCAGACCCACCCAGGAGTGACTCAACAACCGCCAAAGTGACCAGCTAATAGAACAGTCCCAGGCTGTGCTCTGGCTTGTAGCAGATCCCCGGAGCTTCAGAAGCATCTCTTCAAGCAAAAAGAGGAGAGAGGGGTCAGCCACGGAGCATCTTCCCCCACATATACAACCCATGAGCTGTCATTTAAATATCTGCACTGTGAGTAAGGATAAGAGAGGATGAACACAGACAATAAAAAAAAGGAAAGCAAACCCCCATTGAAGAAAGACTGCAGAGAAACAGGCTTAGAGCACAGGCATTTGTATGAGGCGATTTCATTAAGAGCTGCTGAATAATAAGAATGATTATCAATATTTAATATAATGTTGAATATTTCAGTACAGTATGATGACATTTTTGTAAATGTGTATCAGGAATGAAGACTGTGATCAGCTAAACCATGGGAGACTAGAGATAGCATTTTCAATCCAATTGAATGAGTACATCTCTGAGGACAGACAATGTAACCTAACAGTATAAAAACCCTTCATATGGAAATGTAGTATATAATAAAGCTCATATTTCTAACAAGTAGGAAAAAAGTTAATGTAGCAAATACTATCCGAAAAACTGAATTGCAATTTTTTTAAATTAATTTATTTTTTACACTCCATATTCCATTCCCTGTCCCCCCATCTACCCTCCGACTGCTCCACATCCTACACCTCCTCCCCACGCCCCGTCTCCACATAGACGCCTCCACTCCTCATCCCACCTGACCTCTAAACTCCCTGGGGCCTCCAGTCTCTTGAGGGTTAGATGCATCATCTCTGAATGAACACAGACCCAGAAGTCCTCTACTGTATGTGTGTTGGGGGCCTCATATCAGCTGGTGTATGTTGTCTGTTTGGTGGTCCAGTATTTGTGAGATCTCGGGGGTCCAGATTAATGGAGACTGCTGGTCCTCCTACAGGATTGCCCTTCTTCTCAGCTTCTTTCAGCCTTCCCTAATTCAACCACAGGGGTCAGCTGTTTCTGTCCATTGGTTGGGTGCAAACATCTGCATCTGACTCTTTCAACTGCTCGTTGGGTCTTTCGGAGGGCAGCTCTTAGCATCCACATTAGGCAGCTGACAGCCACCTCTAATTTCCCTGCCATGACGGAGTGAACCCTCGAACTGTAAGCCAGAACAAAGTTCTCCTTCCTTAAGGTTCTTTTGTCAGATACAGGTTAATTTTTTAAATTAATTTCTATATTTAGGAGAGAGGGCATATAGGCTATTACATATGTGTAGAGGTCAGAAGACAAGTTGAAGTTAGGTCTCTCATCCCACCATATGGATCCTAGGAATCAAATTCTGATCCTTGTGTTTGACAGCAAGCACCTTTACCCATTAAGCCATCTTGCTTGCCCTTGTTCAAGCAACCAGAAACTTGACCAATAGGGATTGTGTCACTATTTATTTCCTCCGTTGACAGCAGTGCTGTGAGTATATAAGAAAACACTCTGTTTCTTGGGAAGTTGCACAAAAATGCTCAGGGATAAAGAAACTCACTTCCAAATGGGCCTTGAAGGGGCTGGGAGAGTGCTCCAACGTTAACGACCCATGCTGCTCTTCCTACCACACACGTGGTGCACATACATGCACTCAGCCTCACACGCATGCACGTAAAATAAACTTTGAAATAAGTGTTTCAAAGAAAAGGAAAAGTTTGTGTGATTGTATGCTGGTGATTAGAAGAAGGAAGGGAATGGATAAACGCAGGATAAATGATCATTCTTCATCCGATTGGCAATTATGATTCTTTATATTTGAAATGAACTCAAAATAAGAGAAAAAAACCTGCTGGCTGTGATAACACATGCCGTTCATTCCAGCTCATTGGAGGATCAGCATTTCAAGGCCAGTCTGGGCTAAAGGAGATCCTGTTTCAAGAACACTACAGAGGGGTGGGGAGGCAACAGTGAATATAAAATTCCCTACTATGTAGAGGTTTAGAGAGGAAATGAAGAATCACGTTTGCAAGACAAACACTAAAAAGATAATCACAAACTGATAAATTCATATTTATATTTCAGAGAAGGGAAATATAGAACAGCATAGTCTCTGAATATGGCACATTAATAGCTTTGATATATATATATATATATGTGACATATATATACATACACATACAATATATGACTTGCTTTATACTATTGTTAAAATATCAGTAAATAATCTTATAGAAGTCAACTGGAGCTTTCAGTTTAAATATACCCAGAAGTCAATTGTTTTGTAAAAGAAGAGACCATTTTGTAATTTTGGTACTAACCAAAATTCATGTGTCCATAAATTCCAGCTGCTAAATACTATTGTCCTAAATCAATTAACCTGTGTTGTAATATGCTTGCTTCGAGTGCCCTTAACTTCTCATGGCCCTGGCTGCCATGTTGCTTCATGTCCCTGTGTGGACCTCTAACCCAAGCACTTATCCTATGCAGGGAGGGAGGTGAGGCGCTAAGCCCTGACACAGTCCAGACAACAACATGAGAGTTCTTCATCGATGGGAGGAAAAGGAAGAAGAAATTCTAGCTAACGTTCACCATCGCTGTTGTTTCTTCTGATTCTAGCTAACATTTACTGAGCACGCATGAAGAGGCAGAGTGTGAGTGTCCTGTAGGATGGCTTCACTCTACAAATGCACCTACTAAGACCCTGTGTAGCTACAGAGCTGACTAAGGGCAGAGCCACATGTTCATTGCACTACTCTGAAAGTGAAGTGCCATCCTATGACCACCAGCTGTGAGATCAGGAATGGACCATTATCCCTCAAAGGCAGTGTTCTAAAAGGGGGGTGGGGTGGGGGGGTGGGGAGACACATCATGAGGAACTCTGCTCCTGCAGAGATGTGAGTGAAAAAGAATCCCAGTGTAGGGGTGTGTGTGTGTGTGTGTGTGTGTGTGTGTGTGTATGTGTGTGTGTGTGTGTGTGTGTGTGATCCAGAAATGGTCATTCTCAGAACATACGCATCTTATTTTTCTTAAGGTTTATTTATGTATATGGGTGTTTAGCCTGCAAGTACATTTGCACACCAGACAAGGTACCATGAGACTACAGTTACAGACAGTACTGAGCTGTCATGTGCGTGCTGGGAATTGAACTCAGGACCTCTGGAAGAACAGCCAATGCTCTTACCCTCTGAGCCATCTCTCCAGCCTCCACCCTGCCCCCTGCCCCCTCCCCTACCTTGCTTTTTAATGAAAGCTTTCTCACTTAACTAAGCTGGCTGGCCAGTTGAGCCTCAGGGATCCACCTCTGTTCAGCCTCCCAAGGCTGGGATCACAAACATGTACCACCACATCTGGCTTTCTTACGTGCACTGTGGTTACCAAACTCAGGTCCTCATATTATACAACAAATACCTGACCAGCTAAGCTATGTCTCCAGCTTAGCGTGGGTCTCTTTTCAGAATCCTAGTTAGGATACCTACTACTGTGATAAGGCGCAAGGTCCAAAGCAACCAGGGGAGTGGGAAGTGTGTTTCATCTTACAGTTCTCAGGCCATCATAGAGGAAAGTCGAAGTAGGAATCTAGAGGCAGGAGTTGATGTAGAAGCCATCAAAAGCTGCGGCTTGGGCTGGACAGATGTAAGAGCACTGGCTGCTCTTCCAGAGGTCCAGAGTTCAAATCCCAGCAACCACATGGTGGCTCACAACCATCTGTAATGAGCTCTGATGCCCTCTTCTGGTATGTCTGAAGACAGCTACAGTGTACTCCATATACATAAAATAAATAAATAAATCTTTTTTTAAAAAAAAAAAAAGAGCTCCTGCTTACTGGCTTGTTCCCCACGGCCTGCTCATCTTGTTTTCTTATAGAACCCAGAACCATCAGCCCAAGGTGACACTGTCCACAGTGAGCTTGGCCTTCTCACATAAATCATCATCAAATCAAGAAACTGTCCAACCGGCTTGCCCACAGACCAATCTGGTTGCAGCATTTTTCTTGACTGAGGTATCTAGCCGGTGTCAAAATGACACTGAATTAGCCAGCCCAGAATCTATATATCCAAGAGAAACAAACTCCGGGAGAAGGAGCAGAGGGATGGACACTCAGGGTCGCAGCAGAGCTGAGAAGGCAGTCAGGAGAGGGGAAGACACAGAGACGACACTGGGGAAATTTTAACACAGTGCATACAGAGAACGTGTTTAAAAGTGAAGGGGAAAAATTTAGATCAATCCTCTGCCTAGTTCCTGGGCCAGATTGTCAGTTTGTCCTTGTTTCCTACCTGTCAATCAGCTAAATGCCTGCACAGACTTCCATCAGCCGAAGCACTTTTCACGTAAAGAATAATTCCTCTAATCCCAGCACTTGGGAGGCAGAGATAGGAGGATTTCTGAGTTCAAGGCCAGCCTGATCTACAGGTCTACAGAGTGAGTTCCAGGACAGCCAAGGCTACACAGAGAAATCCTGTCTAGAAAAACCAAAACCAAATCAAAACAAAACAAGAAAAAAAAATAAAATAAAATAAAACAAAGAATAACTCCTCAGTTGTGAACATTCAAGCTGTATTTCCGATTTCCGTTTCCACACTAATAAGACCATATGAATGTAAATAGACACTGCACAAAGCAGTCAAGCATATTTAGTCTCTCTTTAGGGTAGGTCCTCAGATGGCGGCATGATTTGAGGAGAGGATGTGAGGAGCTCCCTGTATACCTACACGCGTGTACCTACACACCCAGCCCTTGCGCGTGCATGTGCCGAGCTGCCCAAAACCCAGCAGCTTTCGTAGGAGGTCAGAGGAAATCTTCCGCTGCCCCCCAACAGCATGAAAACATTCCACTGCTCCCATCAGATCCTATTTTTCACTTGGGCTGCTACAGACTGTTACCACCCCTGCTACCTCCTCCTCAACATCCGTTTTCCGTCCGGGGGAGCCAGAGATCCCTCATACGACTCACACTTCAAGTCCGCAGAAGACAGTTCCCGGTAAGCCCCCTTATTCAATAAGCATCCCTGTTGTTGCCCTTCAGTACCTTAAGAAACAAGATGGAGGTCCCAAACCTGGAAGCCAAATGTTCCGAGTTTCAAGAGAAAGGTAGAGCTGCATAGAAAACTGGAGAGACATCACAACCCTTTTCATAGAGGAAAAAAAAAAGCCACTCAAGTAGGTTTCTAGTACTTTTAAACTGAGTCCTCTTTGTGTTGGCAACTTTTAAACAACATTTTAAAACAAAGCAAAACAAAATACCAAAACAAAAAGAGCAGCCGGCAACACCCGTCCTTTGCTTACATTTTTGTCACTTATTGGTTTTGTTGTGTTTTGTTTGGGGCTTTTGTAGGATGTGGAGGGAACTGAATAGAAATTTCACTTTTATCAAGAGAGAAGCTGAAAGCAGAGGCACCCCAATGCAGTTCTCAAGGAAACTCAGGCACCCGGCTCCATGCCGGCATAGCTGTGTCTTGTAAATCCTTCCCAGTTAATCAGGTTTCACGTTGGCTTGTGTCTGTAAACCAGGAAAGTAAAGCCCTTTTTGGAATGTGTCCACAGACTCTCCAGGCTGGCGTACTTGCTCCACAGGCTACTAGGGTAATTCCTGCCAGAAGTCCCAGAGCAGTCCCTCTTAGGTTGTTATGGCAATAAAGTGCTTTCCTTTCTAGCTCTTTCTTCAAAAGGAAAATACCTGAGCCAGGTGAGATGGTTCAGTAGGCAAGGGCTCTTAAGAGCCACCAGGCAGGCCTGAAGGCCTGAGTGTGATAATCCATATGGTAGAATGAGAACAGCTATTCAAATTGTCCTCTGACCTACACACACACACACACACACACACACACACACACACACAAATACACACATACACCCACACACCACGGCACACACACTAAACTTTTTTTTTAAAGAAAAAACCTGGTACAGTCTACCTCCCCCAAAATGTTGGAAATGATGACAAATGATAAGAACACCAATTCATCAAGATGAGCGAGTCTCACCCCAAGCTTCCAGAATACCCCTGTGAATTTTGTTGTAGGAGCCAAGGCTTCCTGAAATGACATCCTAAATTTTATTTAGGGGCAGCTTTCTGAGAAGAGAGGCTGTGCTGTCTAGTTTTATGTCAACTTGACGCACGCGATTCTGAGAGGAGGGAATCTCAGTTAGGAAAACGTCTCCATGTGATCAGGCTGCAGGTAAGCCTGCAAGGCATTCTCCTCATTGGTGATTGATCGGGAAGGGTATATCCCACTGTGAATGGTGCCAACCCTGGGCTCCTGTTCCTGGGTTCTATTGGAAAGCGGACTAAGCAAATCATGAGGAGCAAGTCAGTAAACAGCACTCCTCCGTGGTCTCTGCATCAATTCCTGCCCTTGGGTTCCTTCCCTGCTTGAGTTCCTGCCCTGACTTCCTTCCCAACTTGTTTTTGGTCACGGTGCAATAGAAACCCTGAATAAGACAGAGGCTGAGGCTGCCAAGACTCAGAGGAACTCAGAATCTGTGGGAACAGGACATGTGCGACCTCTACCACAACCTCTGGACAACCCCGGTCACATATGGGGCCCACAGCGGGTACAAGTAGATGGTAAAATATGGATGATCACCATTTCATTTCAGAGAACAATGGGCTGTGTGAAAGCTCTTACGAATACTTGTTAATCAATCAGAAAACCTGGGGAGGAGCATTTTGTTCTGAAGGCAAGAGTAGACTGTGGAATCAGTCAGATGACACACTTTTTTGGAATTTGGGATCGAGGAAACATCTTACAATCTTTTCATCGCCACCTTCTCATAACATTGAGAAAGAAGACAATACAATATACCCTGCACACCAAAGCTAGGATAAGGGTCTTAGGAAAGTGGAAACAAAGGATGGATATGTGGGCCTGTCTATCAGATGGCCAACAGCTACAAAGAGTCTTTAAGGCTCCTGGGAGACAGTGGAAGACCCCTGTGTCCTGATGCGTATGTTCTCTGTCTTTGTCTGTCTCTCTGTTTGTCTCTCTCTTTCTCTTACTCCCTACACACACACACACACACACACACACACACACACGCATGCACGCACGCTCAAAGACACACAGCTTCCTGCTCAGAGCCTTGCTGGAAGAGCTGAAAGGCTAGCTGGACTCTTCACGGGAAGAACCAGGGGGCATCCTAGCTGCAGCCTGGCAGGGCACCAGCCCTTTTTATTATGGGACACACAAGGACACATTCCTTCACCACTAGGCTCAGCAGTATATCTAAAATGTGAAGAGGAAGGAGGCGAGCTATCCAGACTGAGGGGTAGCTGGGGAGCCCCCTGGAAGCCCTCGGACCCTCTCTGTCAGGGCATATTATTTGACCCCTTGGTTTTTATGTCCTTCTGCTTTTCCCTCAACTGGATAACAGCTAGGGTGGCTCTGTTCATGCTCCCAGTCTAGAGAAAGAAAAAATTGGTGGTAAATTCTCTAGTGAGAGGGGAGAAAGGGAGTGGTAAAGTGTCAGGCACAGGCTGTAATCCATTAAGCAGTCTCAAGTAAATCCACACACAAAGTCGCTGTAACTGTCCAGCGCTAATCCACTGACGACAGGACAGATGTAAGGAAGTCCACGCTATCCTGAGACAGCTACTAAGAACAGAGTGTGTGAAATGAGCTCCTGTCCCCAGAAAACGGAAGCCAGCATTTTCTGATTATTAGATTAAGCCCAAGAAAATGTCTCAATTCATCCATAGGGGCGCTCACAGCTCTTCGTTCCCCGGTGCTGGGAGAAACACATATATGTGTAAGAAGCCTCATGAGAGGTCAAATACCTTAAATAAAATGGGTTTAACTCAGACTCAGACAGAGGAACAAAGGCTGCCTCTTTTCCAAAGCTGATCAAATATATGCTCCCCTGTCCCCTAGAAGAACACAGATCTACATAGGGACATCAAAGAAAACTGAACTGAAAGCTCTCTGAGAAGACCACATTACAAAAGAGGATCTGGGGGCGGGGACGGGCTTGGGGGAATTAGCCAAGTCTCCCCCAGTAGAACTTCTAAGACACAACCCACCCTGAATCTGCACCTAAGCTGGCATC
Source organism: Mastomys coucha (assembly GCF_008632895.1). Lineage (NCBI taxonomy): Eukaryota > Metazoa > Chordata > Mammalia > Rodentia > Muridae > Mastomys > Mastomys coucha. Next base: position 67,795,883 of record NW_022196891.1, read on the forward strand.
TTACCTATCTGCTGTGTTTGCTATCACAGGAGTGAGAACTCTCACATCCACAAATGTCCATATTTAGGGCCGATCCCTAGTCTTGCACAAGTACTCTAGGATATTAAGCTACCAACTCATGTAAGCTCCCCCGAGCTGTCCTTAGGAGGAAATGCAGTGGGACCAGAGCAATGCTGAACAAAAAGGTGGTGTTAAAGGAAGCAGAACATCTTGAGTATAACAGGTCTCAAAAGGACAAGAGAAGAACCTGAGGGAGAATAGGACCACCCGCTGAGGAGTGAGGCACGGAAGAATCTCCACCCCATGGATGAGACTGGCTGCCCCAGAAATGTCCTGGAATCATCCTGTTCAGAAGCACTCAGCCGAGGTGACGATCGGATCTGCTATCACAAGGCGTCAGGAAGCAGTCAACTCACGACATGAGAGGAACAGTCACTGGAGTGGTCTTTACAAAGAAAGAGGGTCTGACCGTGGCCTGACAATCCCCAGCTTCTGCAGAAGGCAATGCAGATGAGAGAGCAGAACCCAAGCTTCCAAGGTCCAGGCTCAGCCTCATGAAGGCTGATCGCAGACCTAAAAGGAGACATTTCCTGACAAGGAGTAGCTTATCTAGCCAAAGCAGGTAGAAAGGCCTTCTGGTGTCGATCAATTTCAATTTATTGCTTCTATTACCGTCTGTCTCAGAGAGGTGATTCGGAGAGAAGCACCCTGTGCAAAGATAGGAAAACTCTCGGAATTTTAAAACTGCACACATGCCATTATGATTTGAAGGCCCTGTAATCTTGGTAACAAGCTGATTTTGTTATTGTTGTTGTTTAGATTTTTTTTATTTTACGTGTATGAGTCTTTTGCTGTGTGTCACAGCACCATATGCATGTCTAATGCCAGTAGAGGCCAAAAGAGGACATCAGATTCCCTAAAACGGAGTTGTAGATGGTTGTGAGCCACCATGTGGGTGTTGGGAACCAAATCTGGGTCTTCTGCAAGAGCAACAAGTGCTTATAATAGCTGAGCCATACCTCCAGCCCCAAAACACGATTTCTTATAAGTCAGTTCTTCAGAGACTGGCCTTACCCTGGGAGAAAGAAAATACCTTAGAATTGGCTCTCTTCTTACGTGCAACATTGCCCATCCCCACACACTTCCCATCCAAATCCAATGTTTTAGCCCTAAGTTATTCTACCAGAGTCCAAACTGCCTGCAGCCTCTCACTAAAGTGCTTCTCAACTTGAGTATCAGGCTCAGTTGGAACATCTTGGTAAAATGCACATGGGTCTGTGTTCTTACAAGAACTACAATATTTCCTACTGGTCTACAAGCCACACTCTAAGGTGAAGCTCCAACTACCAGACCATTCATCTTCCTAGGACCCATTCATAAACGTGTACACCCATGCAATGGTTTCCACAACCCATTCATAAACATGTACACCCATGCAATGGTTCCCACAATGGATATCTCCAAATCCAAATTTCTCACGGATTCGTGTCCCTTTTCATTAATATTGCAACTGAGGTTCTGAGGGCTGAAATTATTTGCCCCCACATCATTCAGCCAGCAAAACATTTACACTCAGAGAGCAGCTACCAAATTTAGAGTCACATTGAACGGCTGTGATTTCTTCAACACACTTAACTCTATCTGAAATTACCTTTCTCATTTTATTCACATTATGATAATTCGTCTTCTTTCTCTCCTTCTACCCGTTTGCCTAACATTGAGGCTCGCTTGTAATTCTCAGAACTAACAAGGGTTACTTCTGTCTTCTTCACTGTTATATCCCCGGATGTAACCTAGAACAATATCCAGCTCATAGTGGGGTGATGGATAACAGCAGTTGAATGAAAGAGTAAATGCTAACAAGTGAAATATATTGCTGTTTCTCCGATAATGACATAGACCATGAATTGAAGTATTCTGGAAGCTGGGGCTAAGGCACTAAGAACCAGCCACCAGCTTCTGAGAAGCTGCTCAGAATACTACAAAATAAACACGAATTAGCAAGGGACAAATCTGCAGAAGATGCCAACCTACCTGTTATGGTTTTGGATGTAAAACGTACCCACAGGTTCATACATCTGAATAGCCGGACCCTGCTGAGGGGCTGCTTTGGAGAGATGTGGTATCTTTAAGAGGTGGAGCATAGCTGGAAGGAGTGAGTTGATGTGGGAAGTTTATAGCCTTGTCCCCTTTCATGCCATGTCTCTGCTTCCTGACCCACTGCAATATGAGATGAGGGATCCCAGCCATGTTCTCCTGCCACTGAGGAACCACCTGTAGCCATGCCTTCTCTACCCTGACAGACTAAATCCCATAAAACTGACCAGAATAAAGTCTTCTTTTCTTAATTTGCTTCTTTTCAAGAAAATGAATTAATATACCTAATCTTGACAAGGCCTTCCACTCATTCTAGGGAAGAGGTCTTAAGAGATAAAACTATAAATAAATAGGATGAACTAGATAAAGTTGAAAAAAAAAAACCCATAACACCCTGGATGAGTGGAGAAAGGTGAGATCAGTGGAACTGTCATCCAGGGAGCTGTTGCGAGAGGGACTGACTGACTACAGGAATGCCTCCAACTCCCCAGATTAATACGAGGCGTGAGGATGTCCTTGTGTCAAGCTAGTGAAAGTACAGCCGTCTGCCAATCAGCCAAACAGCTAACAGTGTAGGTGCTGCTGGGAGTGAAGATATGTACGCAGGTGCTGCTGGGAGTGAAGATATGTATGCAGGTGCTGCTGGGAGTGAAGATATGTACGCAGGTGCTGCTGGGAGTGAAGATATGTACGCAGGTGATGAGGAGCCCTAGTTCATGAATGCAGAAGGAGATACCCAGGTGATCTGGATGGGACTGATTTGGTCAAAAGACCAAAACATGGCAGAACGAGAACCCCCTGAAGGAACTCCACCTACGGACAACAGCTTGCCTTCCTGCACAGTGTTCCCATATGACACACTGTCCTGTGCCTTTTCTCTTAACAACTCCCACAATTGCAAAAGCCAGCTCCTTCCTGTACATCTCTCCTTAGACATTCCCCACTGGGTCACTTCTCTAGTCGAACCCTGACTGATATGCTGGCTAAGCAGGAGGAGCTCATCCTGCTGAACAATAGCATGGCCTCTCCTACCACCTGCATCCATAGTGAAAGCCGCCACAGTCCTCGCCATTTAAACTGTTTGTGTATGTGCACACACCATGACACCTTAAACAGGAACTACGGACTAGTAAACAAAACCATATTTACCACTCCATTACTTGAAACTAGGGGCAGACATGTGTTCTTTTGAGGCTGTCCTGCCTCCTAAGAGAAGAAGGGTGCACAGGTAGAAGAAGACATCCTCCCCAGACAGCCTATGCCCCACACTATACCACATCCCGCCGACAGGAATCCACTGAGCACCCAGACTCATTTCTGCACTTGATAAGTGGAAGTCCTGCCAACTGAGTCATGCTTGGCCATCTGCCAGTCCTCCTCCTTCAGAAGCAACTGTGCTCACTACAGGAACCAAAATCACCCACCACGGGCCTGCTGCCAGTCCCAAATGTCACCTCCCCCAAGGCCTTCAGGAAGAGACTGGTATGTGTGCTCTCCTCAACTTGCTTCTTTCAGGGACCTCTGTGCCACCATCCTTTTCCTGATATACTTCACTGGCCCAACATGCTCCAGCAGAGATGGAACACGGAACAAATGACAAAGTACCAGGCATGGTAGAACCTTCTGGATACTTCACACACACACACACACACACACACACACACACACACACTCACACTCACACATACACTCACACATACACTCACATACACACACTCACACACAAGCACACACACACTCACACTCACACTCACACACACACGCCCTGGAGTCCTACACATCATTTCACTGGAGTATAGCAACTCATTCCGTAGTTTTATTAAGGGCACAAAGAATGTAAGCAGGAGGTGGAATGAGGGCCAATCTTCACCGTCAACTTGAATGGATTCAGAATCACCTGGAAGACATACTTTTTTATCTTTGAGGATGTTTCCAAGAAGGTTTAGCAGAGGGAAAGCTATCTTGAGCGTGGGTGGTGCTTCCCCACAGACTAGCATCCTAGACTGAGTAGAGGTGGCAGGGGAGCCAAAGTAAGCTGAGCATCAGCATTCATCTCTCCCTGCTTTACAATGTGAGGCACAAAGTGACCAGAGGACGGACACCCACGGTACCACCATGATGGACACACCCTCAAACACAAGCCAAAATAAACCCTTAAGTTTATTTTTGTCAGGGGTCTTGTCACAGCAAGGGGAAAGGTAACTAATACTGAGGACAACTGGTCTACCCCTGCTTTGTTGCAGTCTATGGTTTAAGTACATCTATACTTAGACAAGTGATTTAAAGAGCAAAAGTAAGAGGTAAAACTTAACATTTCTTTTCCATAAATGACAGCTTTAGCACACGACTGACAAAACTATTCAATAGTCTTCAGGATGTCTATTTTTCAAATGCTCATCTGTGTCAGAATGTCTTAGATCACAAGCTCTGAGGAAAGAAAACCCTGTCTAAAGATCCATACGTATCACTGATGTTAAAAGCCCAAGTAAAGAACAACTTGAGTTAGGGATGGCCCCTCTAGGAGCCACTGTTCTAACCTCCCCAATGTGTTTAGACATACATCAACTGGAGACCAAGAAGACTGAAAGCAGCAACCTAGACTATGCAATCAAACTCAGTGTCAAAGTCTAACTACCTTCCACGAGAAGCTCCTGAGATGGTAACTCGAGGCTTCCTTTCTGAGGTTTTTGCTGGTACCCAATCACTACACAATACCTCCCTTGGCCACACCAAGAAAGAGTTCTGAAGTACGTCACATCTTCAGAGACTACCACCGAGGGTTCCCAAACTGCCAAAGAGCCAGGCAGGCAGACTCTAAGAAGTACAGTTACTAACTACCAGTTAGGTTAAAAATCTAGAGCTACCTTAAATAAGGTGCAAAGATAAATAAGAGGACCCCCCCCCCCGGAATAATCCAGGCCTCCCTAGCTGCAAGACAGTGAGAAGAGTTAGGGTATGATGAGATACCGCCATGCCACGCCAAAAGGGACATCATTTGGGATCGTCTCTAAATCTTTACTACCACCCATGTCTACTGTCTATGGACTGATTGATGCCTGGGCAGTAAGGCTCCCAGATCTGCAGAATGGAAGACTTCAGAGACCAACTGGTCCAAGTTCTCCTCCAACTCCAGTCAGGCTTGACTCATCCTGCTGAGGAGGAGGGCAACTTCTCGACAACCACGAGAGAGTGCAGCAGCATCCAAAACTCCAGAGTCCATTTTCATCCAGGAACATCGTCCTCCTACTTGGCAGGCATCGTCCTCTCTGTACCCCATCCATCAGGGAAGCCTCTGACTGCAACAGCTTGCTGGCAGTCACCAAGTCACTCTGTTGACATTGCTTTCACTTGACATCATTTAAGACCCTAAAACAGATTTCTCACTTGCAAGCAAGCCAGGGCTCTCCACGGTTCGTAAGACCATCCTATTCATTTTGAGACTAGAGCTCCGAAAGCCTTAAAATACAATAAACAAAATGAAAATAAGTCGTTCTTGTGGGATGGAGTCCTTTTTCTCAGAAATGAGTTCCATCGGAGGTCAATGCGCTCTCCTCCTCTGTTGTCAAAGGTGGCACTCCACAGCAAAGCCACAGCTAATCAAGGAGGAACCCCGAAGCTCTGCCCTCACCACTGAACTGAAAATCCTGACTCCAATAGCTTCACCTTCCCCATGTCCTCCTCCCCAAACACAACACCCCAGTTCCCACTACAGGGCTTCTTCCCACTCGATGCTCTGTCAAATCCTGTCTAACTTAGAAAGCCCCAATGAGCCATCAATGGCAGCCCCAGTCACATACCTTGAATATTCTGTGTGATTTGGCCCTATTTTATTTCCTTCAAACTACTTATTCTTGCCTAAAAATAGACCATTTCCGATCAGCCTCTGGGTTTGTTTTAGGACAAAAGACTATCTGTCTTACTCACAACTGCATCCTGGTACCTGGCATGCAGGAGACAGATGCTCAATAGATGTTATCTGAATGAACGTCCATTGAGTAACTTCTCAGGCCTTGGCATGAGATACCCCTTGGTCAATCCTGACATTCATTAGTGCCGTGACTCAAGCAAGTATTTCATCTTACCTAAAGTCACAAAAATAACACCATGTGATGGGTTTTTTTGTTTTGTTTTTTGTTTGTTGTTTGTTTTTGGTTTTGTTTTTTGTTTTTTTTGGTTTTTTGAGAGGCTTACATAGTCCAGGCTAACCTCCATCTTAACACTCCTCCTGAGTGCTGGGATTACAGATGTGTGTACCACATCCAGCCACTTAATTTTAATTTGTATGCCACAGCATCTTAAAGAGAATTAAGCCTTATTACTTTTAAATACTAAGGTTAGGGTTAAGGACTCAAGTTCCCAGTATCCCCAAAGCACAGTTATGTTCTGAGTTGATATTAGTAGCAATTGGGACTCTTTGGCCATGGCAATAATTGTGATGGCCTGTGCCATATACTTGGTCTGCCGCTGGCATCACCTAGGATATTTTTAACTTCAGCTAAAGGAAGAAGGAGGTATGACAAAGCAGAGACAGCCAAGAGGTTACCGTCAGATGATGATGACTGGAGCCTCAGACATGACTAACCACCCCATCGCTGAGCACAGGTGTGTGGAGGAGAAATCCAAAAGATGGTACACTTATGTGAAAAGCTCCCTGAACTTCCACAGCACTGGATTTAAAGGTATTATTACCAATATGAAAACTTTCCTCATCTATAGTTGAATATTCTTTGATCCCCCTGGCTCTGCTCACCTCCTTGGACATGTTCAAAGCTCTCTGGCTGCCAGTCCTGGTAGGACGAGCCTAGAATCCCAGCTACTCAGGAGGCTGAAATGGAAAGATCACCATTTTAAGGCTCACTCAAGGATACACAGAGAATTCGAGGATAGTCTAGGCAACTTAGAAAAAAAAACTTGGTTAAAACAAAAGAAAATGGGTCAGACCCAAGGAGCTGAAAGGTTTATAGCCTCTTAGGAGGAACAACAATATGAACTAATTAGTACCCTCAGAGCTCCCAGGGACTAAACCACCAACTAAAGAGTACACATGGTGGGACTCATGGCTCCAGCAGCATATGTATAGCAGAGGATGGCCTAGTCGGTCATCAATGGGACGAGAAGCCCTTGGTCCTGTGAAGGTTCTATACCCAGTGTAGGGGAATGCCAGGGCCAAGAAGTGGGAGAGAGTGGATTAGTGAGAAGGGAAGCAGGGAGGACAGGGTTTTTGTTTGTTTGTTTGTTGTTTGTTTGTTTTTTGGAGGGGAAACCAGGAAAGGGGATATCGCTCAAAATATAAATAAAGAAAATATCTAATAAAAAAACATGAAGTAGAAAGAAAGAAAGAAAGAAAGAAAGAAAGAAAGAAAGAAAGAAAGAAGGAAAGAAAGAAGGAAGGAAGGAAGGAAGGAAGGAAGGAAGGAAGGAAAGAAAGAAAGAAAGAAAGAAAGAAAGAAAGAAAGAAACAAAGAAAGAAAGAAAGTGGGTCCAAGATGTACCTCAGTATCAGAATACGGGAGACCCTGAGTTCAATTTTCTGTACTGAAAAAAGGAGGTAGGGTAGGATGGGGGCTAGCTAGTGACTATGTGCCCAGACAGACAGTGGGCCACAAATGACTTAGTGCAAAACTCTAAACAGCATGCTAGAGGCTCAACAACATTAGAAAAACACAAGCACCCCTCCCTACATGGGACAACATACAGAAGGTAACCTACTTAATGAACACAAAGCAATGGGGGCAGGGCAGTGGAAGGATGAAATCCCAGCTGTTGTGAGATCACAGCCCCGCAACAGACCTGTGAAACTTAGGGATGGAGAAACAACCCAGAGGACCCTGAAGTTTGTAGTCGGCCGGATCTGGACGGTACAACAGAAAGACAAAACAGAGTGAAAGAGACTCAAAATCCACAGCGAGAGGTCTTCTAATGAAGGGCCTCCCGAGGATGCCAGCTTGGACTGCCTCCCTCAGCATGTGCTATCCATTGGCCTGGTGAGTGTTAAACCAGTGAACTAAAACAGGGACAAATCCAGGCCAACCACATGTGCTCTGCTCCTGCTGGGAACAGGGGCAACACGGAAATGAAGTTCCATACCATCCACGCAGAACTTTTCAGATATTCCCTGTTTGAGCCGGATCCATGCCAAGCGTTCCATTTTCATTTCGTGTTTCAGCACGGATAACGCTAAGCATGCCCAAAAGTAGAGAAAAATGCAGTAAATGGTCCCCAGGGGTGACCCAGTTTTAGTCACTGCCAACTCAGAGCCACTTAGTTTAGCTTTTTCTACATTGCTCCCCAACTCATTGACCCTTCTCCTTCCAGAAAACCCCAGACATCAAACTGTTTCCAAAGTAACTCAAAATATACAAGGTAGAGATCGTGAGTGTATGTGTGCATGCACACCTGTGAATGCAGACACATGGACATGTGCACATGTGTGTGGAGGCCAGAGTGCAATGTTCCTCCAGTGCTGTCCACCCATTTGGCTAGACAGGCTGGCCGGCAAGCCCTGGGATCCACGTGTCTCCACCTCTCCAATACTGAGATTACAGGTATGAGTCACCATACCTGGCCTTTTATGTGGTTTTTAGATATCTAACCCAGGTGCTCATTCTTACACAGCAAACGCTTTACCAAGAGAGCTATCTCCTGGCCTGTGATCATTCCTTAAACAAGCCTCACGACCACTATCCTTGGTTTTTACCATCACTCAGTGCCTAAGATTCCCCTCACCACCTCAAAGACATTGTTAGATATTTCATTATAATTAATATTCAAATGAAGTCCAAACTACAACTGCTTCATTCGTCTATTTTTAATCCTAGGGCTCATCTTGAATTCTCTTCTCTGTAATTTACTTTAGGCAGTAATTAGAGAACCCAGCTCGTTTTCCTGTGGGCTTTCTATAACCCTGGCTGACTGGGCTCCCTTGGTAGTACTGAGCATGTCCTCCGCTCCTTGGAGATCTTTTCTAACATTATGTTGGCCACGTGTGGTGGCACGCACCTGCAATCCCAGGGCCTGGACTAGACCTAGCGGTACCAGGTGTCTCAGGCCAGATCAAGAACCTGGGAGGTATGGGTCAATGAAACTGTCTCAAAATAAACAATTTTAAAAATTTTTAAAACTTAAGTCTGGAGGTTTGGTGAGATTAAGCATTTTGAGGCCAAGATAAATCCAGAGACATAGGAAAATGACTCCATGGGTAAAGGTACTTGCTGCCAAGCCTGATGACCTGAGGTTAATCCCAGGGATCCATTTGATGGACAAAGAGAACTGATCTTTTTACAAGTTTCTTTCTGGCCTCTACTTGCGCACAGATAGATACACACACACACACACACACACACACACACACACACACACACGCACGCACGCACACGCGCACACACGCACACACACTTATACACATACACACACACACACACACACACATACACACACACATAAAACAAAATCCAGAGACACACAAACCCTGCTTAGCTTCCCTCTGTATGCCAGTGTCCTCGAACCACTGCCGAGATCCATGGACCCATTACAGGGATTGGAAACCAGAGATTCTGTTGCTCCCCCTTCTCCTAGCTACCCTCACCTCCCAAGGCACTTGGGAGAGTTCTTTCTTTCCCTCTATTTGCCACTTGTCAAGGTAATGGGTTTACTGTCCAAGCATCCAACAAAATGACTGCCTTTCTTCATTGGATATCACTCAATTCATTGCCATGCTAATTTTTAATGAGGTCCAAACTGTCCCCATTTGGCCAGCAGAAACCTCTCCAGGTTGGTTTTAAAGCCTTCTTCAACGCGACCTTGGAAGTCCTGGATGGAGTCCCCGCTTGTGAGTGTGACAGGAAGCTCCAGGACACGCTACCTCCTGTCCCAGCCCGGAAAGCCGCCTCTTCTCCAAAGAGCCCTGGATGCTTTTCTTGGGAAATGATCCTGGTAAAACCCAACCTGGCCCAAGGGCAGGCTTCCTGCTGCTGCAGGGTCGGTGCCTTGGAGCCTTGTCAGTCATCAGAACTCCAGCATCTTTAAAAACTAAAATGCTTCACAAGTGCTTACCACTGAGCCCCCAAACTCAGGCCTGGGATTTCCGTCACCCCGTTGTCCTTTTGTCAGCACTTCCTTCCTCCTGCCAGTGCAATGAGATGTTTACCCCCAACAGTGACAACTGGAAAACAGTCCAACAATGTTTTCAGTGGTTTCAGAACCATCCTGACGGCAACGTGCTACTTGGGGAGGCGGACCAGGGCAATAGTGAAGCCGGGCGGGCAGCTTCTGATCTGGTTGGTCACACCAAACACCTCAAAACAGTCACATTTGCCTGGCTTTCTCAGAGACTGCTCTTCATTTTAAAACTGTATATAATTTCACATTTTTTGCCAACAGAGTCACCGAGACCAGGTGTGTTAAAGAAAGTCTGCGTCATGTCCTCCCCTCCAGGGTGTCTGCTCTCCTCTACTAAAATAAAAAAAACAGCTCTCCTCTACTAAAAAAAAAAAAAAAAAAAAAAACAGCCTTTTGTTACTATTCTCACCGCATGACTCACTCCTTCATTTCTTAAAAACAAACAAGAAGTAAACAAAGACATATAGTCTCTTCTAGAGATTGCTCCATCGATAGTACCTCCCTCCCCCAACCATACACAGACAGACAGACAGACAGACAGACAGACAGACACACACACACACACACACACAAGCACACAGTGCTTGAGGATTGAAGTCAAGGCCTCAAGGCATACTTGGTAAGCACTCCAGTGGCCCCTCTCCCCGTTGTTTCTGAGAAATGCCATCTTTGTACATTCTGAATCACTCTGAGTCAAGTTAAACATTTTTTTTTTCCAACGTGGTCATGATACATTCACGATAAAAACAACCCGTGTTTCTAGGTTTTTTATATTTTTATTCTGTGTGTGTATGTGTGTATCTGTGCACACGCCATGCCATGGAACACCAGTGGAGACCAGAGGACTGGTGAGAGTCCAGTCTCTCCTTCCATGTGGATCCCCGGGAGGGAACTTAGGTAGTCCGGCTTTGATGGTGCGTGCCTTTATCCACCGAGCCACCTGGCTGGCCCTCGTGTTTCTAGTTTTAACTTCAAGGGTCTGTAGCTCAACAGTCTAAACAGAGAAAACAGAAGCATGCATGTGGGACATGAAAAATGAGATGCACTTTACAGGCTTCGTGGTGGAGTCAGCAAACAGCAGTGAAGAGTGGTCCCAAGAGGAAGAAAAATCTAAGTTCTTCAGAAACTGTAGCAACCGAAACTAGAAGGCTTCTAAAAACCAATCCAGCTAAAAGCAAATAAATATACAACTAAGAAGCCTGGTGGCGCCTCTCTAACCCCAAGCATTCAGAAAGAGGAAGCAGTGGATCCCTATGAGTTTGAGAACAGCCTGATCCACAGAGCAAAATCCACAGTAGCCAGGACTATATACTGAGACCCTACCTCAAAAAAAACAAAAAAAAAAGGGGGATTAAGAAATGGCACAGGTCAAGAAAAGACAGAAGATGAGAGACAGGGAGAAAGAGAGAGAGAGAGGTTCTGATGACCAAGAAAGGTAAGAATGAAGGGTTCCAGTAACTGACAATTAGGAAATTATTTTTAGGTATTTCACATCAAGCATATTGCCCCCCCCCAAAAAAAATGCTTACAAAACCAAGTGTTGGCATGGGCCTGGCACAAGCAGCGGAGAATGCATGTCCCATCAACTTCCTGTGCAGGAATCACACGAGTGGAGAAAGCAAAGGATATGGCCATCCTTGCCCCTCCCCCAACCCCCATTCTATGACTTAGTGGTGCTCAAGGAGATGCAGAGATTTAAGTAAGAATGTTTACTGTGGCATTCTATACTCTGAAAAACTGGAAATAAAACCTAAATCTATCCTAGAAAAATGCATAAATGATGGTATGCCCACACAATGGAGTACTACTTAACAACGAAAACAAATGAATGAAAAAAAGCTAAACCTCAAAAGCTCATTGTTGGGGACGGAGGAGATGGTTAGTCAGCATAGCACCTGCTGAGCAAGCTTGAGGATCTGAGTTCTAATCCTGGAACTCCTATAAAAACTAGGGTAGAGCACTAAGGCTAGGGGAGAGAAAGGCAGAGTCCCAGAGCTCACTGGCCAGCCAGACTAAGAGAATCATGAAGCTCCAGTTTGGGTAAGAGAACATGATATAACAGAGGAAGATAGTCATGTTCACCTCTGGCCCCCACACACACATGCACACACAGAGAGGAATGAACACCTGTATACACATGTGTATATACCCTCACACAAACACATACATACACCACACAAGTATACCCCTCCCCCAAACACACACACACAAAGAAACACTAACAATGGTACTTTTTTGTTTGTTTGTTTTTTGTTTTTTTTGTTTTTTTTTTGTTTTTTTAAAGATTTATTTATTTATTATATGTAAGTACACTGTAGCTGTCTTCAGATACCCCAGAAGAGGGTGTCAGATCTCATCACGGATGGTTGTGAGCCACCATGTGGTTGCTGGGATTTGAACTCATGACCTTTGGAAGAGCAGTTGGTGCTCTTAACCGTTGAGCCATCTCTCCAGCCCAACAATGGTACTTTTAAGATTTCTTTATTTTGTTTATATGAGTACACTATAGCTGTCTTCAGACACACCTTTAGAGGGCATTGGATCCCATTACCGATGGCTGTGAGCCACCATGTGGTTGCTGGGAATTTAACTCAGGACCTCTGGAGGAGCAGTCAGTGCTCTTGACCTCTGAGCCACCTCTCCAACCTAGTTATTCAGAGGGCCAAGGCAGGAGGTCCTAAGTTCAAGGCCAACTTGGATTACAAAGCAAGACTTTGCCTCAAAAAAGTCATTTCCCGGCAAAAATAAAATAAAATAAAATAAAATAAATTACAACCCTAATGTGTTGTCTCTGCCTGAAGCCCTTGATTAATACCGCTGACTAATGAAATTTTAAACCACTAATTGTCTCTTGAAATGCCAGCAGAAGAAAAAAATGAAATGAAAGAATGAAAGATAACTCTAAAACTTACTAACAATTAAGAATATTAATTGACATTCACTAACAAAGATTAAAGAGGATGTCCTTAGTTACAGAGAAAATTATACAGCAAGCAGAGCCAGTAGGCACTACCTGAGAGCCTTTAAACAGGGGAGCGGGGGTGGCACACGCCTTTTAGTCCCTGAACTCAGGAGGTAGACAAAAGTGGGCCTCTAGGAGTTCGAAGCCAGCCTGGTCTACAGAGTGAGTTCCAGAACAGCCAAGGCTATACAGAGAAACCCTATCTTGAAGAAAAAAAAAGAAGAAGTGGGGGGGGAGGGGAGAGTGAGTAGAGGGGAGAGAGGGGAAGAGTAGTAGAAGAGGGAGGTGGGAAGAGGAAGAAGAGGAGGAGGAAGAGTGTTTCAGTTAACACACTATTTAAACCCTCATAAAAATCTGTGAGCTACAGTTTATTACTCTTCTGTCAGTGAGGAAGCTTGGAGTCCTTGCCTACTGTGCATGAGGCATTGTGTTAAATTCCCTTCATTTCAAAATAAATGGGAAGAAGTAGAAAAAAAAAAAAAAACTAAAGTTGAAAAGGTGACTTGTGCCTGGATTTTGAACTCAGGTATCCAGGTGCTGAAAATCCTCCATCTTACGCATGACCACAAGTTCAGGATACAATAAATCCTATTTACAGATGTGTTAACGGTCTAAAATAGTCACTACAGCGTTTGACAAGCACAGGACAAATGATAGTTGAATGTTCTAAATTAACCATCCCTTATGGCATTCTTGCCCCACTCCCAACTTTCCCTTCCAATGCCAGAGCCTATCTGCAGCACCCCGTCTTTAGCTTTAGATGTTCTGCTATGGACTTTTTTGGCTTACACAGCAGACCTTTGTTTCTCATGATTCTGAAAGCCAGAAAGTCCAAGATCAGGGTGCCAGCAGACTCAGTGTCTCTCGCTAAGGCTCAGTGTCTCTCGCTAAGGCTCAGTGTCTCTAGCAAAGACTCAGTGTCTCTCGCTAAGGCTCTTCCTAGCTTGTAGACACACACCCACTCACTGTATCCTCACAGCCCTACACTTGGGACCTAATTACACAAAGTCCTACCTTAATGACATGCCATCTAACTAGAGATCAATATTTCAATATATGGAATTCATAGTACACAAGCGTTCCGTCCATAGCACCTTGTCTTTAAGTCGTTAATGAAGTCTCTGCTTGAAGAACTTGCATGCCCCAACTCTGGGGTTATTAGCAAGTGCTTGCACTGGACTATGGAAAACAGATTACATCAGGCTGATGCTCATGACACAAGACACCTATAAAAACTCTGCTGGGAACATGAATGGAAAGGACTTGTATAAGCTGCTGCAGAAACTAGATGTCTCGCCTACAAGGTGTGAGAGTATCCTGTGGCTACATGGTACTAGGTTTAGAGCTAGGATGGATGGAATATTTGGCCCACAGTTTAGAAGAGACCATCAATAAAACAAAAGAGAGGTATGTGTCTTCTCTGTTCACCCCTAAGGCAACTGTGTGACCCTGGATAAACTGCCAAAGTCATTTTTACTGTTTGAAATCGAAGTCTCAAATAGTGCAAAGCAAAAGGAAAAAAAAAAAAAAGGCCTCTAAATGTGCAGAAATCTACCTCATGTCCACCTCCCAGCCAGGGCAAGGCCAGATGCCTGTAGACCCAGCTCAGACTCTCAGCAGGTGTGTACTAAACCATCCATCCATCCATCAGTGAGACGCTGTTTATGGCTACCCTTACCTAGCACGATGAACGGGTGGTTCTCTAATTCTGATTTATAAATTCTGTGGGCTCCAGGGGAAGAATAAATCAAGCAAGATTTTTTGCCAAGTTTGACCAGGCACACACTACCAACATTTAAATGAGACCCACATGTGCAAAAGAAGCAAATGGCATACTCTATAACAATCCATCTGTGGTCATGATGACAGACTAAGAGAGTCAATGGACTTAGGAGCACCGGGGCAGATGGATCAGAACAAACACATCTATGATGCCAGGAGACCACTTACTTCATCAGATAACCATAGCTCCTTCCAGGGTGAGGCGAAAGGATGTAAAGTCCTTCCTCCCTCAGTCCCACCCATCAGCTCAGAGTCCAGCTGTTATCTGCCATCAGCTGAGTGTCTCCTATGACACGAACTCTGACATAACGGGCCACAAGAGAAGCCAGGTAGGCCACAGACGAGCACTTTATACACTCCAAGTTCTTACTAAGTCACAGAGTGACTAATGGTAGTTCCCAAAGGAATCAAGAGTCCAGCTTCTTGGTCACCATCATCAGAAATATAAGTCTTAAAGGACCGAAAACTATACTGTGCTCTCTGATAATATTGGTTTATTAATTCTTTCGCACTGCTTCTTCATTTCAAGAACATCCATGGTATCTCCACCACTACTCTGTATGTAACCCAAAGGAAATATCCAACCCTAAACACATACATACACGGTAAGCATAAGAAAAGGCATTCTTTCCCTACCTATTGCATGGAGAAGCAAGCAAGGCCCACAGGACATCCCTATACTGTCTGACTCCGTATCTACATCACACAGTCCTTAAAGATAACCTTATCTTCAAGATCACATTGCCAGTGCCCAGTGTTGGACCTGATATTACCACAGTACACACAACGCACTGGCTACATGAATGAAATTCTCTTCCAAATTTAACAGTTCTTCACTTATCCTCTGCTGGAAAAGGAAGGATAATTCTATCAAGACCATCTCTGCACAGCAGCATTCACTCTGTCAGACGCTCTGGAGTCCAGGTTCTATTAGCTACGGGATGCTAGAACATTCAGCAGCTAAAACTTAGTTCTAGCCACAGGTGAAAAATAACCATGATTTCAAATTTTAAAAAGTGCCTGTTCCTTTTTTATTGTTGTGAGAAAGCACCAGGAACAAGGTAGCTTATACAAGAAAGTGTTTAATTTGGGCTTACGGTTTCAGAGGTGAGAGTACACGATAGTTGAGGGTGGTGGTTTGAATAGGTTATGGCCCTCACAGATCCGTGTGTTTGAATGCTTGGCCCATAAGGAGTGGCACTATTAGGAAATGTGGTCTTAGTGGAGCAGGTGTGGCTTTGTCTGGGGTCTCCTACATTCAAGCTACTCTCAGTGTGGTGCACAGTATCCTTCGGTTCCCTTCAGACCAAGATGTAGAACTCTCGGGGGCTGAACAGATGGCTCAGCAGTTAAGAACACTGACTGCTATTCCAGAGGTCCTGAGTTCAATTCCCAGCAACAACATGGTGGTTCACAACCATCTGTAATGGGATCTGATGCCCTCTTCTGGTGTGTCTGAAGACAGCTACAGTGTACTCATATAAATAAAATAAATCAATCTTTTAAAAAAAAAAGTAGAACTCTCGGATCCTCCAGCACCATGTCTGCCTACCATGTTTCTTGCCATGGTAATGAACTGAACGTCTGAAAGTGCAAGCTAGCTCCAATTAAATGTTGTCCTTTATAATTGTCTTGGCTATGGTGTCTCTTCACAGCAATGGAAACCCTATGACTCCAAGTATTCAAACATATGAACCTATGGGGTAATTATCATTCAAAACCATGATAGGAACTGGAGATCAGACACAGTCCAAGTGTCTGAAAACTTACAAAAGATCAGATTATGTGGGGAGGGAAACAAGAGGGGAGAAAAGCAACACAACATGTGGCCCTCAGCGGAGTCATTTTACTCTAATGGTAAGTACACGTCTATGATCTTCCCTCTCAGTTGATGTCGCTACTATAATAATGAAATTGAATAAAGGATGCACTGGAGAGCATAGAAGAATTGATATCCAAATCTTCCTTGCCATGTTATATATAGAAAGGCCTCCCACACTTTCTTCTCAGCCTTCATTCATATCATATAACTTAATACTCAACAATGCACACATGTTCATTAACCTTGTTCATCTTTTCCTGTTGATCAAACAAATTCACTCAATGCATATGTACTGAATACAAAGCATTACTAGGCTTTGATACACCAACATGAATTATCTTCTTGGTTGTCTTTTGGGGGCGGGAGGTTCAAGACAGTGTTTCTCTATGCAGCCCTGGCTCACTCTATAGCCAAGGCTGGCCTAGAACTCAGAGATCCGCCTGCCTCTGCCTCCCGAGTGCTGGGACTAAAGGCATGTGCCACCATAGCACAACTGCCATCTTTAATTACTCTCCCCTTGACCAAAGAAACAAGGAAACCACTGGGATAGACTGATTGTTGGCAGACATAAGGTCAATTCATCAAGTCAATTGTCATGAACCCTTGATCAATCAGAGTCCCTTTCTTGGAAAGGTCCCCAAACCCATGTTTGCCACCTGGTGGAGTGAAAGTTACCTGGGGCTCTCTCAGCCAGGCCTTTCTCCTGTCCTTGCTTCTATGATGAACAACTTGTGAGACTGCTTTGGAAATCCACCATGCTACTCCATAATTACTCCACACAAACACCAAATTATGCAGCCTCTGTTTTAAGTAAACCCACTATTTGAAACCCTGAACTTCTTAAAACAAAAGAGTGAGGACCCTCCAATCCACTCTGCCCAAGCCATCTCTCTTCTCTTTACAGTGCTCAATTTAGCAACTACTCAACAGAAGCCTGGGGTCTGAGTGCCTAGATGAGTTAGGAAAGCTGGAGTGGCCGAAGAGCCCTTCCCACTGCCTGGTACATTAACAGCCCTGACCAAGACTCCTTCGCCTCTCTCCACCCAAGTGCCCTCATCTATAAACAATGGGGCTGGCTCAGAACCGAATCTTAGAATAAGGCTCTGAGGTACCCCTATCAAGTCTATTTCTCTTGGAACGCCATTTCTTCTCATGTTCTCTGTAAACCATGCCCCTTTGCCCTAGTGAAGCTATCCTCCATCAGCATGCCTCAATCAGAGCAAACAGCCTGAGCTCAGCAGGACTACTGAATTCCTGGCTGTGTTAAGCACCCTCTGTGAGGCACCTGTGAGAGGGCACCAGCGATCTTCCCTCCAGGAGCTCATCAATCCATGGATCAGACAGAAAAGGGAAGTACACGCAGGCAGAAAGGATTCACAAATGACCTTACGTAAATATTTACATCTTTTACTGCTTCAACAAGGGAAAAGAGAATTTTTAAAAACTCAAAACAACGTGCTATGGTGACATGTTTTAAAAGTGATCCACCAGTGTACTTTGCAGGGGGCGGGGCTTCTGCATCCCTACAAGAGATGTTAACAGAGCAACTAAGCAGAGCGAAAAGCTCAGACGACATTCAACAACATTTCTTGTCAAGGTGTTACCACAATCACCAAATTACAAGCAAATCACCAGCGGTCAGTGTGATGCCGACGTCTGTGAAGGACGAAACAACGGCCAGTTCTGCCATGCAGTGCAGAGGGGGAGCGTTTGCCTAGCATGGCTCTGGGCCCTTTCCCAGCACTTCAAAAACTAAGATAAAAATAAAGGGGAAAGAGTGATGAAGCACATGAAGATTTGGATGAAGGAAAGTGTCAGCATTTAGTCTAGAACCAGGCCCCATGGTTACCTGGCAACAGCCAGGGGTGCCTGACTCACTATCAAAGGGCCTGCTTGCCCCTCCTCTCTGTCTTGCTGCTCTTGCTCTCCTGCTCTTGTTCCCTTACCCTCTTCCCTCTCTCTCCCCATACCCCTCCCCCTCTCTCCACGTGCTCATGGATG
>NW_022196891.1:67815759-67817335 GCF_008632895.1 Mastomys coucha
ACTCTGTCTCGAAAAACAAAAAAAAAAAAAGAAAAGTCATCAAACCCAGAAACCACGGAACTGGGATGAAAGATGGTTGTGAGCTGCCTGGTGGTGCTGGGACCCAAACCCAGGTCCTCTGCCAGAGAAACAACTTAACTACTGAGTCATTTCTCCAGCACTCAAGACTCCTTTTTAAACTCCATGAAAACTAGTTATATAAATATTAACAGAAAAGCAGCAATTCTATAAGCATTTCTATAAGAAAAAGAGAGGCTAAGGGACAAAATTACATCTCTAGGGATATGTGACAATGAAAGCATGCCAAAAAGACATTTTAAAAAGCACATGAAACATAACATATTTCAAAATAGCCTATAAATATTTTAAATTATGCAAGGCTTGGAAGGAAAAAAACATAAATTAAGAGTCGGGAAAATTCAGTGAAATGACAGATTTCAAAAAGATAAATGGAAGTTGAAAATGTTAGTTTAGAAATAAAAACTAAGACCTACACTATGAACCCCTGGGTTTGATTCCCAGCAGGGGTGGAGGGGGCAGGGAAGTGAAGATTAAGATAGAAGAAATGTAAGAAAAATCAAATCTAACAGACACCTGAAACTTAGGGAAAATTTTAGTGAGAAATAGAGGGAGAGAGAAAGAGACTTCAGAGGACTGAACAGAGGACCAAATTCACAGTGATCTGAAAGTGGTTTTCTAAATAAATAAATAAATAAATAAATAAATAGATTTGAAACTTCATATTAAAACAAGCATATTGTGGCTGAATGTGAAACTCAGTTGTACAGTCTTACCTAACCTGTCCAAGGGCTTAAATTTAATCTCCATTGTGGGAAAGGGAAACTCGCTGTACACCTGGGTACCAGCTAGAACAACTATATCAAGGTATTCTCTAGTACTGAATGTGATGGTGCATACCTGTAATTCCAGCACTTGAGAAGATCAGGTGCTCTGGGCTAGCCTTGGTTACACAGCAAATTGAGGCCAGCCTGAGCTACATGAGACTTTGTTTCAAAATAGAAAGAAAGATCTCTGGTAAAATTAATGCACTTCAGAGACCACCCTATAGGCACCTTTTTGTTTCTTTCAAAGTACATGAATTATAAGGAAAAGTTAAGTCAACATATACAGCAAGCTTTATCAACTGAAGAAAAGGAAACCCTAAAGAAAATGTAAACTTTATCTCCATTAGTATAACTGTACTTTTTGGCTACATTATTAGGTTCTTAGAGCTATCACCATTCTCCACCCCAATCCCTTCCAAACCCCCAACACTAGGCAGGAAAGAAAGAAGGTTAGAGAGGAAGCAGAACATAGATCTCTTTAAACTACCTGCTGATTAGGGATATCAAATTCCTTGGGGCAAGTCCAATCTTCGTTGTCAGGATATCTCTAAACATCTTCCAGCAAACGCAACCAGCAACCCGCAAGCAGCAATCAACAACCAATAACCAACATCCAACAACCAGAAACCAGCAACCAAAGCAACAGCAGCCAGCAACCAGCAGCCAGCAGCCAGCAACCAGCAACCAGCAACCAGCAGCCAGCAACCAGCAACCAGCAGCCAGCAGCCAGC
>NW_022196891.1:67817676-67830122 GCF_008632895.1 Mastomys coucha
CAGCAACCAGCAACCAGCAACCAGCAGCCAGCAACCAGCAACCAGCAGCCAGCAGCCAGCAACCAGCAGCCAGCAACCAGCAACCAGCAATCAACATCCAACAACCAGCAGCCAGCAACCAGCAGCCAGCAACCAGCAACCAGCAGCCAGCAACCAAAGCAACAGCAGGCACCAACAGCAGTAGCCTCTCAGAGCTCTGGCATTTTTAAACCTTCTCAAGAGTACCCAGTGGTGATGCACACCATTAACCCCAGCACTTGGGAGGCAGAGCCAGGTGTCTTTCTGAGTTTGAAGCCAGCCTACTCTACAGAGTGAGTTTCAGGACAGCCAGGGCTACACTGTCTTGAAAACAAACAAACAAACAAACAAAAAAAGAGTACCCAGAATTCCATATGTAAACTATCTTTGGCTGGCAGAATCACACCTCTGCCAGAACATGAGACAAATCACAGTCAGCTGCTGTGGACAAAGGAAAGCATCTCATATCCCACACCTGGGGTTAAAACAAAAACATATTCACATAGCATAACTGGGTCCCTAGAAAAACCAAACTTCTCATTACACAGTAGTTTTGACCTTTCACAGCCAAAAGCTTAACGAGATGCAGAAAAATTAAAAGGACTATTATCCCCATGAGCCCTTCTTATGGATACTAGAGAAGAACTGTACATGAACAAAGTGACTGCACACAGACCCAAGTTTTAGTAGTACTAAGTATGTAAATTGCTGAAGAATTAAATGAAGGCTTATAAGGAGTTTTTTTTAAAAAAAAAAATACAGTCCTGGATAATGCTGGGCAAGTCCTGCACCATCACAACTGATTATAAAGTCAGTGGCTTAAAACATTAAAAATTGACTCTCCATCTCAGAGGTCAGAAACCCAAAACCAATTTTACCTGACTGATCAAAAGGTTCTGGTAGGCTGAACATCTGAAGATGCTGTCGGGAGAGTCCATTTCTTGCCTCTCCTCCTGCAACTTGACTTGTAACAGAACCACCCCAACCTCCGTCTCCATGGTTACCCTTCTCTCTGTGTAAAAATCTCCCTCTGCCTTCCTTGTGAGGACAACTATGATTTATTTAAGGCCCACCTAGATAACAAGGAGGCGCCTCCCTTTCTCAAGATCCTCAACATACTCATGGATGCAAAGTCTTCCATGCAGAGTTAACAGTCACGAGTTCTCGCCAGGGTTAAAGAGTAGGGACTTTTTATCCTAGCCTGCTCCTCATAATTGCAAAACTTGCTAACTTCCTATTACTGTTAACACATCCCTGAGACAAATGTTTCTCTTCATAAACAGTATTCAGCTCACAGTCTTGGATGTTCCCTAAGCAGTAATTTGACCTTGCCACTTTGGGACCCGGAACAAAGATGAATACCCCAGCAAACATGAGTAAAAGCGGAGAACTCATCGCAGCTTCAGGATATGAAACCAGACGGAAGACCTCAGAGCCCCAGAGGCCCTCCTAGGGCACTTCTCCAATGACTGAACACCTCCCGCTGGGCCCTACTTATTTGTTTGTTTATTTATTTACATTTTAGGTTTATTGTGCTTATCTGTGAGCATGTATTGTGTCTGTGTGAAAATGTGTGCCACATGTGTGCAGTCCCCTCCAAGGACAGAAGAGGGTGTCACATCTCTGGAGCTAGAGTTACAGGTAGTTGTGAGTCACGTGACTCGGATGTTGGGTACTGAACTCTGAGTCTTCTGTAAGAACAGTGTGTGCTCTTAATCACTGAAACTGGCACTCATGATGTAGTCTAGGGTGACCTTGAACCCTGGATCCTCCTGCCTTTGCTTCCCAAGGGTTAGAATTAGTTGTGGGATACAACTCCAAATGAGGTCCCATTTCCTAAAAGTTTTACAGCCTCCACTGATGTGGCTCAGTGTGTAGAGACCAAAGGTCCGTGCTGGCTGTCTTCCTCAGTCACCCACTACTTTATTTCTTGGCAGAGAGCCTCTCTCTGAACCTGGGGCTCACTATTTCAGCCATATCACCTGGCCAGCAAGCTCCAAGGATTGTCTGCCTCCCCAGCATCTGGCTCTTAGATGGATCAAACTCTGATCCTCAAGCTCATATGCCAGGTGCCTTACCAACAGAGCCATCTCCCCACCCAGACCGTTTGAACAGTGGTTTTTAAGGAGGTCATTCCTCTGCTAAACTATAGCAGATCCCAGTAGTTTATGTTTGTGACTTTTTAACTATGGG
Organism: Mastomys coucha; assembly: GCF_008632895.1. NCBI lineage: Eukaryota > Metazoa > Chordata > Mammalia > Rodentia > Muridae > Mastomys > Mastomys coucha. Next base: position 67,819,888 of record NW_022196891.1, read on the forward strand.
TACATGTATGTGAGAGTGTAGGCACATACATATTAGTGCTAAGGGGCACAGTGGATGCACAGAATGGAGATGAGAGAGGCAATCACCTGGAGTGTGGAGTTATAAACAAGGCTGATGCCAGGGACCACACTCGAGTCCTCTACGAGAGCAGTATCCACTCTTAACCACTGAGTGAGCCATCTCTCCATTTCAACAATTGCTCTCCTCATCTGTTATTTTTTTAATGGTACTAGAGACTGAACCTGGGGCTTCACACTTGCTAGTAAGCACTCTGCCACGGGACGGTCCATCACATGCCAAGTCAGCTATTTATTTCTCTATTGGAGACTCGGTCCCCCTAAATTGCCCAGGCTGCCCTTGAACTTGCAATGTTCCTACTTCAGCCTCCAGATTTGCTGGGATTCCAGACCCGCACCACAAGGCTCAGCATACGATCACCTTTTAAATGGTAGAACATGGATGGCACTTGGAAAAGAAAAGTCTTCAAACTTTTCAGTAATCCTAGCTGATACTGATATTAGTATTACCAGCCCGAGAGTACGAGTCATGTGTTACAGAATAAAACAAATGAGTAATTGTGGGATAGTCAGTTATTACTTCCTTCTATGTATACAAACACTGGGATTCTTGGTGTAGAAGAAAGAACCAGTTAGGTATAAATGAATATCAAATTTCAGGACTCAAACTCTATCTGGAAATATCAGTGTCCCCTAACTAAAGCCCTTCTTAGCATACTACCCTTTCATATAATTTCCTGGCTCTCCTCTCTCTCTCTCTCTCTCCCTCTCTCTCTCTCTCTCTCTCTCTCTCTCTCTCTCTCTCTCTCTCTTCCCTCTCTGTCTCTCTCCCCCCTCTCTCTCTCTAAAAACTGATCTCCACCCCCACCATCACACAATGGCTACCCAGTAGGAATGGGCATCCCTGGTGCCCAGGATAGCGCGTCTGCACCACTGTTGAACAAGATACCAGGTCCTCCTAGAGAAATGGGTGGCTCCCGGGTTGAGGCAAAAAAACGTGTGTGAAGTCTAAAGAAATAAAAGGAAGGAGAACAAGAGCAACAGGGAGAGGGAGAAAGAGAAATCCCCCACCCAGCAGACAAATCAGCTCCTAGACTATGTACTTACAAATGCCAATAAAGGCATGAGAAAGGGCTTAGACTGGATCCCCAACAGTAAGGGGAGGAGAAAAAAAAAAAAAAGGAAAGCAGGCATTATCCCAAGGGAAAGGCAAGCACCACTCAACACTACACAACAGGCGCAGACCCAGGACAGAGAGGGGTGGCTCTCCAGAGGCTAAGGCAAGAGGATCACACATCCGAGGCCAGCCTGGGCAGTATTATACAGTGTCAGGCATCCATCAATCAATAACACGCTTTTAAAAGGTAATCGCTGGCAGTGTCTAATCAAAACTGCGAAAGAAAGCTTTGACATAGAGACTCTGAAGACGGATTCCAACTAGGAAAGTGTCTATACCATGTACACATCAAGCCTCCCTGGCCAGCTGCCATCAGACAGTCCCAAAAATGTCTCCTCCCACTCCTAACCACAACCCCCATACCTGCAGAGAGATAAGGGCTGCTTTCATAGCCACGGAGTATATCCAGTATCTCACTCAATGATGCATCCCGTTGTAAATTCATGAAAAGGGCACTCTGAACTAATAAATCAGGTTTGACAACCTGAATTACTCAGATCTGCCCATAAATGCCCCTATTCTGTGTGCACGCACACCAGCAGCTATCTGGATGCATTCTGCAACCTCCCTGGAACCTTTGAAAAATTATAATGTGGGCCCCACCCCCATGCTCAGCAGGAAGTAAGCAGCCCTGGGTGTAAGGGGACCATATTTTGTAAGGCCTCTGGATGAACATAGGCTTCTGTTAGACTGCAAACACTGTCATACAAAATTCTGGCGCGACAAGGTTAAGGGCAAGACTTTCGAACTGTGGGCCACGAATGCCACAATTTAAGGTCAAGACCTTGCCCGGGGCAGCCCCTGAGGGCGGCAAACACACATTGGCCTCTTTTTGCTTGAACTTGTCAGTATTTAAGATCCTATCTCCGACTTTTTTTTTTCTTTACTTTTACTTTCTGTGGAATTTGACCATATAGAGTTCTGTTGCTTTTCAAAATTCCCCTTTTGGCTCTAATAGGATAAAACTGAAGACTACGAGACACACACACACACACACACACACACCACAAAGCAGTAAAAGGTATAAATATTTGAGAATCTAAGCTATGTAGAGAATCCATTCTGCCTGCACGTACTTCCACTTGAGCCACGTGTTGACCAAGAGCCAGAGGAAGAAATAGCACATCTTCTTCCACTACATCTTGATCACTATGGGCACTTTGCACAGCTCCAGAACCCATGCTGTGAGCACACTGTGCAGCCTTGCTGGGCTCTGGCCGTTTGCTCTAATTGATCTGTCAACCAATATGTGAGCTTGAAGTTATGGGGATGTCACTTGGCCAGGGCCAGGGCGCAGGATCTGCAGAGAACTCAGGAAGAATAAGGAGAGCCCTAGACAGGTAGGGTTGGGAGGGGCTTAGAGCCTTGCTATGAGACCTGGGTGCTGGCTCTACTCCATTATTTACAGATGAGGGGACTGGGGTACAAAGAGGTAGAAGAGACTTATTCAAGGTTGCTTATGCAACAAGAGGTGGGATGAGCTCTGCAGCCAACTCAGATGGCTTCCGTGCCCCCCCACCCCCCCACCCCCCCCACCCCACCCCCCACCACTCTAGACCTCAGCCCCAGCTCCCTGCTAAGAGTTCTTATTAAGGAAGGAAAATGTAAACCAGGCTGGGGACCCAGGAATGCCACGGCAGGGTTCCCAACGGCCACATGGAAGGCAGGAGACCCCTCCCTCAGAAGAGGTGAGTCAGTAGCCTCAAGTGTGTGCTTCAGGCATCTTTTTAATGAAAAGCAATTTCCAGCTATGGCTGGAGAGGAATCAGGAAGAGGCATCACTGTCATAAGATGCCTGACACCTCGAGAGCTTTAAGGATACGGGTTTCACTCCGACAAAGCAAGATCCTCACCGAACCTCGGCCGCCGCTATTGTCTTTGCGGCTGCTACGTGCCAGTGCTCAGGGAAGCCTGAAAGTGGAGCCATGTCTATGGGCCCATGCTACACAAGTACATAAGGAAAGCTAAGAGTATAAATCAAATGCTGTACTAGCGATAGATAGAGGAACAAGAGATACCTAAGTAAACCTCACCGTAGAGTTGGGATATTCATCATCTTGGGCTTCCAACAACAAAGCTGGCTACAGATCACAAACTAATTCACCTCTGCAGGATAAAGTGAGAGCCTCACCTCTTTGCCAAGGGAAAGCTTGAGAGCAGAAGTCAAACATGGCTTCCTCCCCAGAAACCTTTTTTGTTTTGTTTTGTTTTGTTTTTTGTTTTGTTTTGTTTTTCGAGACAGGGTTTCTCTGTGTAGCCTTGGCTGTCCTGGACGCTGCCATGCTCCCACCTTGATGATAATGGACTGAACCTCTGAACCTGTAAGCCAGCCCCAATTAAATGTTGTCCTTTTAAGACTTGCCGGGGTCATGGTGTCTGTTGACAGCAGTCAAACTCTAATAAAGACACCAGGTCTCCCAGGGTGTTCACTTGCCACCTTGACAGACAAAAGCCCAACTTAAGAAGTGTTCCTGCCTCGGCTGCTCACTGGCATTTGCAGGACAGGCATCCAAAGGTCTTCATTCCAGTCGCAGCTGCAGTCCATGGTCCACCGGCCTGAACTGGTGCTCCGGGTCTGCACTGGCACAGTGGGAACGTGTGGCCCAGGAGGGCTTCTCACCCCCATCCAGGCAGGAAGCAGAGGCAGAGAACAGGAATAAGGAGCTGGGGGTTCCATAGGATCTTCAAGGACACCTTCCCAGTAATCTTTCTTCTAGTAGACCCCACCGCCAAGAGGGCCCACTCACTGCCTCTCGATGGTACCTTTAACACATGGTCCTTTTGAGGACCCGAAGCCCAACTATAGCACCAGCCATCGGTAGCTTTTCTCTTGTTTTATTTCACTGTCCAGATATTCCACTTAGCAGTGCATCTGAGAAACAACCTTCTAATGCCACGGCTCTAACACTTGATCAGAATGGCCTAGAAAACTTTGAACAGTCACCCATGCTACTTCAGCAAACCTGGGCTTGGAGGCTTCATCCTTTACTTTCTGATCTCAGATTGTTCTGAGATAGGCCAGCGATTGAGAGCAGCTGCTTTATTGCTCACAGGCTAACAGAAATCAGTATGTTCTCGAGTCACTGTGCATTGGTGGGAAGTGCTCCCTCCTCGGCCTCCTCCTTCCACCTGATGGATCCTACAGTGAGGATTCTGTCTCCTTCAGCACTCAAGTGTGTCATTTGAACGAGTCATCCCCACACCCAAGGTGGTGGCTTCCAGAATAAGAAAGGGCGTGGGGAGGGGCCAGGGAGACAGCTTAGCAGGTAAAAGTGACTGCGGCACTGGCCTGCAGACGTGAAGTTGATTCCCAGAACTGACATACAAACCCAGACTTGGTGGCACACATTTATAATCCCAGCCCTCCTACATAGAGATGAAGGGTGGAGACAAGGAGAATCAGCTGGAAGTGCACGGGCCAGCTCACCAGGAGAACACTCAAGTAGCAGAAACAAGACTGACCTTGCCTCAGCCGGGGAGAAGGCAAGAACCAACTCCCCAAAGTTGTTATCGGATACACAGTCATAGCAGATGACTGTATGTGCCAAGTGCAAGTGAATGCACACACATGTGCGTGTGTGCTCGCGCACACACACAATTAATTTTAATAGTAAGACTGCGTGCATAGGCATAGCCATTGCCCTCGGTTCGCAGATGACACCCAAATCTTACCACAGAAAACCAACCGGGTTACATATGAGGACTTAGCTTTCTGTGGGCACAGAACTCACTAGACACGCCTTCTTAAACAACTTTAAAGCCAGCTGCTCTGATGTTTAAAAGTAAACATGGTGCTGAGCATAAAAACCGAAAAGGGAAATGTAAGCATCGCAAGGTATTAATTAATCCCATACTGCAAGATTCCTCCTGCTTAGATTAGCTCTGCTTAAAGAAATATTTACCCAAGAAACTCAAAGGCGAGTGTAGACAGACAGTGCGCCGTACTTAAGATGCTGTGATTTTTTAATCATACCAGGGATTAAAAGGCTGGAACAAATGTGGTGAGGGCTTATACTAGAACCTAGTTAACCCTTCCCCGCCCCCTCCCAAGAAAGCTGACAGCTATTTTAAACCCACACAGCAGTCTCCCTGTCTGATCTGCAACTTGAGGAATCAGAGTAATTCCACAGCTAGATCTTTTTTTTTTTTTCTTTAAAGCAGGCATGTATAATAAAGATAATACATTACCAATCCTCACAGAGAAGACAAGTGTGTGCGGCCATTGTGTGGATTAAGCCATACACAGACAGATCGAATGAAACAAACTGCAAGTTGTAGAATCATTTAATGAAAACAGTGGCCCACTCTGAACCCCCACGCTATGCATCCGTGTGGACAGTTCCCTTCTCCCTCCCAGCCACCTTATGGGGCAAACGCACGTGGAACCTCCCCCTTCCAGAAGAGATGCGTTAAGGAATTCATACAAGGTCACATAGCAAGCAAGAGACAGAGCTAGGGTTCAAAGCCAAACAGCTCCGGCTCCTGAATCTAAGCTAGGCACTCTTGCTAACCAAATGTATATGACATAAAATAACAAAGTAAGCCAAGTGTGGGGGCACATGCTTTTAATCCCAACACTTTTGAGGCAGAGGCAGGTGGACCACTGAGTTCAAGGCCAGCCTGGTCGACAAAGTTCCTGAGTCCCAGGACAGCCAGAGTCACACAGAGAAGCAATATCTCGAGAAACCAAAAAAGGGGGAAAAAAGAAAAAAAGAAAAGAAAAAAATCAAAGTAAAAAAAAAAAAAATAGATAGTGAATGGGGGTGGGGAGATTCATTCATTAAAGAAAACATAAAGAACAATTAGTAAATGATAATTACCTAATTCTGAAATTCAACATGTTTTAATTCAAACGCTAATTCCCCATTGCACATCAATCATTGGGGTTCCTGAGAAGTGGCACCATGAAAACTGGGGTGAGAACAGTACTAGACACCATAACAGAGTGCCTCAAGTTCCTGGGGACCAAGAACTGAAGGGCTCAAGCAGGAGAAGCAATCAGGAAGAGCCTGGCACCAATGTGGCATCCTCCCTGTGGGTCCTCCCTGGCCGTCCTCAGAGGGAACAGCTAAGAAATTACATGTATTCATTGGGTCGCATTTTATGCCCACAAGACATTACATTCAAACCTGACTGAAATGGGGCCAGGACACGCAGCCCTCACTGTAGGCATGGGCCCTGAACTTGAGAGAGAGAGAGAGAGAGAGAGAGAGAGAGAGAGAGAGAGAGAGAGAGAGAGAACATGAGCACAGAGCATCGCATACTCACCGCTTCCTCTTTCTTGTCTTTGGATGAAAGTGTGACCAGTTCCCCCCCACCCTGGCCACTTGTGACTGACTTCTCTACCACCATGGGCTGTCACCCGAACTGTGACCCAGAACAATACCTTTCTCCTTTGACTTGCTCTTGTCAAAGAATTCCATCACAGCAACAGGAAAAGAAACTAAGACTGGTCAGAGCCAAAAGATCATATGTATTATATGTCTAAATTTATCACATGTCCAGAATAGGAAAATCTAGAAACAGAACATAGAATACTGATGGCTTAGGAGTGGAGACAGGGGTCCCTTTGATGAAAATGTCCTAAAATGGACTGCAGCAATGGATATTTGTGAATATACTTAAAAAAAAAAAAATCACTGAGTCTGGATCAACCAACGAACATGTTAAAAGTAGCAAACATCTGGATTCTAGCCCTCGAGAACAGGCACGGGTGGATCCCTAGAGCTCACTGGCCAGCAAGCGTCTTTAAATCATTAAACTCGAAATTCAGCAGGATATCCTGTCTCAAGCAATAAGGAGGGCTGGAGATATGGCTCCCCAGGTGAGAGCACCTACTGCTCTTGCAGAGGACCCAAGTTCAGTTCATACTACATCCCTCACAACTGTCTGTAACTCTAGCTCCAAAAGATCATCTTTCTCTAGCCTCTGCAGCAGGCATCTGCTGCACATACTCATACACAGGGCATCAAGCCCTAGTCTCCATATCCACACGAATACATACGCTGCACCAGTAAAGAAAAGAGGAGAGGAGAGGAGAGGAGAGGAGAGGAGAGGAGAGAAGAAGAGGAGAGGAGAGGAGAGGAGAGGAGAGGAGAGGAGAGGAGAGGAGAGGAGAGAAGAGAAGAGAAGAGAAGAGAAGAGAAGAGAAGAGAAGAGAAGAGAAGAGAAGAGAAGAGAAGAGAAGAGAAACGTATCAGAAATCAAGCTTTCAGTGTAGGGCAAGAAACAGGCAGCATGCTTCTTGGGCTTAAGGATAAGGAGAGCTAACAGGTCCCCAAGAAGCTACAGGCAGCACCCAGGTGACAAGTGTGAAGAGGACATGGGTAATTATAGGCAGCAACAGCACTGAATGTTCCTGTGCTTTGAAGCCCCATTATGAGTAAGCAACACTGAACAGTAAGTTGAGTCTAATTAGAGTCCTATATATAGGTGGCAGGCCATCATTACACGTGGCTTGCATGATTTTGGCCACTAAAAAGGTCTAAGATATTTAGGGCAAATGAACCATGACCACATGCCATTAAATCATAAAATTTACAACTAAAGTAGAAATAGATTTCTCTATCAGGACACTTTGGCCCATCTACTTTTATGAGTATGACAAAGCTCTTTGCATCAATAGTATCTCTCACCCCCACATGCAATTTTACAACTTGATGTTGACACTCCCTCATTAAGAAGTGGGGCTTGGGAAACTTGGGAGAGAGCTCAGTTGGTAAAGTGTTTGCCACATAAGCATAAAGACCTCAGTTTGGTACCCAGGACCCATATAAAAAAGACAGGAATGGTGATACATGCTTGTAATCCCAGTGGCGAGGCGGCAGAGACAGAAGGCTTGCTGAGGCTCGGCCATGAGTCAGCCTGGCCTACTGGCTGACTCCAGAATATTTGGTGGAGGGCTGGAGAGGTGGCTCAGCTGTGAAGAGCAGAAGTTCCCTGGCAGATAACTCAGATTCAGTTCCCAGCACCCACAGGACGGCTGTCTATAACTCTAGAGGATTCAATGCCCTCTTCTGGCCTCTGTTGACACTACACATATATGACCGCAGACATGACAACACTCTTAGGTTGACCCATGGCCTCCACATGCATGTATATGCACAGGTATATGCACTCACATGCACATACTTAAACACATCAAAAGAAATGGGAGTGTATTTCTCTACCTCTATAGTCAGTGATGGTCACCAGAAGACATTGGAAGAGATCCTGTAATACTCACAGGGCCAAGCTTAACTGTCCCCTCCCTCTTACAACACCCCCTCTGGAAAGCCAACTACCAAACAAAAGACCCACCGTGCTATGAAGAACTGTAAGCCAGCCGTTAGCTACAACAGTCACACACAGGACTAATAAAGCCCCGGCCATGTAAGTGAAGCCTTCTAGGATTTTCCAGCCTGGACACCAAGAAAATGAACCCAACAGAATGTTCATCCTGTGCACCGCTGAGCCAAGCCCTACCTGAATTCCCAGGCCACGGATCATTAGCAAAATACACAGCTGTTGTTCGGAGCCCAAGCCTTAAGGTTGTTTGTTAGACAGCAACAGACAACTGCATCCAGAGCTTAGAGGTAGTTCTGTTATTATGTGGTAATGTATCTTGGATCGAGACTTCCCCTCTGGTCCTCAATTTCCATCCATAAAGTGAGTCTGCACTAGATAGCTAAGGTGCCCTTCAGTTTTGACAATCTGAGCCATAGTCCAGAGAGTGTCTGCTAGGCATACAGAGGGAACAACTATTTCAGGAGTAGGTTAAGGCAGCCACAGACCAGGGGTCAAATGCCCTGGAGGGTACTGATCAAAGCAGACAGAAGCTAGAACAATGTAGGGCCCATAAGTGTTCGATACATTATGGTTTGGGAATGCAATACGTAGAGAAAATCTCTTGTGTACTGTATGGAAGCTTCGCCTGTCAATAAAAAGTTGTTGGCCTATTAGCTTAGGCAGGAAATAGGAGGTGGGAGGTCCGTCAGGGAGTGAGGATTCTGGGATAGAGTCAGGCGTGGAGGAGATTCGCCATAATGATGACATAGACATGAACCTGAGGAGAGGTAACTAGACACACGGCAGGAATTAGAATAGAACAAATGGGTTAAGTCACGAGCTAGTCAGGGAACAAGCCCAAGCTTATGGCCTAGGCTATTATTCACAAGTAATTCAATCACAGAGTCATTATCGCAGGAACTTTCGGCTCAGGTGGAAAAGCCTTCAGTTACAGCACCGTTTCCCACAGGCTCATGGATCGAACTCTTCATCCCCAGCTCGTGGTGCTATTTTAGGGGGTAGTAGAAACTTCACGAAGTGGGTGCTAGCTCGAGAAAGGATATAATGAGGACATGCCTTTGCAAGTTGTACCTGTTCCCTAGTCTGTTCACCACCAGCTTCCGTTAAGCGATGAGGTGGGTGACCTCCACCACATGCTCGCACCATCCTGACGGGCTGTAAAGAGCACTCCACTACATGGAGCATTTGCCCCTGCTGCCCTCAGTAAACACCTGAGCGCACCCCTCCCGCTGGCTGCATGTCAGGTATGTGAGCGATCCTCCTTGGCGAGGGTTCCCCTCGACCACCGGGACCAGCAACTAGAACCACGGACTGAACGGTTTGAATCCATGAGCTAAAATAAAACTTTCCTTCTTTAAGTTGTATGAATTGGATATTCCACCACAGGGACCAAAGCCCGACTGACGTAAAATGGTTTCCATCATCTGATGCTTACAAGCTCCGTGACAAGCTCCGTGAGTTTCATCTCTTAAATTTCTACCTGAGAAACAAACAACCCTCAGTGTAACTATTTGTACGAAAAGTCTTTGGGATTAGGTTCTTTACAATGCAATAATCAGCGGCACGCAACTAAGACATTTAAAAAAAAAAATTACCAAATTTGTAAACATTTGGAGGACGTAAGAGTGCAAAGGCTAGCTTTGTCACCTTGGCTGTGAGGATTCTGGCGGGCAGCAGCCTCCCAGAGACTATACCCTAGTTCATATAAACAGACATATGGAGATATGCCTGGTTTATAAAAAAAGGGGGGGGGG
>NW_022196891.1:67830139-67852639 GCF_008632895.1 Mastomys coucha
GAGGGGAGAAAGATTTAAGCAAGACTTTTCAGATGAAAGCATATAGTTTGGGCTTCATTGTAATATGATTTGGGGTGGGGTGCATGCAGGAGGCCAGGGTCTCGGGTACCCAGATCCTCCTCCCTCCACTTCCTGGGTACTGGGACTGCGGGCAGGGCATGTACCACCACACCTAGACCAGTGATGCTGAGGGTGTGACCCGGGGCTTCATGGACGGTAGGCAAGCACTCTACCAACCGACACCGGAAGGTATGTGTATCTAAGTACACAGAAGTTCAGCCAGGGATACGCCTTCCCAGGTAACCCTGGGACATCTTTGTGTCTCTGGGGAACTCTGGAAAACTAAGAGGCATATATCCAGAGAATCTCTCCGTCCAGTAGGTAGCTTCTGAAAAGCGGCCAACCCTTGGAAAAGGAAGTCTAGGGCTCCTTTTCCAAGGTGCCTCACAAGGCAACAACACATTTGCATTTTACAGTCTGTGCTTTTCCAAAACAAGAAGCAAGTGCCTGTGGCTTTAACCCTGAAATCCCCACGATGGTGCATTCCTAGGGGCAGACACTGCTCAATAGAGGTGGAAGCACTTAGTGGCATGCCCAGGGTTGGGAGTGAGGGGCACACAAAGAGATGATCTTCTGTGTCTACCTCTGCACAGGTCCTGGCTGACATGAATATGCCAGAGTCCAGCATCAACTACAGAGAGCTAGAAGTCAGAACCCAGTCCATAAATTCAGCCTGGGCCTACAAAAGCTCCACCTACCCTTGTCCCTTCTCTACTTCACGCTTGTCAATGCTAACCATTCCCCCCATCCCGCCTCCCCACAACCCCCACGGTGTTTCAGATCTGTGTTGGGAACACAACTTAGACCAGCCGTGGCTCCTCCTCTTATTGACCACCACTGTCTGTGAATCCAGAGAGTTACTATAGAAACTACACCACACAGCCCCCAGACATTTGCTCAGAAAAGAAACTACATGTTTAGTACTAGGGAGAAAAAAAAAGAGTGGGATCTAGGAAGTTGGAGCCAAGCCTCAAGCTCAGTATTTTTTAAGGACTACAAACAGCTTCGTTAGGTCACCTGAATACTCACTAAAGCTACACATGTCCCATAAACATGTCAAGCTACAACTGGGCAGAGAGAAATTGGACTACTTTGTCAAAAAACTATTATTTGGTTGGCTGGGTGGTTGGTTTTCTCAGATAGGACTATGTGTCCAAGGCAAGCTACCAACTCATGGCAATCCCCCTGCCTCAGCATCCCAACTGCAGGTTATACTAAGAATTGGGCTTTTCTTGCAATTTGTATGTGCACACGTTAGATTTTTGACACCTATCTGCAACCAAATGCAGAGGCCTGTTAGAAAAGAATAAAAGATAAAGAAATAAAAATAAAATATTTTAACTCTTATAATCTTCCTCCCCCCACCCCAGTTCTTTAAAAAAAAAAAAAAAAAAAAAAGCTCTGATGAGGCTGGAGAGATGGCTGAATGAGTGGTTAAGAGCACATATACTACTCTTGCAGAGGATCTGAGTCAGTTCCCAAAACCTACATCAAACAGCTCAGAAGCCCATAAGAAGTGTCTGTTACTCTGGCTCCAGGGAGATCCAATGCCCCTGGACTCCAGGCAACCTCCGTTCACATGCATATAACCACACACACACACACACACACACACACACACACACACACACACACACACACGGACACACAATTTAAAATAATAAAAGACATTTTTAATAGCACACCGATGAATTGAGAAAGCCAGTTTCTTAGGGAATGCGTATCCAAGAAAATTAAATCTTAACCAAAAGAAAAAGTTATACTTAAAAAAAAAACAAAAACAAAAAACAAAAAACTGCTTACCAAATCCATAGGCCCAGACATACAAGAGCCCAAACATCCCAGATCTATTCTGAGATAGAGAAGTGAGATAGGATCTTGGCTGCCAGCTCCCCTCTAGTCCCAACTATTCTCAGCAAACCAGCTCTGCCTTCCAAGGTAGCATTTGACAGCAATAGGGTGAAGGGGTAACAACTCTAGTTCTAGAAAATATGACTGAGAAAAGTTGGGGCTTGGGGAGGGGGATAAGATTCACCAGTTCATACATCTGCATGAGAAGAGGGGAGGAAGTGAAAAGACCAAATGACCTCCGGGCATCGGACACTCCAATGATGTTTTGCAAATTGAAGGAAATTGACACCTGATGGCAGTCCTTGCACAATAGGCTAGCCCGCAGGTCACTGTGGAAAAAGAGAATGGGGCAAGAAGTCTGCCTTCTTGTCAAAAGTCTTGTTCTCAAAACCCAATCTCTACAGAGCTCGCTTAACTTTTCACTCAGTAACAAGCACACTGTGTGTGCTGAGTGTCCCTGTCTTTCTTTCCTCAAGTTATAGGTAGGATAAGGGCGCCAACCACGAGCAGAAGCCGTTTCCACTGAAAAGCACCATTCCCGAGAAACTCCGCTGCAGTCTCAGAAGCCAAAACTCCTTACACAGAGAGGTGCCTCACGGTCACCGGGTTGCCTGTCGTGTACACCCAACCACTGGTCCAGCGTGAAGGAAGGTTTCCACTCCACCCCTCCCCCAAGGGGTGGCTTTGGCCTTGGCCCTGCAAATACCAGTCGTCTCGGCTAAATTCTTCATCAGCAACTGCTGAGATTTAACCCGTGCACCACAAAACTAGAAAACAGGTTTCACCTCACAACTACACCAATGACTGGCACATGCTAAAGTGTCGTGCAAAAACAGACATTTGGGAAGTAACTTTAACACCTACACCCAACTACTTGGTATGAATACTTAAACATATATACATACATGTATACATATATATGTATATGCATATGCATATATACATACATACACATATACACATATACATATATACATATATATACACGTATATATATGTATATATATAATTTTTTAAGCTGGTCAGGAAACAGGCATTCTCCTTTTTAAAAGACCTTCTGAAAGCACCTCAGTCATGGAAGGCCAGCAGGTAATTACCATCGGCGCTTCCTTAAAGCTTTCTAAAGAGCCAGACCTGCAGGCTGCGCTGCTCAGGCTTCTCTGGGAAGTAACTCAATCCAGCCTTGGCGGGCAAGGATGGGGTGTCTGCAGGCAGGGGCAGGGGATGAGGCAGGACACCTCAAACTTTGCAGGTGTTCTTTTTCAGCTGTTCTAGGCAAGAGCTGAGAAAGGCCTAACCCACCTGCTCTGAGTCCAGGACCGGGACATCCCCTTCCCCCAGACCTGCCCCCTCGGGGTACAGCCCTCCCGGTGGCCTCTCACCTTGGCCTCAAACGAGATGCCGTGCTGGAAGGCGTCCTCGTTGTGCAAAGGGATCCGTAGGTCGTGCCCATCGTCCACAAGGTTGTACTTGGTTTTGCTGGGCATGGTGACCCGCGGCGGACCCGCTGCTCCAAGGGGGCGGCGGTGGCGGCGACGAGAAAGAGCTGGCGAGACCCTGGGCAGAGAACAGTGGGGCCGGGCGAGGCGGCGGCGAGGACCCGGGTCGTGAGGTGGGCAGCCTGGGTGCCAGGAGGTGGCGGGGGGGTGAACCGGGAGCGGGAGCCTCCGGAGGGCCGAGCGGCAGGGGCGGCGCGGATGCGGCTGGCGCGAGCAGCTCGGTGGCCGCGCTCTGGCTACGGGGAGGCGGCCGGGCAGGCGGGAGCGGGCGGCGCGGAGCCCCGGACCGGGACACCGAGCGAAGGGCGCACGGCCCGAAGCGGGGCTAGACCGGGAGCCCGATCCCGAGCTCGGCGTGCACGGCCCGGGACGAGGAAGAAAGGCAGCGGCGGCGGTGGCGGCGGCGGAGCAGGGTGCCTGTCACGGAGACGCCGGATCCGCTGCCAGCCCGCGGCTCCTCCTGCGGGGCGGGCCCGGGCCGACTCCTCCCGCGCGCCAGAGCCCCGCCCGCCGCCGCCGGGTCCGCCCCGCGCCCCGCGCGCGCCCAGCAGGTGAAAGTCCCCGCAGCCCGGAGCCGGGACCGGGGAACTTCGCCCTGGCCGGACCGCGGGACCGTGGCGATCCAGGCGCAGTCCGCTCAGCTAGCAGCGGCGAAACGGCATCGCCTTGCAATGTGGTTGTTTGTTTTGTTTTGTTTTGTTTTGTTTGGGGAGCCGAGCCGGAGAGAAGCGATTGTTTATTGGGTTTTGTTTTCCCAAGAAGGCCGGAGATCTGTCCCAGATACCCTCGGTCTGGACCGCAGTAATTCAGAGATTCCCGCTTCTCTTCAGAATCAAGGCGAAAGCCAAACAAGAGGACTGTCTCCCAGTGCTTTTTGTCCCTTTGGGTGTGTGGTGGCTCAGCGGGGTTTCTTTGGGAAGAATTTAAATATTTAAAAGTTGTCAGCCTTGTAGCATTGGAGTAGGCTGCACTAGGGACAAGGAATTGCAGAATGTTCTTATGTCCTTAATTAAAGTTTTTTAAAAAGAAAGAAAGGGAGAAAGGCGGGGGGGGGGGGAGAGAAGAAAAAGTTTCCAAAATTCTGTGAGACTTCTCATTGATGCGCAAAGGAAGGTGCCAAAGAAGGATTTCGAGACCTCGGCGTCTAAACCTCCTAGACAGCGTTGTGTAACAGTTTCCTCTGAGATTGAAACATTCTGTCCAGCATCCAGCAGGGAAGGTCTTTAAACAGGAAGGTGAACAACTCAAAGCAGCTTCAGGAAGTCCCCGAAACTGGCCAGATCCACAAGGGCCCCTCCCTGCCAGAGTAAACAGTAAAATCAGAGCAGGCGAGCGAGCGTCCAAGGTAACTTAAAGGCTGAGCTCTCAAAGCAGACTCTCAGAGGAGATAAGCTGCAAAAGACTCGGGCCAGACCTAGAAGCAGCAGAAACCAACCAAGCTGCCAAAAGAGGTTTAGATCAGAGTCCCTTGGAAAGTACACTCTCCAACCGGTACAGCTGCCTGTGTGTGGGCTTCGAAATGTACCCCAGGTCCCCAGCTTTCGTGAGCCGGCACCTATACCGGGCTAGGCCTTGATAATGCAGTTGTCTTTGAGTCATTTCTGGTCCTGTAAGTAGCCTCTTACTCATTTTCCTGTAAGTAACTGCAGTAAAACCCATTGGTTCAACCAAGGCAGACTTGAGTGGTATCCAAACTTTGGTCTGTAGTTGAGTTTCCCACTGGGATGAATAGATGTTTGCTGTGTCTCCCCATGAAAGGTGTGTCACACAACATTCAGATACATAGTAGCTGTAATCTACCTCTTCATAGAGCTCCAGGCACGCGCTAGTGTCAAAGCTGAGATCCCCGAGACAAAAAATTATCAACTTTTGTTGTACAAATCTGTTGTGATTGCTGATATTGTTAGAAGGGACTACCACGAATAGCAAACACGGCTCTGGCCGCCTTCCTCATTCCCTCCACCTTGCTAAAAATCATTAGATTACATTCCTAAAGGTATCCACCAAGGTTTATTCCCTTCTTTGGCCACATCTTCCTCCTGAAGTTGACTACCAAGGTCCAGCGATCAAAGTATTGAAGTCCAGCAATCAAAAGCCCCCTTTGACTCCCCTAATTACCATGTCCAATCAAAATTAAACAACTCATCCTAACACAGCATTTCCCCTCTTACCTTAACAAAGCACATTTGCCTATATGACACATCTGTCTCCTCTCTATCCAGAGGCAGATCTTTATCCCCCCAAACAAGTCCCCTCCCCATTCTCCATGCTCCCTTCCCCTTCTCCCTCATCCTCTATCCCCTGTCTTTGTCTCTTATCTCCTGCCCTTTGTTTCTCTGGGGCAAATGAATCTCCTCTGCGCTAAGAACTTGTCCTTAGGGTGCCCTACACCAATACTGACCCCTACATCGCCAACTGTACAAGATCTAGAATCTCCTAGTAGGCAACCTTCTGAGCATGTCTGTGAGGGAGGCTCCACGCTGGGTGACTGACATCAGAAGATGCATCTTGTGGATCTTGTGGATGACACTGTTCCACAGGCTGGGGAGGTCCAGAACTGAATAGAAAGAAGAGGACGGTCACCGACCTTCATCTCTCTCTGCTTCCTGACTGAATTGTGACCAGTTGCCACGTTGTTCCCCAGCACGACAGACTATGCTGGGATGGTGAAGCAAAAAAAAAAATCCCTCCTTCCTTAAGTCTCACTTTGTCACAGATGGATCACAGCGACAAGGAAACTCAGAGTACCTCTGTTTCGTTCTCTTTTGTCTTAGTTTAGGTTTGGGTTTATTCTCCCAGCACTGGGGATTAAATCTACCACTGAGCCCCCTCTTTACTTTTTGTATGAAAGCAGTCTCACTAAATTCTCCAAGCTTGCCTTGAACCTGCAATCCTCCTGCCTCATATTCAGTGGCAGGGATTACAGACCTGCATTACCAAGCCAGGCCCAGAATAACCTGGTCTTTAAGGCTGTGGCCTCATCCACCCAAACCATCCTTAGACCATTGCTTGTTGCGTAGGCTACCTTTGACATCTGCATGAAACACCCTCAGAGGAATGGTTCTGTGTCATCTCAGTGATTAATTTATGCAAGCCAATACATTATTGCCCTGATGATCTTTCTTATCTTGTCTCCTAGGGTGAAAGTACCTCGCTGGGCATGGCTGTTCCCTGTCTGCCGGAATTCCTGTGAAGAGATAACATCTTTTCTGAGATATCTCCCTAAATAAAAAAGCAACCCAGTAACTAGGACAGATTAATCACACACGTTATTCTGCACAAACTTCATTATATTCATAAATATTAGTAAGAACCAAAAATAATTTGCACGGAGGAAATGCACCAGTAACCTTTTTATAAATACAAAACCCAAAGCTCTAATCAGGCATATCTGACTCTTTGAATGTCACAGTGGTTTTAATATGCATCAGAAATGCACCTTGTAAAATCTAGCACAGTAACTCAACAACTTAAAGGCAAGATGTTAAATAACTATTTTATTTATATCTCATATTCTATCCCAAATTAATAGTGTTCCCAGACTCTAAGAGGCCTTTTCTTCTAGATTAACTTTAACTTCACTGGACTGACGAATTTATCAGAATTTCATAATTAAGACTGTAACACATTGTGTCTAAATATGGCACAAAGAGGCAAGAGGCCTCAAAGATCAGTCAGGATCTAACACAGAGAGAGTACTCCATAAAAGACACCAATATTTATGGGGCTGAATAAGAATAGCAGCTAATAGCCATTAGTTTTCTGATGGGTCTCGCACTGTTCTTAGCGTTTTAACATTGCCTAGTGTAACAGACTGCATGAAAAAGCCAAAGCACGGAGAGGTTTGCACAGCTCGCCAAGATCACAAGTACAAAGGAGAGGAGCCAGAACTTCATCCAGGTCAACCCTGTCTCAAAAGGTAGAGATCGGCCTTGCACTGCTTTCATTTACAAATAAGAAACATGTGAAATCAGAGGTCGATGGCTTCTTTCAGTGTGTATGTTGCTAGCCTGTATTCATTCTGATTCGATGAGATGGAATGTTCCAAAAAGGGGAGCCAGGTCTGGTTTAGCCTCTGCCTTCTATCATGTCAGCAGCAGACAAGCATGCGAACAGCCTTCTTTCAGAAAACAATGGACATCCACAGTGATTTCCTCTTTTAATATTTTTAAAGCGGTATCAAACTTTATTTAACACCTTTAAATACAACTGAATATTACCTCAGAATTTCCAAGTCCACTTAAGAAAAAAAGCAAATAAAAGCATGATTTCTCCCATTCTATTTTTTTTTGTTTTGTTTTGTTTTAGTTTTTATGTTTCTATTTCAAGATAGCCTCTCTCTCACTCAGTAGCCTAGACAGGACTTGAGTATTTGGTACCCCCTGCTTCAGTCTCCAAAACTGCTTCCACTCAGACCCATCCCAGTAGGCCCAATTTGTTTTAGTTTTTGAAGCAAGTTCTTGCTATGCAACCCAGACTGGCTTGGAACTCATGATTCCCCTGCCTTAAGCTTCATCAAATGCTGGTGTGTGTGACTGCAGGAAACTTGTGTCACTATTATCTATGTATTTGCATGAAGGAAAAAATATATTTTCAGTATGAGGAAACTGAATCTAAGGCCGGGTACATGTTAGGCAAATGCTGTACCTCTGAGCCATCCCCCAGACAAACCTTCTGTATCTTAATCATTGCATAATAAGAGTTAATTACATTTCATTTAAATGGAAATTGCTTATTCATAAAATAGTGCCTAGGTTAACTGTGTTTAGTTATTTTTTTAAAGATTTATTTTATTTATTTTATGTGTATGAGTACACTGTAGCTGTACAGATGGCCATGAGCCATCATGTATGTAGCTGCTGGGAATTGAACTGCACCTCTGCTGGCCCCACTCGCTCTGGCCCTGCATTCACTGTAGCTGTTTCAGACGCACCAGAAGAGGGCATCAGATCTCATTATGGGTGGTTGTGAGCCACCATGTGGTTGCTGGAATCCAAACTCAGGACTTTCGGAAAAGCAGTCAGTGGTCTTACCCGCTGAGCCATCTCGCCAGCCCTTGCTTAGTTATTTTTAAGATTTATTAATTTTTATTTTCCGTATAAGGGGGCTTTGCCTGCATGTATGTATATGCATGATGTTTACTCTTACTGCACTGGAGTTGGGAGTACAGATAGTGTAGACTGGCATCGGGATGCTGGGAACCAGCCTTGAGTCCTGTGGAAGAACAGCCAGTGCTCTCTCTGAACCTTTGAGCCATTGCTCCAGACACCTAACTTTGTTTAAAATCTAATTGTAGTGTCTGTGTGGTAGCAAATGCCAGTAATTTCAGCCCACAGGATGCTAGGAAGCTAAGGCACAAGGGTCAAGAAGTCAAGGCCAGCCTGGGCTATGTTGCAAAAGCTTGTGTTAAAAAAATAAAAAAAATCAAAATGGTAGAGATAGCTCAGTAATTAAGAGCACTTGTTGATCTTCCAACGGACCTAGGCTCCATGACCAGTACCCACATAGTGGCTTACAACCCCCTGTAACTCCTGTTCCAGGGTATCTGATCTCTTTTGCTGGCCTTGGTGGGCATCAGGTAAGTGATTCTCAGATGTGCTCATGTAAAGTCACCCCAGGAAGCCACAAGAAACTGCAACACACCACTGGGAATCTTCTGGTGTGTTTCTCTCTATGGAGTCTCAACAAATGCAGTTCAACTACACAGTGTAAGGCAAACCAATACATGTTTGTCATTAGCAAAGAATCTTTCTGTTTCGGGAAATATTAAAAAAAAATGAACCCACCAACTCTCCCAGGGCCATGCCACACTCCAGCACTCCTGCCATGCCACCAACTCTCTGGAGCTAGCCCCCGCTGGCCCCATGAGGCCACAGGGCTCCCTCCAGGCCATCTCTAGGATGGAGAGGGAGTGTCGGGGGAGGAAGGGCCTGAGTTCCTCTCTTTCTTCCATGCATTGCCCCACGCATTCCTTGGTTAGCCATCTCAACACCTAATTACCTGGTAGAATCAAGACTCTTAAGCATATAGTTAACCAATTAGATTTGTGTATCAATAAAATCACAGTTTACAAGATGCCAATACAATAATGTCAGAGCCAATTGATAATGATATTGCTTTACCCCAATTATTCTAACTTTTTGATAACACCATGTCAACTCCATTCTTCTTCTCCCTCCTCCTGCGACCTCTCCCACTCTCCCAAACTCCTAGGTCCATTTCTCCTCTCCTCCCACTGCCCTAATGTGATTGGACAGGGAAAACACTACAACATCTTTCATCATGTGTTCTTTCCTGTTCTTTCATGTGCTTGCTTTAGCAAAACATCCTCTCAACTATGTCTGCTTTAGTAAAATGTTCCTTCATGAATCTGCCTTAGTCTTTCAGCTGTGTCCACTTTAGGAAAACACTCCTGCAGGTGTGTTCCCCAGGACCATCCCACACACCTGACTTTCCAAAAAACCCTTCTGTTTGTTTCTACTTCATGCAGGCAGGCAAAGTACCACCACACATAAAAATAAAATAAAAATTTTAAAAATCAAAATCAGACTAGGTATAGTGATGTTCAACCTTTTTTTGTTTTTGTGATGTTCACCTTTAATCCCAGTATTCAAGAGGCAGAAGCAGGTGTGTCCATGAGTTCAAGGCCAGCCTGATATACAAGGCCAACCAAGGCTAAATAAATAGTAAGACCTTGCCTGAAAAAAAAATTAAAATAAAATATACTTAATTAAAAGGAGCTGGGATTATAGCTCAGCAGTAGAATACCTGCATAGCAGCTCAGTAATATTCAGTCATCTTTTCATGAGATTTATGAGATTTTATGAGGTTTCAAATGAGTTGAGATTTAACTGCAAATCTAATTTTTTTTTTTTTTTTTTTTTACTTTATAGCCACTCGGAGTTCAAATAACAAATCTGTTCTAAATTTCTACTTTGTGGGGATATAGCCTAGGTTCACTCCCTAGTAGTACTACAAAAATACATAGATAAGCTTTGCTTTGACCTGTTAATGAAGTCTTACTTGACCACATGAGCTACCTGCTGTTTATATCTTCATTTGAGGGATAAGAAAACTGAGGCCAGGAGGAGAAAATCCTTTGTATTGGTGGAAAAGCAGTAAATCCCTCGAATCCCAGAATGAACCTAGCCAACAAAAATGGAAATGTGTTAGCTTGCTAAATATTGCCCAGGCACATTATGATAGCTAATCTTGGCTGTCAACTAGACTGCACAGGGACTCGGCGAAACCCCCAAGCTTCCATGGGATGTAGCCTAGGTTCAATCCCCTAGTACTACAAAAATATGAGGGAGCTTCTTGATCGGATGACCTGAAGCAAGAAGACTGACCTAAAAACCTGGCTGCACCTGCCGATGGCAGCCCGGATAAAAGAGTATAGAGGGACAAAACAAACAAACAAGAGTATAGAGGAACGAAGCTTTCGCCCCCTTGCCTGTTTGCTCCTTGCTCTTTTTGTTTTGTGTTGTTGTTGTTGTTGTTGTTTTGAGATAGGATTTCTCTGTGTAGCCCTGGCTGTCCTGGAACTCACTCTGTAGACCAGGCTGGCCTCGAACTCAGAAATCCGCCTGCCTCTGCCCCTCAGTGTGCTTTGATAGATCAAAGGCATGCACCACCACCACCAGGCTTTGCTTTCACTCTTGCTGGCAAATTCATCTATCCTGTTGCTGCAGCATCCCTTCATCAATATTAGAACTAACTTCTTCAGGATTCCTACACAGGCTGAAGACCAACAACTCTCTAGACCTCCAGTGTCAGACTGGGATCAAGTCTTGTAGACTGAACAACTACCAATTCTTATCCTCCCTAGTGTGAGGCAGCCATTGTTGGACTACTCAGATGGCATCCTAAAATCAGACCATAGCTCACTCTGAGCTACATAAGAGTGACAAAGGCCAAGGGATGTGGACTGAAGTCACCCGAATGGCGTGTTCTGCAATGGAAGAGATGATAGGAACTCACAGCCACAGAACAAATCATCCTCTGTTAAAACACACATCAGTCACATTGGTGGGGTTCATTGTCTCATGGCTCTTCTGGGGAGATGTAAAATGTGTGTTTACTCATCAAAAATTTTATCAGGGAAAAGGAAGATTCTTCAGGTTCAGTTTATCGGAACCTACCTCTGTTTTCTATGCCTTAGACACTTTAGCATTTCTAGGTTTCATGTACTAGAGTGGTAGACAGTGGTAGTGATAACATCAAAGGAGGATCCCAGGGAAGTATTGTGGTTCTCTTTCCCCTTCTTAAAGAAAAAATATTAACACCCTCATTTCTCTGCTGTCCAGTTCTATTCTGTTCTCATGAGGGTTGCCACAGCCCCTGTAGGTCACCACAGCTGCTCTCCATCATGATGATGATGCATAGATCAAGCCCAGAGAAAGCATCCATGAGATGCCTCTGCAAATTCTAGCTAGATTTTGGCAATAATAATAATAATAATAATAATAAATAAAGACACAATTGTAGAATTTATGAAGCATAACAAAAGCTTAAAATGTTCTAATCAGCAGCTAGGCATGGTGGCATAAGCCTGTAATCTCAGCACTTGGAATGTTAAGACAGGAGGACTGCCATAAGTTCTGGTCCATCCTGGACTTGTAGAGCGAGACCCTGTGTGGTAGTTTGAATGAGAAGTGTTCCCCAAAGGCTCACATATCTGACACTTGGTTCTACTGTAGTGTTGCTGTTTGGGGGGCGGGGGTTATAGAATCTTTAGAAGATGGAGGTTTGCTGGAACTGGTAGTCACCGGGATAGAGTTTAAGAGTTCACAGCCTGGCCCCACTTCCAGCTCACTCTTTCTGCTTCATGCTAGTAGTCAAGGATGTTTTGTTCTCTCAGTGTCTTGCTTCTGCAGCTTGCTACCATGCCTCTACAATAATGGAGTCTTATCCCTCGGGTCCTGCAAACCTAAACAAACTCTTCTGTGAGTTGCTTATGGTCATGGTATTTTATCACAGCAGCAGAAAGGTAACTGATGAGCCTGACAAATACAGAGGCAGAGGCTCGCAGCCAACCATTGGACTGACAGGGTCTCCAATGGAGGAGTTGGAGAAGGACGGAAGGAGCTGAAGTGGTTTGCAAGACCATAGGAAGAACAACAATATCAACCAACCAGACCTTCCCCCCAGAGCTCCCATGGGCTAAACCACCAACCAAAGAGTGCACATGGAAGAACCCATGGCTCTAGCCCATATGTAGCAGAAGATGGCCTTGTTGGGCATCGAGGGGAGGAGAGGCCCTTGATTCTGTAAAGGCTTGATGCCCCAGTGTAGGGGAATGCCAGGATCGGGAGGCAGGAGTGGGTGGGTGAGTGGGTAGGGGAGCACCCTCATAGAAGCAGGGGGAAGGGGGATGGGATAGGGGGCTTCCGGAGGGGAATCTGGGAAAGGGGATAACGTTTGAAATGGAAATAAATAAAATATCCGATAAAAAAGAAAAGTAACTGATACATACATGAATGGATAGAACAAAAATTATACAAGTAAAATATCAAACATTGACAACATATTCTTACCACTGTTGGGTAATGCTGAGTCCCTAAATGCTCAAATTGCTTTTCATAGTTCCATTCCTGTTTTAACAGGAACTCACTATATTGAGCTAGTCACCTTGGGCCTCTGGACAAGCACATCCCCTGCTCCAGCTCCAAAGTGGCATTACAGGAATGTAGCACTGTGTGCACAGTACCATTTTTACCTAACAGTGTTTGCGGGGAATCTAGAGCTAGGAGTCCTTAGCCCATCTTAGAGGATGACAATAAAAACATTCAGTGATTGGGGCTGGAGAGATGGCTCAATAGTTAGGAGTGCTTGCAGAGAACACACATGACTGTTGGAGACTGCTTCTAATGCTTCGATTCAGTAGGGAATCTGTGTGTCCAAACGCTAGAGGTCCTTGGGTTTTTTTTTTAATTGATCAATAAAGGTGCCAGTAGCCAATGGCCGGGCAAAGGGAGATGGGGCTGGACACTTAGAGTTGCCCAGGCTAAGACTCAGGGTGGAGAAGAGGGACGATTGACATGATGTGATAGGAGAGAGCTGCAGGAGAGAGAAAACCAATGAGCCATCTAAGAATTCACGTAAGTGGTCACTGGCTACTTCCACGATTGGGCACGGGGTAACAGGCGGAGGATTAGAACTGCCCAGCCATTGAGCTAGACAGTATTAAAAATATTAAAAATAGGGACTGGTGAGATGGCTCAGCGGGTAAGAGCACTGACTGCTCTTCCGAAGGACCTGAGTTCAAATCCCAGCAACCACATGGTGGCTCACAACCATCCGTAATGAGATCGGATGCCCTCTTCTGGTGTGTTTGAAGACAGCAACATATAATAAATAAATAAATAATTAAAAAGAATATTAAAAATAAGCTAATGTATATTGTGTCTTTCATTCACAGATCCAGGGAGCTTCAGGAGGGGGTAGCTGGAGGAGCTCGACCCTCAGGGAGCACGAAGCAGGATAGCAAAAACCTCATGCTATAAATGGCAGCTCACAACCCCCATAAGTCCACTTCCAGGGGATCTGGCACCTTCTTCTGGCCCTCAAGGACACCAGGCATGCATTTATACTGTTTGAGTCTCTGGGACCACAGATGTGCACCACAAGGCCCAGGGGACATAATCTTTCGTGCACAGCACTTGTGTCAGTTCTTTCTGGTCCAGGGATGTGTGTGGGAAGGCACTACATTCATAATAGTATGTATACTGTTATAAAGTTATGTAAGTATAAAAAAATCTTTATTTGAAAGGATATTAAGTCACTTCCCTTTGGGGAAGAAAAAAAAATAGCATACTCAGCCAGGTATGGTGGTACATGCCTTTAATCTCAACACTTAGAAGGCAGAAGCAAGCAGATCTTTGTGAGTTCAAGGCTAACCTGGTCTGCATAGGGAGTTCGATTCGAGGCCAGCCAGAGCTACATAGTTTTACTAACCCTTTCTAATCCAAGTTTGATCTGTAATGTTCTTTGCTATGTGAGCTGTTTTCCCAATCAGAAAGATTATTCCGTGGGTTTAGTGGAGCACAGACCTATCAGAGAGATTATTACTAAGAGTGAAGAGCCACCTTGGGCTACACAGCAAGGCCATGTTTCAAATTTAAAAAAGAAAAAGCAGGAGCTGAGGGGTTGCATCCCCTTAGGACAAACAACAATATGAACTAACTAGTACCCTCAGAGCTCCCAGGGTCTCAACCACCAACCAAAGACTGCACATGGAGGGGTCTGATTGTTCAGGCAGCATGTGTATAGTAGAGGATTGCAAATTCAATCATCAATAGGAGGAGAGGACCTCGGCCCTGTGAAGGTTCTGTGCCCCAGTGTAGGGGAATGCCAGGGCCAGAAAGTGGGAGAGGTCGGGGTGGCAGGCATGGGGAAGTGGGAGGCAACAGGGGTTTGTTTTTGTTGTTTTTGTTTGTTTCTTTGTTTTTTGGAGGGGAAACTGGGAATGGAGAAATTTACATGTAAATAAAGAAAATATCTTAAAAAAAAAAAGCATAAAACAAATGGCCAGGTATAATAACTCATGCCTATAACCTCAGCTCTGGAGAGACTGAGTCAGCAAGGTCAGTACAAGTTCAAATCCAGCTGGAACTATTTGGCTGAGACTCTTAAAAAAAAAAAAAAAAAGGAAAAGAGAATTTATCCTAAAAAGCAACATATATGGTGTTGGAGACCTATGTATTCTATCTGCAGCATCACACCACCAGTAATTGTAAAATAAGTCTCTTTCTACAAAAGTAGGTGCACATTCTATTTTTATAACCCAAGTAACCTGTCACATCCGGGCCCTCACTTGCTGATGGAAATTGCCTTTGAGACTTTCCCCAACAGCCTGTGGGTCCGGGATGAGGAAGAAGTGTGAAGGCAAGCTGGGTGGGAAGCATGGAGGAGATCCCTGGCTGGAGCATCTTCCTCCTGCAGTGCCTTCCCCCACACACATCCCTGGCCCAGCAAGCCCTGACCCAGTGCTGTGTCTCAAAGGTCATGGCCCCTTGGGCCCTGAGGTGCATAACTATGGTTCTAGCAACTCAAGACACTCCAGAAAGAAGACACCTAAGTCCCTGAGTTTGAGGCCAGTTTCCTAACCGTGGTAAGGAATTAGGTGAGGTGAGAAAAGGGACAGGGTCTTAAGAATTTTGAGTTGAAAGAGTGAAGTTAGGTTCTTAGCATGTTTAGGATTCCATTCCTTATGTAGATTTATCCAATCCCATGCTTTCCTAACTCACAAGTGTAATTTTCACATTAAACTTAATCATTGTGTTTCTGGGATCTACTCTGAATTTCAGGCAAGAAGTCTTTATTGACCCACTAGTCTGTGATCAATAACGGTAACATCCCCCTTATCCAGCGTTCTTGCTATAAGATTTTTCCCAGTGGCGGCAGTGGATGTAAGATAGTGTTGTGCCCTTGATGAAAGAGACTTTGAAGTGCACAGAAGGTGGCGTGTAGTCCAAGCACAGAAGGGAAAGATAGCGTTTCTCCTTAGCATGAAGGGGAGAACATCACTGGGGCCCCACGATCAAGCAAGGTTCAAAGTGCAGCTCTGGCTTGAGCTGCATTTGAAAGGGGGAAAGGAATTTGATAACAGAGCAGAAGCGCAGACGTGGAGACGAGGAGACGAGGAGACGGGGTCTGTGGAGACATTTAATCTGCAAAAATGTCCTTAGGGGGCTGTGGGAAGATAAAGTCCCTGGAAGGAAAGTCTTCTGGGAGCGACTGGTGATAAAGCTGTAAGCGGCTGGAGAACGCAGCGGGGAGGACTTCAGAACTGGGGCTGGGACTGAAGGAGGATAGAAGGAGGAAGGAAAGAAGTAAAGGAAGAAAGATGGAAGGAAATAAGGAAGGAAGGGAAGGAAGGAGAAGAGGAGAAAGGGAAAGAAAAGAGGAAAACAATATACATCCAATGGCCTTTTATTTTAAGAAGCAACTAGCAGCTATTTCCCAAGAAGGCTGCTCAAGGACACATTTGACAAACATGCACCTGGCTCTGGGTTCCATCCCACAATCACCACCATCCCTGACAGAAGTGGAACGAGTGGATTTTCAGTTCTGTAAAGGTACAGAGTAGTCCAGACACTTTCTGTACTGTCTTTGGTGTTTACAGATGAACGATGATGAAAAGAACATTTCAATCCATTCGACTCAGTATCTCAGACTCCAAAGGATCTATCTCTCCACTGCTTGCTTCCAGACAGTTCTTATTTTTGCTTTTATTCTGTTTTAGCTTTAGTCTTTTGTATTGGGTGAAAAATTAAATTCTATTTGTGTGGCCATTTGTTTGGTGTAGTTTTTAAGTTGGTCCAGATTAGCCTTGAACTCCTCGACTGAGGCTAAAGGTTGGCAACTCCTGCCTGTCCCTATCCTCTAACACACACACACACAGACACACACACTCACTTAGAACACACTCAGACACACACCTTAACAAAGTATTTCCTTATTTAGTTCCTCTACTGAAAATTGATATTAAGGCCTCTCCTTCGGCCCTCTAAACCTCACAAGCTATGTTCCTGAATCTGGGACTATTTTCATTAGCTATCTATTTAAAACACAAGGAAAGCCAGCCACTAAATTTAGAAAGTTGGACTTGTTAGACTGTATTTATCCTATGGCATTGTAATGGAGCTTGCTTTCTCTTTATAAAACTCAAGAGGCTTAAGATGAGATGATACCTGGGTTGTAAAAAGGACCACAGGGACAACTGGGAATGTGATAGTAAGACAGCACAAAATATTTTATTTAAAGACCTCTAGCGGGATAAAGCTTTTAGACATCTTAAAGCTGTTTTTGTCGTTGCTGCTGTTTTAATCGACAATAGGACCAGTGAGAGCCTCAGCAGGTCAAAAGACTTGATGACCTGAGCCTGTCCCCAAAGTCCATGGAAGGGTAGAAGGAGAGAATCAACTCCACAAGGTTGTCCTTTCACCTCCACGCATCATACACACTACACTACAATAATAAAGTTTTAAATCGATGAATAATAAAGGAGTTGTGTGATAGAATACTTGCTTTGCATGTGCAAGGTGCTGGATTTGATTCTGGATACCACACTAACTAAACAAGCAAACAGGCATCCTATGGACCGCCACACACACACAAACACACACACACACACTCACACAAGAGAATGCTAAAAAAAAAAAAAAAAAAACAAGAAAGCACCAACAGCAGAGTTTAGTGGTGGAGTACTTGCCTAGCATAAGCCAGTCCCTGGATTCCATTCCTGGCATGCTAAGTAATAATAAAATTTAAAAACAAACAAGAAAGTAAGGTACAGGTGTGGAGTGCCACCAGGTGTGTTCCCACTTCGGGCTCCATGTGTTCTGAGGGTCCCAGGGATCACACAGAAACAGGTTCTGCTCCCCCACACTCTGGTGTGTCTCTTTGAACTTCACACAAAGGCGATGGCATGATCCGTTTTTTCCACAGTTGCAGGCACCTCAGGAGAACCAGCCAACGAGGCAGGCACTCAGATTCAGCTCAGCCTTAGCAGTTTTCCATCATTAGCAGCTGCCTCATTCCCTTAAAAGGCCCTGTAATCTCTTTTATAAATCCCTTGACATCCCCAGCTGGCCCCTCTCCACACCACTCCGAGCATTTTTCTTGCGATCATGCGGGAGGGGCCTCAGAATTTTCCACCTCTCTGAGCAACTTCCCTGTGCTACTCGCTGGCTGAAGGCAGCCTCTGTAATTTGAGCTCCATGGACGAGATAACACCTTAACTGCAGCCAAGTTTAATTCAGAACAAATGTTCCTCATGTTCATACCTTTTTGGAAAAGCAGCCCATCCTGATGGCTGGAACAGTGAGGGGGTCAGGGCGAGGGTTGGGGCAGAGCCCAATGGGATCTCCAAACACAAATCTTGATTTTTGTCCACATGAACACCTTGAGTCACGACAGTCCACTCACCTCCCAGAGGCCTCTAGCACCTTTCCTGAGATGACCGCATAATTCCTATCACTTCCTATAGTGTGTATCTGCTGCACACAGCAACCCAGGAAAAGTCCTTACCATGGTGGAATGGAATCAGCTGATGAATCAAATGTATGAGTTAGTGGAAGTTGCCATGGGTATAGGACTTGCCAAGGAGCACGTGAGTGAGGTGATTAACTCATTCTCCTCTCAAAACAGGTACATATTTATTTGACTTGTATATTTATTGACCTGTGTTCATAGCACCATGAGCCACCAAAGCTTTCCAAAAAGTTGAAAGCAAGTCAATTTGTCGGTCGAAGGAAGAATAGATAATCAACAGCAACAAGAAAAAAAAAAAAGGTATCTATGTGAAACAGGGTTAGAGCCTTAAAAAAGGAGAGAGATCTTGGCCGCTGCTTTTACAAGCATCAACCTTGAGGACTTAAGCTAAGTGAAACAAGCCAGTTGCAAAAAGACACTCTTTTATTCCCCTTAAATAAGATACAGTTTAAAGGATACAAAGTGTCGAGAGGGGTGGGCCTACAAGAAGGCTCAGTGGGTGAAGGCACTTGTTGCCAAGACTGATCACCTGAATTCAATCCTCAAGACCCACAAAGTGGAAGAGAGAACTGACGCCACAGTGTTGCCCCTTGACCTCAGTCTAGGGATGTCATGTGGCAGGATTTTCCCTGCCCAATTACATTAAAATATTATCAGAAGGCCTGGGATTGGACAGGGAAAAAGGAGGCAGAGCGAAGAGTGGCAAGGACAGAGAGCGACTTGAAAGAGGGAGAGGAAAGCAAGATGGAGGATGGATGGACAGGAAGAAGACCCTGAACCAGCGTGGTTTCAAACAGCCGCAGGTAGATATATATAAAGGATAGAATAATTGGGATAACTTGTCTAAGCTAGGTGGGCAGCTGGTACCATTATCAACTGGCCCTGAAATTATTGTATGGGCATCTTACTTGTTAATTATAAGCTTCTAGAGTTTTGTTTCTAGCGGTTTGTTGGATGTTGTGGCGGCTGACCGTTCGGTGGATGGTCATTGCATGGGGCTGGCATGGCAGTGAAGGGAACTCGGGAGCTTGGGAACTTGGCAGTTCTATTTTTAATATTTCCTACAACAGTGATCAGAGTGTTTGCCCAGCTTGCCTAAAACCTTGAGTTTGATCTGAGTGCCACGAAACTGTAATCCCAGCATATGGGAGGGAGAGCAGGCTGACCAGAGACTAAAGGTCATGTCCAGGTACATCGTGAATCTGAGGTCATCCTGGACTATACAAGACCCTGTGTCAAAAATAAAAACTCAGGCCAGCAGATAAAAGGACTTGTCACCCAGCCTGATAACCAGAGTTTGACCCCTGGGACCTTCATGAGAGAAGGGAAGAACCAATGGCTGCAAGCTGTTCTCTGACCTCTACACAGTATTGTGGTATACACAGCGACAATCAACCCTCAATGTAAAATCAATATTCACTCTGCTGATGAGAGGAAGTTTCCTGACTGGTCCTGTCTTCTAACTGAGACCATGTGAAATCCACAAACATGTACTATTTTGTGACATTCGAGTTCTTTTGGAGGCCAATTGAAATAACAAACGAATGTCACGTTTGGCCATATTAAGATCTACCTGAGACTCCATTTGAGGCCTGGGCAATAGATACCCAAGGCACTTTTATAGTTATTCCCATGGAACTTTTGACAGGTTTTATTTGCTTGAAGGATTCCATGAAGTTGGTTTGAAGCTGAATTCCAAAGACAGGGCCTAATTTTCTTGTATTTACCAGGTGTTACCTCATTCTGCATGAATTTAGGGAGCACCTAACAGATGCCATTGTTACATAAGACTCCTGGCCACATGGTCAACAGCTATCTGCTAGGTGCTGACTCTGTACCGAACAATAAAAAAATAGGTGAAATAATTTCTCCTCTGAAGAAATTCACCCTAAACAAGAAGTTAAGATTGACATCACCAGAGTAGTAATGCATGCCTGTAATCCCAAATGCCTAGGAAACTGAGGCAAGACAATTGTCATGAGTTCAAGGCCAGCCAGGGCTACATAGCAAAACCCTCTCAAAAATAACCAGAGAGGACTGGTATCCAGGTACAGAAATTAAACAGAAAAATTAAGGGGTCCAAGTGACTCCAGAAAGTAAAGTGTAGGAGAGCTTTTTTTGTGTGGCAGCTGGGAGGGGGAGGGTTGGGGATGGAGAACCAGGGAAAGTGTCATGGAGGAGGCAGTATTTGAACCCAACACTGAAGAATTCTACTACTTCCAAAAGCAAGAACAGAAAAGATCATTCTGGACAGAGAGAAGAGTCAATCAGGCTGTTGCTATTGGTCTATGTGCTTGAGACCAGAGCCTCCTCTCCAGATGCATGCTGACTTTTGCTCTACCAACCGAGTCCCACTCAGTTGTCCAATCTTCTCTTGGGCCTTTCCCAAATTAACTGCAGGACCTTAGGCATACAGGTTTAGGAGGACAAGAGCCGGGCTTCACGGCTCTCCTGAACTCAGACCTCTGCCCTATGACTGACTATACATTCTCTGGCCAGAAAAGGAAGAGAGCTCCACAAAGGCCTTTCCCCTCCACCCCCATTTTAACCATTAGAGAGAAAGAGAAAGGAAAACATAGTTCCTCATTTTGGGATCATAATTCTTTACAGAAAAAAAAATGATAAAGTCTAACTTGTCCATGGGACTGTTTCTGCATTTGTTCATGTAGAGATATGCACTAGATACACTGTATAGACTTATAGTATAGACACACACACACACACACACACACACACACACACATGATTCCAACAGCAAATACTAACTATATATCTATGGTCTGCTCACACTGAATCTCAAGACAAAAGGATGGGGTCCTTGATTTCACAGGGCAAACCTGCCCTTGAGCTTTGAGGGGCACACTCTGCTGGTTCAGGGTTATTAATCTTTGCTTCTGTGGAGGAAAGAAATGACTGCCCCTCAGGGAAGGGGAGGAGAAGACATGTACTGATATGCCACATGTTAGGAGGCTCCCAGCTTCCAGTGAGCCAAAGAGCAGCTAAGACCTTTATTCATTTAGGTTCACATCTCTGGAGGCCAGAGATTGCTGAACTGATTTACAACGAGGACATGAGCTTCAGACTCAACTCATCCCTGTATTTCCAAACTCCAACGACAGCTGCTGTTTGGGTATTATCTGGTCCATCATGCTGTGAGGTCAACCAAACAGGCAGGAGCACTGAACATCAAGATGGTTGATAGGCCAACAAACAGGCAGAAGCAGTGAACAGACAGCTGTGAGGTCAACCAAACAGACAGGAACATCAAGACGGTTGAGCTACTGTGGCCTGTTGGGTTCCTTTTGTTCATTTGAGTTTAAGGGTTGGGTTCTTTGTTTGTTTGTTTTGTTTTGTTTTTTTCATTATATTTGTTCCCATTGTCCTCTATGTTTTCTTATGTTTAGAGTTTTCCACTTTGAAAACATTTTAAGCCGAGATGGTGAGCAATCTCAGCTGGTAATGGTACCTGTCACCAAGGCTGAAAACCTGAGTGTGATCCCTGAAACCCACATGGTGGAAAGAGAAAACTGACTCCCACAAGGTGTCCTCTGTCCTCCATACATGCCTGCTCCCCAGTACACCAAATATATATATTTGTGTTATGTGTGTATGTATATGTATATATGTGTATATGTATATATGTATATGTGTACATATGTATATGTATATATAATAGAATGTATCAAACTATATTATTCATAA
Source organism: Mastomys coucha (assembly GCF_008632895.1). NCBI lineage: Eukaryota > Metazoa > Chordata > Mammalia > Rodentia > Muridae > Mastomys > Mastomys coucha. Next base: position 67,852,249 of record NW_022196891.1, read on the forward strand.
TAACCAAAAATAAAAACAATTCAAATATCTATAAGAAGATAAATATAATATGTTGTATATATACAATTAATTAACCCTAAAAGGAAAATAATTCCTGGGGCTGGAGAGATTGCTTCAAAAGCATGTTTCTCTTCCAGAGGAGCCAGGTTCAATTCCCAGTACCCACATGGTGGCTCACAACCTTCTGTAATTCCAGTTCTGGGTGATCTGATTCCTCTTCTGGCCTCTGTGAGTGCCAGGCATGGATGAAGTACACTGAAATAGAGTGCCAGGCATGGATGAAGTACACTGAAATAGAGTGCCAGGCATGGATGAGGTACACTAAAATAGAGTGCCAGGCACGGATGAGGTACACGGAAATATGCCAGGCATGGATGAGGTACACGGAAAT
>NW_022196891.1:67855139-67862349 GCF_008632895.1 Mastomys coucha
CCCCACCTCCCTGCCATGTATACAATGAAACCGAGACTCGGGTGGATGATGAGATTTTCCAGGATCAGGCAGATGTGACAGTGGACTCGAGTTTGGAGGCCAGCTCTGCAGGTAGGTAGATGTGCTAACAGTGGGGTCAAGGTTGGAGATGAGCCAGGCATGTCCACAGGAACCTTTTCAGGGCTTCCTTTTCTTTTAGTCCTCCGGTTCCGTCACCTGCTCTGTAAACCTGCTGTCCTTATCTTTGTGGGAGGAGCTTCCAGGAAAGAGGAACAGCTATGAAGCCAAGACCAAAGGAAACATAAGTTGCCTCTGCACCGCTCTCCTGGGGAGCAGGGATGGCTAAGCTAGGATGGTAATGCCTTCTAGAACAGCTCCCGGAAGACCCATTGACTCCAAGGCTCTCTGAGCAACTTTCTTCTCCTAACATCATTCTTGCTCCACTGGCCCACGCATCGCCTGACTTCACTACAAGACAAGAAACCCAATGTTTATTGTTGTCTCCAGCACAATGACAACAAAGTCCAGAATTTCACACCTTCTTCCCTCCATTGTCTGGGTGTGGCAATCACAGCATAGAAGACCACCCTCTCTCATACTCTCCACATGTTCTGAGTCCTTTGCAATGGCCTCGACTCCGAGTTCAACCTGTGCAAAGCTCACTCTGGGACAGTGACCCAGGCCCCCTGCTTGCCGGTACATTCTCTTTACACAGAAGAGTTCCCTCCTAAACCTGGGCTGCGTGTTCCTTTTCCAGCCTCAGCCCAGGCCAGCCCTTCAGGACTTGCTTGCTCTCACTTGGCTGACCCGCTCAGGAGCAATGCTACTACATACCACGTGTTTTCTCTTCTCACACCAATGAGTCACTGTGAGGCAGAGCATTGTGTGGAACCTGGGTATGAAGAGAAAGCTCATCTGAGACAAATGTCCAGGTTTCAATGGAGCCTGAGTGAGCCCAAAGCCCTGCTTTGGCTCTGTTTGTTCCATTAAGGTCTTCCAAGCTTTCTACCCTCAAGCTACCTCGTGAGTCTCATTTTCCTCTTTCATTGCTACAGGAATTACACTTCTATCCCAGCCACCTTGGCCATAACTGATTTCTTAGTGACGCTGAGATAGTGCCCAGGACAGGCACACTTTCAAAGGCTTCAAGAAATCAGAATCTATGCTATGCTATGCAGAATCTATTCCAAACTGTTACTACCTTTAAAAATATATTGGTGCTGGGGTCTTGAGTCTAGGACCTTGTTTTTAACTAAGTAATCGCCGAGCCGCTGAGCTGCATCTCTAGACTTCTTTAGTACTTTTGATTTTGAGATCTGGTCTTAGCAAGTTGCCTGGGTTGGCTTTAAGCTTGCAATCTTCCTGTCTCTCTGCCTGTGGAGTAGCTGGAAATCCAGCCTGTGCCACCAAGCGTGGCTTTCCTTATTACTCAGGGCATGGGAAGCCTTGCATTTGGAGAGTTACCACTGTCTTACATGGGAAGAGGCTTAAGCCAGAGCACCGGGTCTAGGACTCACAACTAAGCCATAGCAAATGAAAGCTAGGACTCGTGCTTGTGCTTCGTGGGTTCTGGTCCTACCCATGTGCCTTGTGGTGATTGGCTGGCTCTGAGGACTGCTTCGGAGGTCTGACCTGGCTCTGGGAGCTGACATCCTCACAGAGGCACCTCCTGGCCTCCTCGAGTGAGTGGCTCTGTGAAGCTGAGCAGTCTCTGGTGCCCTCTAGGGGTAGGACTGAGAAGTGAAAAACAGTTCTCAGCTTCCTAATGCTGTGACTTTTTAACACAATTCCTCATGCTGTGGCAACCCCCCAACCCCAAAATTATTTTCATTGCTACTTCATAACTGTAATTTTACTACTGCTATGAATCGTAATGTAGATATTTGTGTTTTCCGAGGGTCTTAGGCGACCCCCTGTGAAAGAGGGTTGTTTGACTCCCCCAAAAGATCACAACCCACAGGTTGAGAAACACCGGCTTTGGGTCTGCTTATTATCAATGTGTGGTAGTTTTTTATTCGAAACTTTTTTAACTATAATAAAGTTTATTGCATTTTTTTTTAAAGAAATAAAATGATGACTCGGGAGGCTGCTCCTCCCAGCTGCCATCTCCCACAGGACTCTCCATGTCCGCTCAGGTGACTTTTCGAGAGAGGAGAGAACATAGTCCCTCAGGCCAGCAGCACGCTTCACCTTTGCGCAGAGTTTTGGGGTGAGGGTCAGTTCACCCGATCCCTTTCCGTGTGCACCAGCCACTGAAGCTGGGCTCTCTGGACGGATGGCTGGGTGCCACCAGGGACTCTTCATACTTGGAAGGGTCATAGATGTCTGCTATAATCACCAAAGCCCCAACAGCATTTTACAATAAGTAGACACAGAAGTTTTGATATGAGAGATGAGAAGCCAAAATGCCATTTTTAATATAAATACTATATTTTGGGCCTAGGGTATGGTTCAATTGAAGGCCCGGGTTAGGAAGCCCAGGGTTCTATGGCTAGCATCATAGAATCTGTGGTGGCTCAGGCCTGTTATCCCTGCAACTGAGGAAATAGAGACAGAAGGATCAAAAATGAAAATCATAGTTGGCTCATAATGAGTTCAAGGTCCCAGCCTAGGATACGTGAGACCCTGTCTCAAAGTAAATAGATAAGTATGTAGGTGTGTGGGTAGGTGAGTAGGCAGACAGACAGGCAGGCAGGCAGGTAGGCAGACAGGCAGGCAGGCAGACAGGCAGATAGATAGGCAGACAGGCAGGCAGACAGGCAGACAGGCAGACAGGCAGGCAGACAGGCAGGCAGGCAGACAGGCAGACAGACAGGCAGACAGGCAGACAGGCAGGTAGACAGACAGGCAGGCAGGCAGACAGGCAGATAGATAGACTGGCAGACAGGCAGATAGATAGGCAGACAGGCAGATAGGCAGACAGGCAGACAGGCAGACAGGCAGGCAGACAGACAGACAGGCAGGTAGACAGACAGGCAGGCAGGCAGACAGGCAGATAGATAGGCAGACAGGCAGGCAGACAGGCAGACAGGCAAACAGGCAGGCAGACAGGCAGGCAGGCAGACAGGCAGACAGACAGGCAGACAGGCAGACAGGCAGGTAGACAGACAGGCAGGCAGGCAGACAGGCAGATAGATAGACTGGCAGACAGGCAGATAGATAGACAGGCAGACAATATAGAAGACAGTCCAGGGCTAGGCAAGTTGGAGTTGGCACTAAAGTTACAAATATTGGGACAAGAGGTAGACTGAACTAACCTGCCAGGCTTACTGAAAAGATAGATGAGGGTGGGCAGAGAAAGCACCTGCCATGCTGGAAAGCAGATCAACATGTTCCTGGTGAAGGTTCTGTTTCTTTATAAATTTACACATCTAAGGACAGAGACATACCACAACTGGTCCCCTCCCCAGGCTGGGGTTTTGAGCTGAGAAGGACAGATAACTGGACGAAACCTCTGATACTAAAGGAATACGTTGTGTGAAGAATCACTTGGAGGAGGGGGAGTAAATTCTCACCCACTCTGGAGCCTTCACTAGCCCCAAAGAACTGAATCTGAGGCCTCTGGTGTCTAGCTCTTCCCTAAAATATGAGACCCAACAGGCAATTAGAAAAGTTTCCTGGTGTGAGATATAGTTTGCCATAACTTCTCTAGAGGTGATAGTTTTCAAAGGATGAATTTGGTTTTTTACTTATTTACTTACTTATGTATGGTTTCATACTGCCTGTCTGGCCTCCAACTCACTCAGTATCAGAGGATGGCTTTGAACTTCTGATGCTTGCACATCCCAAGTGCTGGTATGGCAGGCAGTGCCCCCAGGCCTGGCTATGTGGCACTAGTGATGTAATCTACAGCTTTAGTCAATACCAGGCAAGCACTCTACCCATTGGGCTACATCCCAGTCCGTTGGACTTACTAGAAATAAAAATGATTTCTATTCACCATTCAAGAAAAAGAAAAATTTGGGGGCTTTGGTTACTATTAGAGAGAGAGAGAGAGAGAGAGAGAGAGAGAACACCTCAATAATTTACTGGCCTCTTTTTAACAGGGTTGACGATTTAAACAGATCTGGTGAACATCCACAGATCTCTGGTAGGAAAGACTTCTCTGTATTTATATTAGGGAGTAAATTTTCCTTACCACTGCAGTAAAGTCTAGATGAGAAACATGCCTTCTCGCCCACCTTGCAAATAGCACAGTCCTTCCAGAAGAAAGACTTCGATAGGTAACGGAAAGGATCCATGCACTCACATGAAAAGCCATATAACGGATCTGTGCCGTTTTTAACATCAATAATTTTATGCAACAGAAGTTTCCGTGATTGAAATTGGAAACACTGATATATTTGCTTAAACATATCCTGTTTTATGTGTCCTAGGATGGATTTTTATGGCGCTATCTACTTTTATCCCTACATGTAAAATCTGAGAAACTAAAGTTTGAATATATAATTAATTAGATTTTATGCCTCCTGTTTTTTTTTCTCATATATGAACTCTAGATAGCTGTGTGTGTGTGTCTTAAAAATAGAAAGGGGATCTAAGGAGATGGATAAGTGATTAAAGCAACTATAGCAAAAGTATAAGGGCTATTGGTCTGGATCCCTAAAGCCCATAAATGCCAGGCAAGCATTGTGGCTTGCCTATAATTCTAGCCCCAGAAGGCAAAAAGTGGATTCTCAGAGCAAGCTGGTGAGAGAGACCAGGCATACAGGTGAGTTCTGGGTTTCACTGAGAGACCTTGCCTCAGCCTTGGGACTCCGCATGCATGAACATCCACATGCACACCCCATACCCATGTGCCCACACATACAAACACACATAGAAACATACAACTGCACACATATAAAAATGGAAAAAAAAAAAGAAATATTCAGAGGCCCGCCACGTGGCCTGCTCACAGCGGGAGCCACAATGGTGTACACATATGTGGTAGAGCGATGGGAGAGAAAGAAAGGCAGAACAAGGTGAGCACTGTGAAGAGAGGTGGAGCCGGAGATGTGAGGGTGGAGAGGAACCGCCTCATCTAAGGTCATGGTGAAGTCCCAGCCCTTGCTGCCACCGAGGGCCATGTTTGGACCCGGGGGGCATGCAGAAGTAGAGCTCTGTGGCTTATACCACCACTAAAGGTCATGCAGAAGACCCTGGTATGGGCAGCTGCCTGGGACCGTGTCGATGTCCAAGGGCTATGTAGAGTTGGTCTTTCCCCTCACCGGCTATAGCACTCAGGAGAGCAGGCCCGGTGCCTCATCTGGATGGTACAGTAGCGCTGGCACTAGTGAGCTTGCCCAAGGACATGAGAACGGGAGAACGGGCTCTACCCCTTGCCAGCTGTGGCACTGGGTGAGTTAGCTGAGGCAATGGTGAGCCCTAGTGGTAGGAGAGCTGGCAGATGACTGACCACTCAGCTACCATCCAGGCCCAGATCCCACCCAACATCTACCCCATCTCTGAACTGCTGGGGTGCGTAAAGGGGTCATTCCTGCAGATCCAAAGCTGCAGAATCTCCATGACACAGGGCAACAACCAGATATCCTGGAGGAATCTCAGACAGGATCCAGTATTGACAGTGTGGTAGAGACCAGAGGCCTTGAACCAGACCCATGACTCGTTGCAATGAACATTTCCAAGTAAAGCTGTGTGGATGAAAGGGCGTACTGTGGGTCACGCTACCGCTTCCATTGATGAAATTTTTGTTTTGAGGAAAACCCATGTCCCCTGGAAGAGCAGCCTGTGTTCTTAACTGCTACCCCATCTCTCTAAATTGATATCTTCTAATGCAGAGATAACCGGTCAACTGCTGCCACTAGAATGTAAACCTTTACACAATGATCATGGAAGATGAGCATATATATGAGCTGGTGTGACACCATACTGGAGCGCTGGCATGCATCCCTTCCCATCACCGTTTAGCCAGTCGGTACCAATCCAACCTTGAAAAACTCCCAAACTTCCAAGCTTCCATCTCAGTTTTAAAGACAAAGCACACAACAAAAAGAATATTTGGCATCATCTGGAATGCCAACATATGGTCAGTAATATAATCAAATAATATATAATATAATCAAAAAATAAACTACGCTGACGTAGATTTCAAGACTTTAACCTGTGCTTGGTACTGTCCACAGGCACAATCCAGCAATGTATACAGGACCTAACCCTAGTAGTTCAAATAGAGGAAGGTGAGGGAGAATTGATTTACCTCCAGGTATGCTGAACGTGCAATAATCCACATGTTTGCATCAACACTATTTTTAGAAGGTTCTTTTAAACATATGAATGATGTATTATGGTAAAGAAATGATTATTGAGTTTACAGCCTAAGTTACTGTTGCAGAAGGAAACCTTAGCCCTTGAACTGTTCAAAGAAGGCAGCATGATCACTACAGCTGTGGTACATTGTCATTTTTGGTGTTAGGACATGTCTGACTTGATCACCAACACAGTAAGAATCAAGTACTACCCCAGGTGTGGTAATGAGCACCTGTAATCCCAGTGCTCAGGTTGAGGTAGGTAGACTGCTACAAGGCTGAGGCTATATAGCAAGTCTCTGCTACATAGCAGTCTGGGCTATATAGCAAGACTCTGTGTCAAATAAATAAACCAATAAACAGATAACGTACAAATAAATAAAGAATAACATGGAGTCAAGCACTGTCATTTAGCTTATCATCAGGAACCTCACAATTGTAAGTGCCAAGGTGAGTGTGAACCCTAAAATCACAGAAGCCTTACATACTTCAGAACACCTTACACATGACATTTGGAATATTTTCAGAATGAAAATACTAAGATTAAAAATTCTGATGAGATTTAAATGCCAGCAAAATTTCCTTTTCTTTCAGTTCTTGCGATTTTATTTTTGTGGGAGGCAGGCTCTCACTATGTAGCCCAGGCTAACTTCAAGCTCACAGCAATCCTGCTGCCTCAGCCTCCTAAATGCTGGGATTACAAGGGTGAGACACCATGAGCAGCAGTTTGGATCTTTCATGAAGACATCAGTACTGTCATAATACAAGCCTTATACGCATCTTGCTTTCCATAGATACACGTGTCATAGGTTACATGATCACCTGTAGGTGGGATGTTTGGTAAGGCATTTATTAATAGCTGTATAATTGATAAAGTCATGAGTATAGATAAGGAATAGGCTAACCCTGTGGCCAAGAGAAAGATAATTAACATAGACAACTATAGCTATCGGGGGGGGGGG
>NW_022196891.1:67862410-67870947 GCF_008632895.1 Mastomys coucha
AGAACCTGAGTTCGAGTCCCTAGAACCCACGCTATGGAAGGAGAGAACCAGCTTCCAAGAGTTGTCCTCTGATCTGCACCTTCAGACCACGGCATTTGTACATGTGCATTGGTTAGCTCAAATACATACATAATACATACACACACACACGCACACATACACACACACCATAATGATTTTATTTGGGGGCTTTTTTGTTTTTGTTTACTTTGAGTGTGTGTATTATTTCTCCTAGTCTCTCCCACTATGCCTCATTGGCCAGATGTGTACTACCTGTTCATATAACTGTGGAGCCAACCACAGTGGCTGAACCCCCATCTAAGCAACTCTGAGCAGTAGACAGGGTTACCACAAGACAAACCACTTGGATAAGAAATGAAAAATGAGTATTAGGTGTGCATGAGTCATCAAACTGTTACCTTCTCAGGAAAGTGCCTAAACCCAGCCAGCTTAGCTCTATGATGTCTAACTCCATTGTTCACGCCCAAAGACATTGTCCAAATCCCAGTAATTGGCTACTCCGGTGAAGTTTTTATAGTCCACCTTTATTTCCATTTTTTGTTCTCTTGGATACATGAAGCTTATGGTGTCCTCACTCCCAAATTGATACCCAGCAGGAGGAACTCAGAATGTAAGCTTATTTGGAAATAGTCATTGTCAATATAGTTAAAATGATGTTACTAAGGATCCCTCCTGTGAGAGAAGATAAGAGGAGAATGCCAAGCAGTTGATGCAGAGGCCATAGTGACACAGTTACCATCACTTGGTTCATGCAAACCAAGGCATACCAGATTGCTGGCCTCCTTTGGAAGTCAGACAGAGGCAAGGCAGCCTTCCTTCCAGAACCTTGTGGTAGCTTGTCACAAAACTTCCAAACATGTTAGTCATTGCTCCCCATACTCCTTCTCTCTTTGTGTGTGTGTGTGTGTGTGTGTGTGTGTGTGTGTGTGTGTGTGTCCCTATCTTTCTCACTCTTGTTCTTGCCAGTACAGAATTTTAGATTGGGATACAGATTTTTATACTTTGAGTCATGTATTATATCATCTCCTGGCTTGTATTGTTTATTATCAGAAATTGGAGTCAACTTGGTTGGAGGCTGGAGAGGTAGCTCTGGAAATGTAACTTTTATTGGGCAGATGTAATTGTCATTTTGGAGACTTTAGTGCTGAATAAACTCACCCTTACTAGCTCTTTCTGAACTCTGGCTGGCTGGTTCAATTCAGCTGTTCTGGCTTAAAACTCTTCTCCAAGCTGACTCATTCAAACTGGTTTCTCTCAGCTTTCCCCTGAATTGCTCTGATTGGAAAAACTCTCTGAATTCCACAAACTGAACTGCACTGACTGTGCAGGAACTGAGCAGAACTGAGCAGAACTGAGCAGAACTGAGCAGAATTGAGCAGAACTGCGCAGACTCAACTGAACTCATCTGCGTTCAACGAAAGTGTACCAAACTTCACTGACTCTACTGAACTCTACTCACTGAACTTCCCTCAACCCATGACCAACTATGTGCTGCTCTTAAGTAGCCTCTCTTTCCTGTCTGTCCTCAGGAGAATTGGAAGAATCCTATCTCTGACTCATTCCGTCAAATCTTTCTCTGATCTGTCACTTTGTCTGTCCCTCAATTATATGGTCACTTTCAAACATGGCTGCTTCCTTCTACAAATTAACCTTACCTACACTGTTTGGGATTAAAGGTGAGTATTAAGGGCGTGTCTGTATTACTGCCTGAGGAATTAAAGGTGAGTGGTGTGTCTGTATCCCAGCTGGATCAGACAGACCTAGAAGGTCTTTGGATGAGATTCCTTGTCAGAAGAGCCATGTTGCTGGATTAGAATTCCGTTACATAGCTCAATGAGTAGAGTGGTTGCCTAACACACACAAACCCCTAGGTTGGATCCCTAACACTACCTTAAACCAGGAATGTTTTCATGCCTGTTATCTTAGCAGTTGGGAGGTAGATCAGAAGTTCAGGTTTACCTTGGGCTACAAAGAGAATTCAAGGCCAGCCTGGGATACATAAGACAGTATCAAAAAAAGAAAAAAAAATCTTTGTATCACTGCAGTGTCTTTTTTTCTGGTTGGTGCTGTCAAGATTTTCTCTTTAACTATTTGTTGATGTAATTATCACATTCTTTTGTTTGGTATGCATATGTATGCATTCTTTTACTGGGAGTTCATTTAGCACCTCAGATCATTAGTTTTATGGTTTTCATCCACATAAAATTTTCAGTTATTGTAGTTTGAGGTATTTTTCTTCCTCAGCATGTGGCTCCAGCTCTGGGCATGCTTGTCTCCTCGCTATTATCCTGAAGCTCATTGTGCTTGGGAAAATTCACTGGTTATTGTGTTGCCCTCCCCACACCCCAAGTTCTTCTTCTGACAGACACTTCAGACAGTCTTTATTGCTGCATTTTCAAGTTTATTCACCACTTGTCTATAGTACCTAGAACGCTGCTTAGTAATTTCTTTTTCATTTTTAAATGTTGTTCTTTTAAAAAATAAAAATTAACTGACTCCGGAGGCAGGAAAAATAAAGCCTTTAAATGTATGTAATTTTATTTTTTGACAAATGGAAAACATGAATATGAGAAAAAAAGAAAAAGAACAGAATCACTAAACCAGTAGAGCTTAAAGAACAATATTTAAAAATGAAAAAAAAAATTGCTAAGTTTCCATTTGTCAAAGAACAAAATTGCATATGTTCAAAGGCTTTATTTTTTTCCCCTCTGGAGTCAGGTAACTTTCATTTCTTAAAACAGAGTAAGTATATTAATGGGGACAGAGGGGGGGGAGGAGAGAGGGAGAGAGAGAGAGAATGACAGAGAGAGAACACGCAGACATATACGCACACACTAAAAATAACTGCCTGGTTAGGATGGATTGCGTCAGAAACACTCTCTTATCATGCCAATAGCAACTGCCCTGTTTGGGAAATGGAGCTATTATCGCTTTCCCTCTGACTTCTTGTGCTGGTCAGATATGCAGCTCAGTGTGATGTGAGCTGTTGTATCTTCATTTTTACCCTGGACGTTGGAGCCACACGCAGGAGCTCAGACCAAAGCAATGGCCTTCCTGATGCACCAGCCCTCTCACTCCCCACCTCAGTACTGGGGCCTTGACCCTAGAGCCTTACGCATGGCATGTGCTGCCAGTTCAGCCATATTCCAGTCCCTACGTTAAAATTCTTAAGGTTTCCTTTACTGTCAAATGTTACACTGTCTACTTTTTTTTTTTTAAGTTACCTGGCTCCATCTCTATTGACTGATTTTGCTTTGCTTTTTACTTTTTTTCCCTCACAATAGTCACAAATAATGTAAAATACCTTGATGTGACTCTAACTAAGCAAGTAAAAGATCTGTATGACAAGAACTTCAAGTCTCTGTGTTTAATTTTGAGACAAGGTCTTATTCTGTAGCTCAGGATGGCCTCAAACCCCCAAGTGCTGGGATTAGAGGTCTGGCCACCACATCTCAGACTGCTGCTCCTTTTGATGATGAACCTCTCTCTCTCTCTCTCTCTCTCTCTCTCTCTCTCTCTCTCTCTCTCTCTCTCTCTCTCTCTCTCTCTCTCTCGTGTGTGTGTGTGTATTTAGTAATATTTCTGTTAGATGCTGAACATTCAGAATACTATGTTGTGAGAGTATGCCAATAGCTTCCTTTAGCAATAGTCTAAACTTTGCTTTGTTTTCAAGACGGGGTCTTACTTTGTAGCCCCTACTGACCTGAAACTCACTATGTAGACTGGGCTGGCCTTGAACTCACAGAGCTCTGCCTGACTCCACCTCCCAAGTGCTTGCATGAAAGTGCTTCTCCTTTATGGAGTAGCTAAATTCTTTGTATATGAGCTCAATCTGCTTGAGGCTATTTTATTTAGCTTTTTATGATGAACATTAAGTCAGTCTCCCTCACCGACACTGGCAGCATTTCTTTATTCTCTCACCACCAGACAATTCTGACTTTAACCAGTGTCCCGTAATTTACTCAGAGTTTGCATATGACTCTAGTTCAAGGCCCTTAGTCCTACAATCTTGTAGTCACTTTTTATGCCTGTCTTTATCACTGGGTCCCCAGGTATTCATGGTTCATCTAACTTAGCTACCGAACTAGGGGGTCCCCAGCCACCCACCTTCCTGCTTATGATGTGTTAATGTGACCTGAAAGCAAAAGTGCTTTGCTGACGTCAGGAGTAACAAGGATTTATGGGAGCAAACACACTGGGAAGTCATGTGGGGTGCCATGCTTCCACACCCTCTCCACATGTGTGCTCCTCAGTATATCAAAACATCCCACAACCTGGAAGTAAGACCGTTAGGGACCACCAGAAAGGGAAAAATGCAAAACACTTCTGAACCCTTGACCAGTTACCCATTAAAAGCATGCTTTCATGAGCATCGTCTTAAAACACAGATTAGCTGACAAGCCCAGAATGTTTACAAATCAAGCGTGCTATATGACACCATGCAAGACACCATGACTACACAGTAGCAAGCAGACAAGGGGACTCATTACCAAGGAGAAACTGCGTCCCATAAAATGTCCTTGGTAAGGCACACACTCATCTCACATGGCAGATGATCTGTCAGAGCAAATTCACAGCATTCACATAAGTTTTGTTTTGTTTTGTTTTTTAGAGACAAGGGCTCATTGTGTAGCCCTAGCTGGCCCAGAACTCATGTCAATCCTTCTGCCTCTGGCTCCAGAGTATTGGGATCACTGGTGTGGGCTGTCATGCTCAGCAGGATCTACTCTTAATTGACTTACAAATCACTGATATTGGAAGTTGCAGAGCAATCCATTAGCAACTTCCCACCAGCCTGCTGGTGTTTATACCACAGATGTGTGGATTTGACAACTGCCTACATTTTTAGCAAAAATGTAAAGGCTGCTTTTGCTAAAAAGACCAGTTCTTCACTTTAGCGTGAAGAGATAAGATGAGGGGCTGGAGAGATGGCTCAGTGGTTAAGAGGGAGGTACTGAGTTCGAGTCCCAGCAACCACATGGTGGCTCACAACCATCTGTAATGGAATCTAATGCCCACTTCTGGCATGCAGCTGTACATGCAGATAGAGCACTCAAAAGCATTAAGTAAGTAAATAAATAAATAAATATCTAAAGAGAGAGAAAGAGATCTGCTCAATGACTGCAGTGGGACGAAGACTTCGTGTCTCTGTCTTCATGCTCCCTTCCTATCTGAATCTTTCTTTATACATAGATAACATTGACCACCTTGAAATTAACATACAAAAATCAATAGCTTTCCTATGTACACATTACCTGGAAAAAAATATCAGGAAATGTACCTTTCATAATAGCCTCAAAAAACAAACAAACAAACAAAAACAAAAACAAAAAGTCTTGGGATATCTCTAACCAAGCAAATGAAAGACTTAAATATGTATAAATACAAACTTTAAGACATTGAAGAAATCAAAGAAGACACCAGAAGATGGAAAGACCACCCGTGCTCATTGTGAAAATGATCAACTTACCAAAAGCAATATAGAGATTCAGTGTAATCCCCATAAAAATTCAAGCACAATTCTTCATAGAAATTGAAAAATAAAAACTTGAATTTCACAGGAAAACACACACACACACACACACATGCACACACACACACACACACACACACACCAGGACAGCTAAGACAACCCTGAATAATCAAGGCACCATCAAGATTTCAAGCTATATTACAGAGATACTGTAATAGAAACAGCATAGTGTTGACATTAAAAAACCAGACATGTTGATCAATGGAATCAATTTTGAAGACTCATGCATAAATGCACATAACTATGGACATCTGACCTTTGACAAAGAAGCCAAAAACACAAACTGGAGAAAAGGAAACAAAAAAACAAAAAACAAAAAAACAAAACAAAACAAAACAAAAAAAACAATGGTGCTGGGCAAACTGGATGGCTGCATGTAAGAGAGTACAAATAGATCCATGCTTATCACCCTGCACAACACTCACATCCAAAAAGACACTTCATTCCTGGTCCACCCTCTCTAAAAACAGCCTTCATGGATAGGTTGAGATGGGATCCACTGGACCTAGAATTATTTATAACATCTGGAAAGATTGTATCAGGGTTGTAAGGTTTAAATGAAAGTATCAACTCATACCAACATATGAAAATAAGAACGGATTAATTATTTTTATGTTATATGTCCTACATTAAAATAACAAACATAACATTAGATTTCTGTATTTATTTTTAGTGCTGGGGCTTGCACTCAGGGCCTGGTATATCCCAGGCAAAAGCTCTACTACTGAGCTACCTTCCCAGTCTTTTGTTTTGTTTTGTTTTGTTTTTTTTTCGAGACAAGGTTTCTCTGTATGGAGTTCTGGAATAATTACAATAAGTAACTTGTGTTGGTTTAGTAGTTTCTGGAACGTATCTGGCTGTCCTGGAACTCACTCTGTGACCAGGCTGGCCTCGAACTCAGAAATCTGCCTGCCTTTGCCTCCCAGGTGCTCGGATTAAAGGCATGCTCCACCACCGCCCGGCCGTCCTTACGATTTTTAATGGAGGCAATGGGAGGAATCTTAGCTGAGCATTCCCGAGAGCTGAAGTCTGTTCTAACACAGTGAGGATTCCCCATTCTCCTAACACAGTGAGGATTCCCCATTCTCCTAACACAGTGAGGATTCCCCATTCTCGGTGTCTCAGCTTAGCTGATCTTCTTCTCATACCATTCTTGACCCTCAACCCTGTGCTAAGATGGAGTCAGGTCCGTATGAGAACCTTTTTTAAAATTACATTCGTGTGTGTGTGTGTGTGTGTGTGTGTGTGTGTGTACATGTGCATGTGGAGGTCAGAGGATACCTTGAAGGAGCCAGTTCTCTTCTTTTACCATGTGGGTCCCTGGCCACTTGGTTGCTAGTCTTGGAGTCAGGAGCCTGTCCTGTCAGTGTCTCTCTCACATACTCAACAGCTGCCTGAAATTGCTTTTATATTTTGATTGTCAGGAGGATCATACTCATGGCTATAAAGAGCATAAAGCATTATTTTCGGTTATTTGTGATGACATTTCTGGATGACACTGGCATTTGGAACAACAAACAGAGGAAGCAAGATCTACCTTTAGCCTAGATAGAGTGAAAAGACAGAGAAAAGAAAAAGTTTTAACTTTTCTAGAGCTGGGACATCCATATTTTCTAGCGCCGGACACCAGAACTCCAGTCTTTCAGACCTTTGACTTCAGACTGAGAGTCCTGTTGCTCTGATGGCTCCTAAGACTTTGGATTTAGACTGAGCCAACTTGCAGGTGGCAAAGCACGGGACTGCACAGCCTCCATAACATGAGTTCATCTCCCCAATAAACCCCTCCCGTCCATCTAGCCTATTGATCTGCTCCTCAGGAGAATCCCAACTCGTACAGACTTGGTACCAGGAGAGTTCTGGAATAATTAGAATAAATAACTTGAGTTGGTTTAGTAGTTTCTGGAATGTATTTTCCAATCTTATTCAACTTTAAAAACGGCAAGGACACCATTCACAATGTACACCCAGTACTGATAAGCCATGGTCCAGGTTGCTTATAAAAACACACAAAATATCTGTGTGGGAATACTGTCTTGGCTAATTTTTCATTCTTATATATATAGACTGTCACAGATTGGATCATTTAGGGACAATAGAAGCTGTTGGCCATGGTGGTACTCATCTGCAGGGAGGCTGAAGTAGGATTGCAAGTTCAAAGCCAATCTGAGCTATTTAATAAGACCCTGTGTCTAACCATGATAAAAATAATTTTAAAATTTGCAGTTTACTTGTCTGACAGTTCTGGAAGTTAGCAAGTTCAACATGGAGAAGCCACATCTGGTGAGGGGCTTCTGGCTATGTAATAACATGGCACAGTGGAGGGGTGCTTTTGTAACCAGTGAACTCACTCCCAAAGTAACAGGGCTCACTCAATAGTGAGGGCAGAGCCCCAAGGATCTAACTGCCTTTAAGGTCTCATTACTCAATATTATTGCACTGTGGATTCAGTTTTTATGCCTAAAATTTAAAAGACACATCAGAACTATAGTAAATGTTCTGAGGCCACCATTTGTAAGAGGCAAGGAAATCAAGCCTGCTGGTACATATCTGTAGTTCCAGTACTTGAGACACTGAGGCAGGAGGACAGAAAGTTTAAGGGCAGCCTGGGCTATATAGTAAGACTCTATGTGGTGGTTTGAATCTGCTTGGCCCAGGGAGTGGCGCTATTAGGAAGTATCGCCTGGTTGGAGTAGGTGTGGCCATGTTGGAAGAAGTATGTCATTGCAGGCGTGGGCTTTAAGATCCTCATCCTAGCTGCCTGGAATCAAGTCTTCTAGCAGCCTTCAGATAAAAATGTAGAACTCTCAGCTCCTCCTGCACCATGCCTGCCTGGACACTGCCATGCTCCCACCTTGATGAAAATAGACCTCTAAATCTGTAAGCCAGCCCCAATTAAACTTTGTCCTTTTTTTTTCTCATTGTAATAAGGCTGTATTTCAATGACCTTCACATCACCAAAGGATTTTACCTCCATTGTAGCTAA
>NW_022196891.1:67873560-67944064 GCF_008632895.1 Mastomys coucha
CCTGCTCACCTCTGATCCTGGGTGTGTCAGAGCTCCTGGGAGTGGAGCTTCCTCTGGGTGTTGTGGGATTGACTGTGGAGCTTGCACCCAAGGTCTGCTCAAAACTTTGTCCTTAATAAGAGTTGCCTTGGTCATGGTGTCTGTTCACAGCAGTAAAACCCTAAGACACTCTGTCACTCTGAGTCTCAGTGGCTAAGAATGTTTGCTGAACAATCATGAGGACCGGAGTTCAAATCCCTAGCACCCACTTAAAAAACTGGGCATAGCCTGCAACTCCAGCTCTGTGAATGAAGGAGGTTCATTGGGTATGCTGGTTAACATCCTAGCTCCAGTTTGAGCGGCAGACTCTGTATCAAGGGAATAAGGAGAAGGAGATGGAGAAACACTTCTATTCTGTTGGACTGTAAAAGGCAGTCTGTGTTCTGGTTGAGCAAGGCTTACTCCGGAGACTCGGCAGAAAATTCTACAAGGGATAGAACCATAAGCTATGCTCCCAGACATCAAGCACCTGACACCATGAGCCCTCAACTCCATAATCCTGTGACCATCAGTCATGTAGGCAATGTCCCAAGCTCTCTGGATGGACTACACACGCACGCACGCACGCACGCACGCACGCACGCACGCACGCACATGCACACGCACACGCACACGCACACTCCCCTTCCCCTTCTCCCTTCAGCCCTGGGGCTGACAGAGCCGCCCTCTTTGGGGCCCCCACTTTGTTCTCAGCTCTTCTGAGACATCCAGTAGCTTCTAAGATGTCCGAGACTGAAAACCTGTTGTCTCTGGCCTCCGTGCAGCCCAGGGACCCCAGAACCAGCTCTCCCGCAGTACCCAGCGGTCTGTGGTGCCTGAGAGTCGGAGCCTAGATTGCGCCTTCTCCACCCCACTGATTGGGGCCCTGTGGCTGTGTACACAGCCTGACGCTGTCTAGGGGCAGTTCCCTCTTCAGCGTCTGCCCATCCAGTCTCCCCAACCCCTGGTGAGACACTGGTTTCCCCCACCCCTTTATTTCCCCACACCTGGTGGCCCACACTATTCCTTCAGCCTCTGTGTGCCTTGCACACATACATATATACAAACAAGAGGGGGGGGAGAGAGAGAGAGAGACAGAGAGAGAGAGAAACAGAGTGAGAGAGGCAGAGAGACAGAAAGAGACAATGAGTCTGATAGATAAGCTAAGAGAGGCAAGCAACTTAGTGATTCTGTATATTAGAGTTCCAAATATTTACAAAATAAAGGACCCTGAACACACCAAATCTTACCAGAAAATTAAATGATAAAACAACATTGCTGGTTTGCTCTCAAAGTGCTGAGAGAAAAAGATGAGCTTGGGTTCATCTTTTCATGATTTAAGTTCCTGGTTAAGGCAACCCATTAACTAAAAACTCTAAATGAGTTAGGAGGGAGACTTTTACATCAAATTGGCTGAATTAAAGTCGAGTACTAGCCTTGTGAGGGGTCTACTAGTAAATTGAGGCCTTTGAGTGAAAATAAATGAGATCTGATTTTGTTTGCTTGTTTTCTCTCTCTTTCTCTCTTTTTAGTTTCTGGTGTGTGTGTGTGTGTGTGTGTGTGTGTGTGTGTGTGTGTATGTGTGTCTTACTATGTAGCCCAGGCTGGCCTCAAATTTGCTATGTAGCAGCTGGAAATGGTAGGACACACACACTACCGGAACCCAGGTGAATGGAGTTGAAATCTCATGGATTTTAGGGCAGCCTAGACTATACAAATGCACTACCTCACTATATAAAAACAAAACAAAACAAAACAAAACCCTACACCAGCAACAATACAACAAATCAGTGCAAACAATGTGTCCCAGGGTGGCCTCAGATTTGTGATTCTCTTGCTTTAGCCTCCAGTGCCCAGGTTACAGGCATGTATCACCATGACAAACTTTGGAACCCTGCATATAAGACTCAATCAAATGAAGGAAAAGCCTGACAAAGCAGAAATCTTTTATGAAAATGAGTATTCCAAGTGCTAGGTAACAGTAGAGGGACACTTATGGTTAAGACAGGCTGAATTCTCTGACATGGGCCCGTGTCGAAGAGAGCTAGCCTTTAATTCTAGTTTTGAGGGAGACAAAAACGTCTCTGCCTTTCTTTAACTGATTGACTGAAACATTACCCATAAGTGATGACTGAGTGAACTGGGGATACCCAGTCCCTCTGGGTTTAAAGTAGGCTAAGAGAGACTGAAATGCTAGGGCAGACTCAACACTTATAGCCGTAACTACTCTGAGAAGGTCCAGAACATAAGCGTTGTATCAAGACTCAGAAAAAGACTTGTAGAGGAAGATTGGCATCCTGTAAGGGCCCTAGAACTGATAACTTTTCTCTGTAGATTGACCTTACCTAGGAACTGGGGCTCTTGAACTGGTAAACCTAAATACAATGAGAGTCATTGGACCTTGGAGTAACAGGACCCCCGTGTCAGCACTGAACCCATCAGAGACAAGGTAGGCATTGCTGCGATAAATATACAGTGGGGACAAAGCAGTAGCCACACCCCTGGCTTATGCTTGGTGATCATGGAGTTCCTAGAAGTGAAAGAGATAGAAAACTTATTACATTTCTAGTTGATTTATATGAGAAGAAATCTTTTGGGTTAACCAACCAAAAGCTTAACTCACCATAAAAATAAAGTCACAGCTATCAAATGAATTCTCAGACTTGGCTCAGTACACAGATCCAGAGTACTTTGAATGAGGGCGCATAGCCTGAAGTGCATGTTTCTGGATATGTCCTGTGATGCAGACTCACGTGGTGTTTTGCTAAGGCAGACTCATGTGGTGTTTTGCTGAGACAAGACCTATGGGAGGTCATGTGACGTCTGGAGAGAGTATAAATAGGACTCAATAGACAGTGAAGGCACACTTGCACAGCTAGCCTTGCAACGATTTGTTTGTTTCACATCTTCATCTTCGTGTTCCCTCATCTTCACTTTGTTGAGAGAGGCATAGCAGAGAACTTCTCCTGAAGTCCAGGCTGGTCCTGGTCACATCCACTGGCTGCTGTTTACTCAGTGGGAGCCTGGTGGCTTCTGCTGGATCGTGCCACCACTACTGATTCATGTTTGCTATCCTGACACTACTGAATGACGGCTGGTATCCTGACAAACAGAGATTGGAATTGCCCTAAAGGAACTACTTCTAAACAGATCCACATCCCCTTGTCCTATTTACCATCTTTTCTCCTCTACGTTTGGATAGTGAGCTAGAAGGGGGAGGGGTGAAGCATTTGAGAATCCTTATTAAAAGTTGGTTTAAAAAATCTAAGCCTACAGTACCCCTGTGAGGATGACCTTCTGTACACCCCCAAGATGTGTCTGATTCCCTTTCCCCTACCTCTCCCCAGAGGGACTCATGCTCTTTTACAGAGGTATCTGCTCCCTGGAGTAAAGGATCCAATTAGTAGACCTGGGCTCTGCCTCTTAACGAGCGTTGATTCTAGAAAACCCAAAATGTCACTGTGGCCTTCTAGTCGGTGTCAAGAGGTTTGTGGAGGTTGTGTGACCAAGGGAGTTTTTACCTTATGGGTTCAGTGAGTCCTGAGACTACTCTATGGTGGTTTCTCTAGGTGTTAGTACACAGTTAGACGAGACATGCCTAGTCTCTGACAGAATCCATACATTCTCTAACCCAGAGGAGGGCCATTATAGTGAGAAAAATTAACTAGAAGCCACTAGAGGTGTCTCTGTCTAGGAAAATAGTGACCCAGAAGCAATGCTACATTCCGAAAGGGGTTGTAGAAAGTGTGTAACTGTAGAAAAAAATGGGCCGAGTGCAACCTTCAAGTCTTGGAAGGTGCAGTGGACGTGTTATGGTTTGGATGTGAGTCTGGCCCCCACAGACTCACATCTTTGAACACTTGGTCCCCAGACAGTGGCTCTGTTTTGGAAGGTTACGGAACCTTTAGTAGGTGACCCTGCTTCTTAAGACCTCACAACAGGGGTTCAATTTCAGCTAGAAGTTCAGGGCGGGGGGGGGGGAGGGAGACATTTAAACCACTGAAAATTCTTTTAAAAAAGTATACAATGAGAGATAAGTTTCTAAGCCCCCAAAGGCAGAAGCAAGAAGTGGCAAGCTGATGAAATAGCACAATCGCACTGGTAGACCTGGGCAAGAGACGGGAGTTTGCATGATGCCCAGGAGAGTCCCTGCCTTGCAGCAGCCTTTACCCAGACGAAGGGGAGGAAGGAGGAGAATCTGGTCGGGGTTGGAGAAAATGAACTCAGATCATAATCTGCTGGAGTTTGGAAAAGGATGCCAGACACCAGGTGTCACTCTACCCCAAGTCTGAAAACTGAATCTCCCAAAGTAGTGTGAATGCCATCTGCTGGCTGGGCTCCATCCTGCCGTGCTTCCTGCAATGCTGTCCTAGAAATTCTATTTAGGCTAGAGATTCAACAGCATGCTGGACATTTGTGGATGGCTCCCTAGGAATCCAAAGCAGTTATGCCATCAAAATCTAGGATTGAAGAGCCGGCCCTTTGAGCTACCAGGGAAGCTAAATCCTTTAAGCCTGGGTGTGTAAGCTTGCACTAAGGTAATTACCAAGTTAGAGGGGAAGAAAAGGGCTAAGCACACCAGAGTGTACACCCTGTGGTGGTTTGAGTGGGAATGGCCCCCTTAATAAGCTCAAATATTTAAACGTTTATTTCCCAGTCGGTGGCCAGTCTCGAATGGACTAAGGGGTGTGGCCCTGTTGGAGGAGATGTGGGCTTTGAGGTTTCAAACGTCCGTGCCAGGCCCAGCTTCTCTCTCTCTCTGCCTGTGGTCTTCAGATCAGGAAAGAAGCTCTTATCTACGGCTGCAGTGCCATGCCTGCCAGCTGCCATGACCTCCACCCTGATGGGCATGGATTTGACCATGAAACCTTAAGCAAGCCTCTAGTTCAACTCTTTCTCTTATGAAGAGCCTTGGTCATGGTGTCTCTCTCCACGGCAATAGGGCCGTAACTAAGACACTCCTTACACAAAGACATTCAAATTCATAAACTAAAACGAACAAAAAATAATAGTACTGGCCTAATTAACACATCTGCAGCCAATTCCCTTGCAACCTATGACGAGCCATTCGTTGAGGGACAAGGTTGGCAAGTACCCAACAGGGAACCTTGAATGCCAAGGACACACAGAGAGACAGAGATGCTAGAGGCAGGGTAAACTGAGCCATTGTTTATTATTACATCCTCATTAAAGGGATAGCAGTTACCCAAGGTGTGGGACACAGTGCAGGAGGCTTAAGGAGACCATAATCCTTAATCAATAATTCAGAATTCATAATCTTCATGAAACCAGCTCCACATACTGGAGCATGTGGCCTGAGTTCAGCCATCCCAGAACTTCAGGGGGTTGGGAAGGTCTTCAAATGCTTATACCATTTTTCCCATATCACCTAGACTGGCTTTTCTTTAATGAGACCTTAAAATAATGCTCTTTTGGTTTTTCGAGACAGGGTTTCTCTGTGTAGTCCTGGCTGTCCTGGAACTCACTCTGTAGACCAGGCTGGCCTTGAACTCAGAAATCCACCTGCCTCTGTCTCCCAAGTGCTGGGATTAAAGGCGTGCACTACCACCACCTGGCTAAAATAAATTTTTAGATTCGCCGGGCAGTGGTGGCATACGCCTTTAATCCCAGCACTTGGGAGGCAGAGGCAGGCAGATTTTTGAGTTCGAGGCCAGCCTGGTCTACAGAGTGAGTTCCAGGACAGCCAGGACTACACAGAGAAACCCTGTCTCGAACCCCTCCCCCCCAAAAAAATTAGACTCAAACAATAACTATGGGGTTATGAATTTTACATTTTTAAAAAATTTATAGAAGGGTTTTTTGTTTGCTTGTTTTAAACTGTGTGTATGTGGTGTGTGTGTGTGTGTGTGTGTGTGTGTGTGTGTGTGTGTTTGTGTAGTCATTGAGCGTAGAACCTAAGGAGGCCAGAAGATCCCCTAGAGCTGAAGTTACAGGAAGTTTTAAATGCCTTACAAGGGTACTGGGTCCCAGACTCAGGTCCTCTGTGAGAGCAGTATGGACTATTAACCACAGAGTCATCTCTCCACACTTCAGTGTGTTGTTTTCCTAATACACTTCAAAATGAAAGCCAAACCAAAAACCCAAAGAGCAATTAAAATTAAAAGTGAGTACCTAGTATCTGAAATATGGTCAAGCGCTCCGGACAGGATGAATGTCCCATGCTGGGGAGCGGGGGAACCTCACTTCACAAGTGTGAGTGCGTGAGGGTTGACTCGTGAACAGATATGTTCTAGGTGGAACGTGGTCTGATGACTCGCACTCCGTGAATTTGCTTTCTTTCCTGTGACATAAAGGAAAAGGTGTCTATCTCCCAGCGTGGCTTAGAGAAATGGGGAGAGGTCGTAAAACATCCGAGAAGTGGCATAGTCATGCACGCCACTGTCCCTGTTTAGCTTGTCCTTATCCTACAGCCAGCTACAGTTCAACAACTAGGCTCAGCTGAGACCAGGAGATGGCCACCAAGAGTGACCAGCATATTCACTCATTGCAGCCAGCCTTGGGCTTGCCAGGTTATCTGTCCCCTCCACCTACCTGGCATCTGGTAGCTATCCAATTAGAATTTAAAGATTATTAATTAATTAATACTCATTAAACTAGACTTTAAGGAAACAGGATGCAGACTCGTTGAGAATCATACCATGAAAATACAGAATGTCCATCCTTTACACAGCTTCGGTATGCGATGATTTCTGTAGCAAATGATGGCTTTACAGGAAAGTGGAAAGCTACATGCAAGGCCATTGTGTTTGAGAACATTCAACAGGACCAACAAATCAAGCTCCTTAGTTTTGCTCAAAAATCTGGCATCTTGTAAACACTTTAAATCCCAGTACTTGGGAGGCAGAAGCAGGTGGATCTCTGTGAGTTCAAGGCCAGCCTAGTCTACAGAGCAAGTTGCAGGACGGCCAGGACCACACAGAGACCCCCTGTCTCAAAAACAAAAGAAAAAGAAAGGGAAGGGAAGGAAAGGGAAGGAAGGAAAGAAAGAGAGAAAGAAAGAGAGGAAGAAAGAAAGGGAGAGAGAAAGAAAGAAAAGAAAGAGAAAGAAAGAAAAGATTGAGCATCTTAGGTTTAAAATGAGCCACTTGAAAATCATCTGATCAAATCAATTTCTTGACAAGTATACAAATCCAAGGTCTGAGGCTTTCCAGAGAGGCTTTCCAGTGCCTTCCCAGGTTCACACAACTGAGGTGGCAATGCTGAGACCAAATGCCAGGTCTCCTGGGCTTGGCTTTCTTACTACTCACAGGCTATAGTCAGTTATGTTTGCATAGTTCTGTCATTTTGCATGTAGTGGTTAGAATACCTTTCAGTGTGGAATTATAGAAAGAGAGATACTATGTGGACAAGGTGCTATAAAAAGCCAACCAAGCACTCGGGGTAGGGCAGAACTGGAGTCAAAACTAGCCTTAAACATAGGCCACACAGAAAGATGTAAAATGAGATGACAAAGGGAGGGGCGGGGAGGAATGCAAGAGTGGTATTTTATTAATGTATCTCCTCTCTTTTTCTTTCCTCTCTTGTTTTTTCTTTAAGATCATATCGTGTTCTTCTCCTTTCAAGAGAGCTTGTTAGAATCAAAAGGTATTTTCTGTAAGCCTCGGGCATCTACAAACCAAAAATGTGTAATAGTACACCAAAACTGAATCAGCAAGGAACCAAAATGTACCAGTAGAATAAATCACTTAACCACAAAGGAAGACACAAGAACAGGAAAAAAGAAGTAGTGAAGCTAGACAAGAAAAAAAAAAAAGTTATAAAATGGCTCTTCTTACTGTGAGGGAAACTCATTCATTGCTCGAAGCTGCTTTCTTTAAAATAACAAAACAAAACAAAACAAAAACTAGGAATGATGGCAAAACTCCAGCAGACAAGTGCTCAATAATGAAACTCACAATAGTGAAGATGTGCGGAGGATGTGAAAGTCAACCCCGTGATGGAAAAGGTGGGATAGAGAGCTCCTGCGACTCCTCTGATCTGCCTTGCAGGACGTAAGATCTAAGATGGCTCCACTTCCCTGGTCTTCACAGAGGCCCTCGCAGGTGGCTACGCCCCCCCCCCAACTCCTTCTGAGTTACCTCATCAGGCAGGACTTTCATTGGAGCACAGTGACAATGCGATGAGATACGATTGGCTAAGGACTTGGGGGCTTGGGATTGGCTCTAACACTGTATACACGTTTATGTGCTGGGCAATAAATTCAGATCTGCACCCCTGATGCTACTCTCTGGATTCCAGTTTCCCAGGATCAATCACGTGACTGTTGCCTCTTACCCCATCCCCCCCATCCTCAGTCCTGTTCGCACAAAAATTGTCTCTTTTTAAGATACGGTGTGTGATCACGCAGAACCAAGCCTCACCCTTTCTATATAGCACAGTTCTTCAGAGGGAGTACCAGGCAGAGGCAGGCTCCTCCATCCAGAGCTTTCATCAGTTCTGCTGCCCAGCAAGGGGCCAAGTCAGGATTCAAGTGCCATGAGCTAGCTGCTGCTAGTAGGTAGAAGTTCTGCACTCGAGGGCTGCAGCTGAGTTTAGCAAAAGATGTAATAGATACGGAATCTCTGGTTCTGTGAAGGCCTCCGTTATTAAGACAAACGCTCAATTGCATCCACTCGTAGTCTCTTTCAGATTCAAGGCTTTAGAGTCTCTAGTCCATGTTGAGGGGACCCATGCTTTTAAACCTCTGGTGTGTGTCTGTGATGAATCATGGGGAGAGTGGAGCAAAGTTGATCACATCTGGACTAGAAGGGGAAAGAAAAGAAGCAAGAGGGTCTGAAGGGTTCCACTCTCCTCTCCAGGGTTCACCCTACTGACCTGAAGACCTCTCACTAGGTCCAACTCTAAAGGACGTACTGATCGCCAATAGTGCCTCAGGCTGGGACCAAGCCTTTATCCCACGTGCCTTGGGGCACTGGAGCAACTGTATTAATTGTCCTCTTATTGTGACAAACCACCTGATAAAAGCAACTTAATGAGAGCAGTCTTATTTTGGTTCATAGTGGTTATAGTCCATCGTAGTGGGAAACCCAGCAGCTGAAGCGTGAGGCAGCTAGCTGGTCACCGAGCACCCACCACCAGCAACCCCGGGAGAGATGAATGAATGCTCAGCTCGATTTCCCCTTTTTATTCAGCCCAGTCAGGCTATTGATCAACCTGGCCAGCACACCTGCTTTCACAGCTTCGCCTCACACCTCACTGTGAAGTTTTTGAGTCGCATCACTGAGCTAAATTCCCCCCAAGATCACCAACAAAGCAGAATCCAGCTCTATGAAACCAGAAGAGAGACATCGAGCTGGGAACAGATTCACCAAGATGGGAGGGGGAGGCTGTCAAAGACAATATACAGCTGGACACGTTGACCAAGTCTCAGGGGGTGGGGAGGAATAATGTCCTTTTGTGGAATACATAGAGAATGTGAAAAAATAGAAATTCCAGCAACATATTTTGGCTCAGAATCCAGAGCCTAAACAGCCTGTCTTTATTGAAAACATAATTCGCACTTGATAGGCACATGGTGATTTTACTTTGATTGGCTTAAAATCTACGTTTTGCTATATAAAACTCGGTTTAATAAAAAGAGAAACCCCCAGGGTTGGCATAATAAAGAAATATAAATTGTCCTTTAAAACTGGGGAAATCCAGAAAAGAACACATACTTGACTTAAATGAACAAGCAAAAAAAATAAAAATAAAAAAATAAAAATAAAACAAACAAACAAAAACTTTGGTGAAAAAAATTTCTCTTTTGTGCCTGTTCTTAGGACCTTACATGAATCTGAATCTGAATAATCTTTATGTGTGTGTACCCATGAGCGCATATATGGAGACCAGGCATTGATGTTGGGTATCGTCCTCCAGTAGCCACTTGGTCTCCACTTCATACTTTGAGACAGGGTCCTTCTCTGGACCGGGGGCTCACTCATTGGCTAGCCTGGCTGACCAGCAAGCCCCGGGATCCTCTTGTTTCTGCTACTCAGTGTTGGAGTTATAGGCACACACCACTAAGCCAGCTTTTTATGGGAGTGATAGGATCTAAACGCAGGTCCTCTCGCTTACTTGGAAGTACTGGTCTTCTGAGCCATTGTCCCAGCCCCTATACTCATAATCCTGAAGTCTGAGGCCATGTTGTGCGCATCCTCGAGTGTTACGCTCAGTGAGTCAGAGCACCTGGTCCATCATATATACTCAGGAACTGAGTTGAGCTGAATGGAAGGAGAGAGAACACAGAAGACTGAGGGTGGAACAAAGAGTGAAGCAGAGCGAACAGGGAAGAAAGACTTCATTTTCAGCTGAGCTTTCCTCTGTCCCTCCCTAGCATTTATTGGAGTTCCCTGGCCTGGCTCCGCCTCTTAGCCAGCCAGTGAAGGGAGATGGCAGAATGATGTTGCTCATGGGACTTGGCTCTGCTCTTTGATTCTGCTGGTGTGGGGCAGGTGTTTTTTCTAAATTACACATGGAGGTGGCAGGTCATTTCTAGCCACCAGCCCCACCTGGCAAATGAAGCCTTGGTTGGCAACAGACAGACATTTCAGAGGAAAAGCCAGGGGGCTTCTGGGTAAACTGGAAAACAGATGCTGCTGCCAGAAGCAAACTCGGCTGGGGAGGGGGTGGTGGTTGAGGTAGCTAGGCAATCCCCAGCATCTAGCAATACGCTGGCAGGCAAAACTGGGGAGGGTCCCAGGTCTCTGGGAGCTCAAGTGGCACACTCAGGGCTTCAGAGACCCTGTTGAACATTGTCACAATGTGACCCACTCCAAATCCATTTCCGCATTTGTAAGAGGAAATGATGTCACTAACCCCGAGACTGAACATCTCTTGATACCCAGCATAGGCTTAGCACTCGTGCAGAGTTGCCATCAGGAGGACTCTTGGTGACTTCATTGGTTAGGCACGTACGGGCGTGTACAATTTACTTTGTACTACCATGCTGAGGGCAGGGGACATGAAGTCAACAGGCTCTCAGTAAGGGATTTAGGGAGTCTACAGTAGGTAACTCTGCTATTCGGAAGCCAAATGAAGCCTAACCTGGTATCGTCAGATCAGGGTGCCAGATTAGCATGTAGAAGGATGCCGAGGGATATAGATCTCTGAAAGATACATCCCAAAGGATTCCTGGGAAATGCATGTAGATGTACTAAAGACATGTGGTATCTGGGCCATCTCTGACTGCTGGCTCAAATACCAGTAAAGAAAGGGTATTCAGAAAAAGTAGCTTAGTGGTGGAGCACAAGCCTAGACAGAGGGAGGCCCAGGATCCAAAAAGACAAAAAGACAGAGGGAAAGGCAGGAGTGGGGAGAGAGGGAAGGAGGAAGGGAGGGAGGAGTAATTGAGGAGAGACTTTTCTTACTATGGGTGTAGGGCTCTTAAATTACCCCCATTGAATGAACATTTTTTTTTTAATGATTTGAATGACGACAGACATTGTGTTTATTGAATTGGGAACTCAGCTGAAGTTAGAACAAAAATTAAAAAACAAAAAAACAGGATCAAAAAGATGGGCCAAACCCATCATGTTTTTCTGTGGTTAAAAATGTAAAAGCTCATACTTGGGCTACACAAAAATCACTGAAGTGGAGAGGATAGAGGAGACCCACTTAAAACTCACATAGGAAAAACAAAACTACATTACAAATAAATAAACCAATGTGAAATGTGCTTGCCAAGAGCTGAGGTGGCTGCATGCGGCATGAATGAGAGAGCTGTGCCACAGAGCAAGTGTGGTGACCCACCCCAGTCACCCTTGCATGTAGAGGCTGCTGCAGAAAGTCTGCCATGGGTTCCAGGCCATAATAGTTCTGAGTTAGCCTGGGCTATAGAACAAGACTTGTTTCAAAATCAAAACCAATTGAAACCAAGATAAAACAAAATTAAACTTTTTTAGAAAAGAGCTGAGTTTAGAAAGAGAAAAACTGGTTACTCCAAGTTCTACCCTATTTTCAAACTGGGGCCTCTCTAGGGAGAGAAAAAAATAAAACAAAACCAAAAGGCAAACATACAAATAAAAACCCAGAGTAGGGCTGGAGAGATGATGGCTCAGCGGTTGAGAGCACTGACTGCTCTTCCAGAGGTCCTGAGTTCAAATCCCAGCAACCACATGGTGGCTCACAACCATCCGTAATGAGATCTGACACCCTCTTCTGGTGCGTCTGAAGACAGCTACAGTGTACTTAGATATAATAATATTTAAAAAAAAACAAAACAAAACAACAGCAACAACAACAACAACAACAACAACAAAAACCTAGAGTAATGGAGCATCTGGAAAACCATGTGGTCGGAGGAAGATAGGAAAGTGAGGGAAGAACAGGGACCTGGCCTGAGAACCAGGGGCTTTACAAAATGTTACTTTGTATCATTACGGGAAAGAAATGGGTTTCCCTTTTAGCCATATTCTAACCTGGGGCCATAGGGCCGAACATTTAAAAGATACTTTAGAAGAGCTCTATTCCAAATGAAAGACAGAAAGTGGTCTCAAGGATAGCTGTTACGGCTCCAAGGACCACCACCATATTCAAAGAGAAGAGGGAGGGGGTGACAACAGAGAGCTTCACTTTCCCCACGGTCTGTCATCAGGAATCGAATACCTCTTCCAGAAACTCATTGCGGACTTGTTTTTCTATTTACCTGTAGCTGAAGAGGAAACAAGGAAACTGAGTGTCTGGCTATGGGTAGCCAAATCAAGCTTAAATCAATTATGATTAGGCCAGCATGCCAATCCCTTAGCAATAATAGAGTAGATAATGAAAAGAGGCCAGCACCTTGATGACTTGACTGAGCAGCTCAATAGCTGACTTCTATTGTTGTTGGGGTGGAGGTGAGGGGATGTATAGTTGATTAGGTTGTTGCTAGTAGGAGTCTCTGGTGCTCCAGTCAAATGCACCCTAGGGGATACAAAGATGCTGTTGATGAAGGTAATGGGGACCACATCCAGTTGGACTGCTTGTAGCACTTGTTATGCCCTGGTTCCGAGGGAAACCCAGACAAGCTCAAGACGAGCATGCAGGTTTTGGCGTGTGACCCCTGGCTTGGGCACTTTAACACTTATACACAGAGCAGTTAGAAATTCTTTGAATGCTTAGGGTAAAGGGGAGGGGAGGCAGGCTAGGTATGTCATAACTCAGACACAATACCATTTGGTAGGACGGAACTGAAGCTGGGAGGGGGATTAAAGAGTGTCTTTTGTGGGGCTATCAGGAACTAGCACTATAGCAGGCCATAATTGTCTGTGACCTCTGGTTACCTCTTTTCTATGACTTAAGCATGGGTCCCTAATCGTCTTTCTTCAAGGATAGGTGCCAGCTGCACCAGGTTATCTAGGCGAGTGCTGGCCTTGGCGCCATCTAAGCTGAGGAGTTTTTGTCATTTGTCTTTCTCGAGCTGGCACCCATGACTCCTTGAGTCCTCTGGGGGCGGCTAGGGAGGTAGGATGAACCCCCGAGTTTGCTGCAAGGGGGGAAGGAGGAAGCAGGGCTTTCTGAGGGGCAATGCAGAGGCAAACAGCAGAAGCCAGCCTTACCGCGCTTGCTGTGGGAGAGATCCTGGGGGAAAGGGGACTTCAGCAGAAGCAAGCTGTCTGTGCACCTCACTCCCACTCATTCAAACAATATTCATTGAGTGGCTAGTGTACTCATGGTGGTTTGAATGAGAATGCTCCTCCCCTGCCACCACCAGCACAAGCTCAAGTATTGGAATGTTTGGTCCAGAGTTGGTGGAACTGTTTGGGAAGGATTAGAAGGTGTGGCCTTCTTGGAGAGGGTGGCATGTCATTAGGAGTAGGTTTGGGAGTTTCAAACGCCTATGCCAGGTCCAGTTTCTTTCTCTCTCTGCCAGCTGCCTGCAAACCAGGCTCTTAGCAGCTCTTAGCTGCTACTCCAGCACCAGGCCTGCTATGCTCCCTTCCATGACGGACTCCACCACCCTCTGCAACGGTGAGCACCAGGTAAATGCTTTCTTTTATAAGTTGCCTTGATCGTGGAGTTTTGTCACGTCAGTAGAAAAGTAACTAAGGCAGCGCTCTAGGCACTAATGGAACTCTGAGGATGTGGCGGTGGACGAAGTCAGCCACAGCCCCTGTCATGTGACCACGGGCAAGGCAGGCATGACAGATATAAACCCCAACAACCAGTCCTGTAGCAGCACACCACAGAGGAACCACTCTGGAGATGGAGTCAGGCGATTACAATCTGAGATGGGAATGTGAGGATTAAGGCTGTTGTCTGCCCAGAATTGCATCCAGCTCTTCCCTGCATCTTGATCTACATACTACTTGTCAAAACTTTCTCACTGTGGTAGTCATCTTCAGTCTTACTCTCCATGACCTTTTACTAGACAAGACTTGCTTCTTTAATCCATGCAGGGCTTGTCCTCTGCTGTCTCCGGGTCCCCATGCTTCTGTGTAGCACTTTACTGCTCATGTTCCCCTATTGCTAGGACATCCTATCTTCCCCAGAAACACCTAGCTGCCTGACCATCACTTTGGACTTCTACAGCTCTCAACATTTTTTTAACTGGACTTGAGATCTACATTTATATCATTAACAATCCCCCCCTCATCTAGTTTAGTACAAGATTTGATAGAATTCATAGAAAGGTATGTGTGTAGCATTGCTGTAAAAGTAGGTATAGAGACTTGGATTTCTCTCCATAAACTTTTTTTCTTTTTAAGAAATTAGTAATACTTGTTATTATTAGGGTCAAGGGTGTGTGTCTCAGTGTCAGAAAGCTTGTCTAGGATCCTGGAGATTCTGAGTTGTAACCCTATCATTGAAATGATAATATTCGTAATAATATATGGTAACTTTACACTTCTATCAGCTACCACATCTAAGCTGGAATCTGCTTCTGCTTCATTTATGACTTGAATTATTCCAACCTCTTTGTTTAGCATTAGGAACAAGGTGTTCAGATTTCTCAAGGAGGTAGAGTACCTTTTAGGCCTTTGAATTTGAAGGGATAGATATTCAGCACAAGATATCCCAAGACCCAAGTTTTCAGCCCAAAGGAGATTTATTTGCCCTGGAGGAACAAAGGCCAGGGGATACAGACAGGTGATAGAGGATGAAGAAGGGGAAAGGAACGAGGGAGAAGCGAAGAGATCTCTGTTCCGGAGGGACAAAGGACTGCCTCTGGATAGAGAGGAGATGGACATGGCACATAGGCAAATGACAGTTTATAAAGGTAAAGAGGGAAAGCCCGGGGGTTACAATGAGGAGTTTAATCTTGATTGTACAGATTAATTAGGGCAGCCAAAGGGAGGCGCCTTTAATTGCTGCACTTTTGTAGTCAGCCTCAGGGGGGAGGAAGTGGCCAGATAAGGGACTAAGTCATGGTGGCTGGCTTTAGGAATGTAACGGGATGCTTTCCTTTTAACAAGGAAGATGGGATAGGAGGACAAGGCCTGCCAGAGCCATGCTTGCCGCGCTCAGGTCGGCCAGAGCCCCTCAGAACCGCCCTGGCTCTGCTGAGTATTTTCAGAGTGACAATTGTCCTGGAAGACACAATGATCTTTCCGAAAGTGACACATTGCTCATCTTCATAGTAGGCATATTCAGGGACACTAATTAAAGAGCACAATAACGATCACGCCGTTGCAAGTATATATCCTTTCAGAGATTCTCTGGCCAGATAGAGAGGCCTGTCCATTCGTCCCAAACCACGGAGATTGCAAGAGACATTCCCTGTGGCAGGCGTTTGATTCTGGGAAGTCACCAGGGCAAGTAGGGCGGCAGAGAAAAGCCACTCTCCTTATTTTAAAAAAGTGTATCCAACTCTGCCACATTCTGTCAGAGATTCGAGATGCATCCTCTGAGTGGAGGTTCTAAGGTAGTGGCAGACGTGAGGATTACAACTGTTCGTACGTTCAAAGCTTCCGGCACTCCGGATGGAGTTAAGTTCCGGAAAACAAGAAAAAACAAACAAACAAACAAAACAACAGCAACACGTGAAGAGGAGAGATCGCATTTCTCCGCCGACCTGGTTGCAGTCCAGGGGGCAAGTCAGAGCTCCACAGGCGTGTAGAAAACTCGAGAAAAGGAACACGAAGTCCCTCTCGGGTGAGCATCTACAGTCAGAAGCGAGGCCGGCAGCTCCCTTCCCACGCCGCCCGGCGCCCGCTAAGCGCAGCGGCCGAACCCGGGAGGAGGCGGGGTCCCCGGGCGCAGCGCCCGAGTCTGTGCGCTTCCCGGTCCTCCTCCTCCGCGCCGTCACTGGCTGCATCTTTCTGCCCCGGCACAATAGAGGCTCCGCCCTCCCTCCGCGCCAGCCCCGCGGCGCCCTGGGCCAGCAGCCCTCCCTTGCCTCCTGCGCTGTGGCCACTGTCCGTCTTGCGCCCAGTCCCCGCGTGTCCCGAGCTTCCCGGCGACAGCCTTCCACCTGAGCTCACCCAGCGGCTTGCCCCGGGCGAGCCGTCGCCCTCCTCCGCTCCCTCAGTCACCTCTTCCTTGTGACCTCTCTGCACAGTCTAAGCTGCTGGGGTCTGGGAGGAGATGTCCAGGGTCTCTGGGGAGCACAGTCCTGCTCCACTCAGCCACACCCAGCTTTAGACGGTTCTCCGAGCAACTACTCTTCCGGACTCCAGTGAAGACGCCTTCCAGCTTGTCTTTGCTGAGACCACCTCCCACCTACCCCCACCCCCGACCCAAGGTGGTCTCTGTAGGGACTAAGGTCCCTGTTGTCACATCTCTCATGGCCTATCCTCTGCCATTGGTTCTCTGCTTTGCCCTGGTGGTGGCACGGGCCTGGGGGTCCACTACACCTCCCACAGGGACAAGCGAGCCCCCTGATGTGGAAACAGTGGCGCCCACGGAGGATGACAACCTGGAAAATGAGGCGGACAACCAGGAGAATGTGTTATCTCAGGTAAGATGAGGAATCTCATGCCCACTCCTCTTGCCTTGGGGAACCCCAGGGACCTGAGGCTCCTCCTGGATGAAGTGTTTACGAGCAGCTGTTTTTCTCTGTATTGTTAGTGAAAAGGATGTTTACTTTTAGCTTATCACACTATATTGCTTGTCTGGTGTTGGGCAGGCTTACTTGTAGACCAGGCTGGCGTCCAGCTCGCTGTGTAGCTGAGGCTAGCCTTGAACTTCTGGTCCCTCTTTCCTCCACTTCTCAAGTGAGGAGATTCTACTGGACTGACTTAAGTTTTGTTGTGTTGTGTTAAGGTATTGTTTTAAAAGTGAGAGCAATGGGGTCACAACTGTGGAGTGTTTCAGGTTCACCAAGTCAGGAGAAAGGAGAGGAAAAGAAGACTTCATACACTTGTTGTGAAGAAAGGTGTGTGTGTGTGTGTGTGTGTGTGTGTGTGTGTGTTGATATAATGGTTGTGAAAAGTCCGTCTTGCCTATGAGACTGCCTGTCAGAATTGGAATGTGTAAACAAGAGGGCATGTTGGGAAAGAGGCAGATGGCATAAGCCATGGGAGATATTTTATGGCCTCAGACGACGCTCGGACAGAAGCATGGGGTGAAGACAGAATGTGGGATGTGCTACATGTGTGATGCCTATGAGGGGGACCCCAGAACAGAGGGGTTTATGTTGAGACCTGGTGCACCGGGAGTAGTGTTAGTGCAGATCCCCACACTTGTGGCTGATTCTCAGTTGGGGGCCAAGTGACCCAGGATGGTGATGAGTGCTGTAGCGTGTCTGTTTATGAACTAACTCAGTCCTCGGAACACCCTGAAGCCCTCACAGAGATGAGGAACAGAAGCTAAAAGTGAAAGAGGGAGAGGCATGCTTCCTAGACTCCTCTCCAGCCTGCTTCTAGGGACTGTAAGGGATGCTTCTCACATTTGTGTGGTATTCTCGCTTTCCAAAGCTGGCATGCTGATGTGCAGTGGGCGTCTCCTTGCTCCTCGGGATGAGTAATGTCGGAGAAAAGATGCTGAGCGTGTTGCCTGGACCTCCTCTAGGCCCTCAGTCTGGGTCTTTTCTCTCCATAGAGAGAGCTGTCAGCCCTACTTTGGGATTGATCAAAAAAAAACCCGCTTGTTTCTTCTTTTAATAATTATGCTAACATATGCCCTAGACCCACCCATAACCTCACACTGACCCTTAAATCGAAAAGACTTAAAATCCCTCCCACCGGGACTCTGGGAAAACCATAAACAAAAGCCTGCCTGAAACCGGAGCCCCCTGAAGGGAAGGAACCCATCCCGGGTTCTCTGAGGAGGACTGCCTAGGAATCTAGGCAGTTTCAGAACGATTTACTATCAACGTGGGGAGACTGGCTGCTTACATCACCCTGGGCTACCTACACCTCCCGCTTCCACTGGCGGAGTCTATATTTCACAACAATCCTAAAGCAAACATTAGCTTTAGAAGGAACCCAACCGTCTCAAGGAAAACATTACTTGCCTTCCTCCCGCAGACAGCAAGGAACATTTGCAGGCTCCAAGCCTACCCACCCGCTGCCATCATTAGTCAAACGAAGGAACCCCTCTGCCTGGTTAGGATGGGAGCCTTGGCTTTGGGGATGTAAGACCTGCTAGAGATGAGCTGATGGAGCTTACGGGAGACTTTTCTCCCAGGGTAGGAACAACAGAAAGCCCGCATGAGGAGCCTGGGAGGAGCATGTACCCAGAAGGAAATGTTTAACATTGTAGAAGCAGCAGCAAGCACAGCTAGTTTTGTTCTGGTTTTGGCCTGGGGTTTTGGTTCAGAAGCCAAAGGGACTCTTAGACTATGTTTAACGTTACAGACTCCTGGACCTGATTCTTTCTGCCTCTCCCAGCTCTTTCTGTCAATCTAATCCATCCTTGAAGGCTCACATCAACTCCCACCTCCTCCAAGAGGTCTTCCCTAGATCCCAGGTGGAGCCTTAGCTCCCAGCACCAGGGTTACCCCAGCTCTTCAGGGACACATAGCATTGTCTAGTCTGGGTGGCTTGTTTACAGTGGTCTCCTTGGGAACAGGCTCTCTGTCTGGCCATCACTACCACTCAGTCTACTTTGCACTGGTATGAGGAGGTACTCTGAAAGCCATGAATGGATGGATGGATGGATGGATGGATGGATGGAGAAGCCCATAGTCCTCACAGTCAAAGATCAGTTTTCTGATCCCTCTTTCAACTTTGTCTCTATTTCTAGTATAAACCTGGATTGGAGCTGAGGGGCAAGGCTAATTGAAAGAACGAGGCTTTATTTTTGTTGTTTGTTTGTTTTGTTTTTTTTTCTTTTAATGCTAAAAGGATAAGGCCCTGCTGTGAAACACACATCTTCTCAAGGCCTTCATGCTAGCAGAACCCTGAGTGCGTTCGAGAAAAATGTCTGTGTCAGCGGATTATGACCTATGACTTGTTCTCTCCACGGCTCAGGGCTGAAGTCTCTGGCTAGGGTAGCACATTTGACAAAATGACACGGCTGAGTCCTTGAGGAGCACGCTTGTGCACACCTCCAGCTCAGTCTCTCTCTGGTATCTAGCTGCTGGGAGACTATGACAAGGTCAAGGCTGTCTCCGAAGGCTCTGACTGTCGGTGCAAGTGTGTGGTGAGACCACTGGGCCGAGATGCCTGCCAGAGGATCAACCAGGGGGCTTCAAGGAAGGAAGACTTCTACACTGTGGAAACCATCACCTCGGGCTCGTCCTGTAAATGCGCTTGTGTCGCTCCTCCGTCTGCCGTCAATCCCTGTGAGGGAGATTTCAGGCTCCAGAAGCTTCGGGAGGCTGACAGCCGGGATTTGAAGGTAGGATCTGGTTAAGAGGCGGTCTGTGGAGTGAGAGAGTACCTTGGGGGTGGGGGAGAACCTAGGAAACTACCAACTCACAGCTGGGTGTGGAAAGCCTTTGAAGAGGGTCAGGCCTGGTCCCTGGAGTCTTCGGTGTGGATCTGAGGCTGATCTAACAAACTTTCAACTCTGAAGTCAGTGAGACATGGGTTGTGGGGGTGGGGAGAACAAAGTATGCCCCTCTGCCAGAGGAACCAGAGAGGCCAGGCCTAGGAGGAGCTGCCAGGACCATCTGGCTAAAAGAACTCAGTGTTCTCCAGGAAAATCACTGTCACAAATTTCTGTCAGTCTACCATGTACATAGAAGCCCTAAGTCTCAAAGAGCAATGGACAAACTTTGGTCCTGGCACATCACTGGAGTGACCTGCTCCGGTCAGGTTCTTACACTGCTCCTGGGCTTGTGTTCTGCAGTGTGGGGAAATGGAGGCCAATGCGGACAGCCCCGTGGTCAGCTGGGGGCTTCAGCCACTCCTGTTCTTCCTCTTTCACTTGTAAGTGTCGGGGTGGCCAGACTGACTCGTATTCCAGTCAAAGCTGCATGACCCTCCTTAGCTTCTCTGAGCTCAGCCTCCTTGAATACAATGAGGAGGGCGCTGGAGGGTCTGAGAACATTGATGGATGGCACCTACTGAGTAGATCAGGGGAGACAGATATGGCTTCTGCTGGTACCCTCAATGACAGCCACTTCTCTCTTTAAGCAGAGAGTGTTCAGCAGGACAAGGGATGTCCCAGGGTTTGGCCATGTGACTCAGAAGTAGTAGCCTTGTAGAGCCACTTTCTGAACCCAGAGCTCTAGGGTTGGAATCTGGGAAATTCCAAGGACCACCCCAGGCAACATTTCTATTTAGGAATCAGAAAAAATTCATATTAACCAGCTGTGGGATCCCTGGGATGAAAGGAGGATTCTAAGTGTTGAGTGTTTCGGTGTGGAGTTCTTCACTTGGAAGCAAAGCAAGGAGGTGAATGGCAAGCCGAAATGACAAAGCCATAGGTCCAGCATCTCCCAGGCACAGGCCTTTGGTAGGAAGGCTCTTTTCTGTGTCTCGTCTGCACTTTAGTCTGAGCTCTGCTGGCCCCGGATGCTGCCAGAGCAGGATTCTCAGGGGGAGGTAGTATTTAGAAGAGACATGAAGGCTGCATGCCCTGGGGCAGGTTACCACCTCAACACTAGCTGGCTAGATTCCAGGATCAGCCTATTTTTTTGTACTGAGGAGACTGTGGGTGCCTTTCAGGGCCTTTAGTCCAGGATAAAGTTAAGGGTTTCAGAAGCATGCCCTCACGGTGGTGACATTTGAAGCCGCTACTCGAGTAGTATGGGTCTGTTAGCAAAGCGTCTGATACAGATCTTGAGAGAACAGAGGTGACAAGGTCCTGAGGGAGCTTAGAGTCTGGTGGGAAAGGTTGACCTGTTTTGTACCGGGCACTAATAGCCCGTGAAAGTAGCTAGACCTCAGGTTCACTTGTTCACGGACGGTCATCTAATTGTCTTATTTTGAAGGCAGGATACATATCACAGCTGGGGCCTGTCTAAGTCCTTCCCTATACAGATGTGCTTCCGGGGGCACCTCTCAGTTCCTGTAGAGCCTCTGACACAGACATCTAGAAGGAAACTTCCTCCCTGGGGGCTCTGTTGGGCCTAACCCTGAGCTCACTGACCCTCTGTTCTTGCTTCTTAGCTGTCTACAATTATAGACATGTTGGAAGGCGCATTCTATGGCCTGGATCTCCTAAAGCTGCATTCAGTCACCACTAAGCTCGTGGGCCGAGTGGACAAACTGGAGGAGGTAAGGAAGATTCCAGTCTTGCTCTCTTTCTTTGGCAACGGAGCCCTGAGAGGACATAATGCTTTACCATTCCTTACTCAGCCCTCCTGGAAGAAGTCCGGGGACTGGTGCTATTGACTGGCATCGGGCCCTTGTGCCCAAACAGCTGCTGCTTCAAGCACAAACCTATAACATCAGTTTTGGGGTGTTGCTCAAAGTCAGCAGTTCTCAGTCTTCCTAATACTGTGACCCTTTTAACACAGTTCCTCAGGTTGTGGTGACCCCCAACCACAAAAGTATTTTCATTGCTACCTCACAACTGTAATTTCGCTACTGTTATGAATCATAATATAAATATCTGATATCTAGGATATCTGATACGTGACCTCTGTGAAAGGGTTGTTGGGCACCCTACCCCACCCCCAAAGGGGTTGTGACCACAGGTTGAGAACCACTGCTTTAAGTGATGGATTTAATAATGCAGTGACCATGAACAGATCAATACTCCTC
Source organism: Mastomys coucha (assembly GCF_008632895.1). Lineage (NCBI taxonomy): Eukaryota > Metazoa > Chordata > Mammalia > Rodentia > Muridae > Mastomys > Mastomys coucha. Next base: position 67,895,598 of record NW_022196891.1, read on the forward strand.
ATGGAATAGATTGGCTTTGAGGGTTCTATCACGGAGACTCTAAGGTTCCCTGCCGAATGATTGACAGAATGTGAGAAAGGAGGTATCTCTAATTTATGCAGAAAGAACAGCAGACTCAGGGTCAGCAGGGTGGGTTAGTCTGTCTGCCACTATCAAGTAGCTATCTATACCCCACCCCTCTCATGATATCCTGCCCACTTTGCATGATTGTCCAGGGGACCAAAGGCACACTGGCCATGGCGGAATGCCTTCAAAACTCATTAAATTAAACGTAGCATCTGGATTATGACCAAAGAGAGATGAAGATAAACATTCCCACAATGTTTAGCTGGGAATGCTGGGCCGGAGAAGATGAACCACAGCATTCATCATTAGCTAGCTCACGTTACCTTCACTCCGAAAAGATATTCCCAGAGGGGCCCTGCGAGACTGTGAGATGACTTAGTTGGTAAAGGTGCTCGAAACCTGCCTCTTTATCTGCGTTTAATCCCTGGGACCCACACAGTGAAACAAACTTCCTCAAGGGAGCCTCTGATAGCCACACTGGAAGCACACACACACTCGGGGGCGGGGGTGTGGGGAGAGACATTTTTAATTTCCCCAAAGCCAGTCATGGTAGCCCATGCCTCTAATCCCATCACTTGGGAAGCAGAGGCAGGAGGATCATACGTTCAAAGCCGGCTTGAACTCCATAGCAAGACTTGTCTCAAAGAACGTTCCCAAAAAGTTAACCCCGGTTCTCTTTCTACCAGCTGTAGGTGGGTTTGAACTCCTCCATGCCAAGTGTGCTATGGAGAGCCCAGGGCCTGCAACTTGGGTCTACAGACAAGGGGAGGTAATCATCACCTCCTCTCCTCTGCCCTCTCTCACCAGAGGGACTGACTGCCCGTGATAGCTAGAATGGAAACAGATTGCCCATTACCATCATGCTCCAAACAAAATCCATGCCGGAGCAGCACCCTCCCCGTGGTAACTTCTTCCTTATTCTTTCAGATGGGTTGGTTCTGAAGAGATCCAACCAGAGTCTAGAGCTTAGAAGCACCCCGTTCCCAGAGTCCCCTAAAACTACCCAAATGTAGGCTGTCCCTTTAAGAAAAACCGATTGATTGGCCACCTCTTCTACTTTTATTTGACCTTGACAGCCACATAGTTTCCATTCCTTCCAGCAAGCCCAGCTTGGGAAAGATAGCTTTGGGAGAGGATACTAGAGGCCAAGGTCAGACACCCAGCCTCAGAGGCGGCCAGGGGTCAGCGGAATGGACTCTGCAGATTGGCCAAGCCCATTCCCCGGCTCCTGCCGCAGCAGACCCTCCTCTGGCCAAGGTTAGAAGTTAGAGGAGTCTGGTGCAGCGCAGTTCCCCAGTAGGGTGGCACTGAGTCACACTGGGGTTTTGTCTCAATTGTCATAGTGACAAGAACATCTCTTTTCAAACCTTGCATGTTTAGTAGCCAATGTTGGACTTTTATAATAATAATCCCTGTATTTACACAGCGTCTTGCAGTTTTTTTAAAAAAAACATTCCATATACATTTAGTGATTTGTTTCTGTGAGCTGGGCAGGATGTGAGACCTCAGGAAATTCCATGGCTTGCCTGAAATCAAGAAAAAAAAAAAAAAAAAAAAAGAAGCCCAGGGCTGGGTTCTGGTTCAGGCCCTCCTGGTTCTGGTCCAGGGCTCTTTCTAATCAATCTCAGAAGTTCCTTCGAATCCTTGTTGTCTGCCCTGTAGGCATCAGTTTTTCCTAACCAGAGTTTAAAAACAATAGTTCTTCCAAGGGAGTTTCTAGACGGGACAGTGGCTGTACCCAGTGTGCATGGAGGTCCAGGTCCGTGCAACTTTCCCTAAACCAGACAATCTCAGGCGACAGGTCACTGTGCTGACAGGAGTCTTTTGACCCATGACGTGAAGCCCTGTATCTTAGATTGAAGTGGAATCAGGCTTGTGTAGCCTGTCTGTCTGGGGTATGCAGTAATTGAAAAGGCAGAATGTTAGGTAAATGGAAAAACCACTCTCTCTCTCTCCAGCCCGGCCGGCTCTGTGGGAGGAATGGAAGTAAGATTCTGATCATACTCCTTGCAGATTCTTGAGTCCCAAGGGGATCTCTCTTTAGAGGTCAGACAGAACCAAAAGGAGGTCACATTGGAGGGACGGTCCTCTCAGAGTGAGGTGGCTGCTTGGCTGTGCAAGTGGGCACACATTGGGCACACGTGTGCACACGTCCCGGGCATAGAGGAGAATGTAGGCATGGAAACCTCATTTGCAAATGAAAGAGGAAGGAAGAAGAGGGAAATGAACCGCGGTTCAGAGCCTCCACGCTCTGAGTGAAGTCCTCCCTGGCAGCTGTGCCTGAGGGCGGAGCGTAGCCTTTTATTTTTAAGTGATGGAAAAGATACAGGCTTAGGAAGATGCACAATGAACATACAGCTTGACAGCTTACTATAATGAGAACTTCTGAGGAACCACCATCCAGCTGAAGACACGGTGGTGTCAGCAAACACCCACAACCCCATGTGCCCTCCCAGGCTCACCACCAGGGAAGCTTGCTCATCTTCCTTGTTTTCTTTCTCCTTTACAAAAAAATTTTTTAAAGATTTATTTATTCCATTATTATTATTATTATTATTATTATTATTATTATTATTATTATTATTATTATTTTGTTTTTCGAGACAGGGTAGCCCTGTCTCTGTGTAGCCCTGGCTGTCCTGGAACTCACTCTGTAGACCAGGCTGGCTTCGAACTCAGAAATCCGCCTGCCTCTGCCTCCTGTGAGTGCTGGGATTAAAGGTGTGCGCCACCACTGCCCGGCTATTATGCCATTTTATGTATTTGAGTGTTTGCCTGCATGAATATACATGGACCACATGCCTGCCTGATTTTACCCAGAGAAGTCAAAGAGGGTATCAGATCCCCTTGAACTAGAGTTACAGATGGCTGTGAGCCACAGTGTGGGTGCTGGGAACTGAAACCCTGTCGTTTGCAAGAGCAGCCAGCTCTTTCTTAGCCATGGATCCGTCTCTCTAGCCCCCTCCTTGTTTTTCTGTACATGCTTCTTCTCCAAGGATGAGTCCTCAAGTATGATAGTTTCATCTAAGTTTGAACTTCGATTATAGAGACTTCTACAGAACACGTGCCTTCACGCATGTGTGTATGTTGAGCTGCTATCACTCAACTTCACATTTTAAACATTTAACTGTTGCTTTTGTGTGTCTTATGATTTACCCATTTTTTAAAAATTCCTGTGTACTGTTTTACTATATGGATAGAATGCAGTTTTTTTTTATTCATCTGGTAATGATAAATGTGATTTATGTCCAGATTCATATTCAGAGGAGCCCAGGAACACCACTGTGTATGAATAGCTATGTGCATATAACCTGGCACATGCTTGCTTGCAGTTTCTATGGCATAGGACAAGTAATGGTGTAGATGGCTCATTAGTTATCTTAGACCAGCGGTCCTCAGCCTTCCTAATGCTGCAACCCTTTAATACAGTTCCTCATGTGGTGGTGTTTCCCCCACCATAAAATATTTCATTGCTACTTCATAACTGTAATTTTACTACTGTTTTGAATTGTAATGCAAATATCTGAGATGCAGGAGATCTGATGTACAACCCAAAGGGTTGTAACCCACAGGCTGAGAACTGCTGTCTCGGACTTTAAAGGAGTGTTGTCAAACTGTCTTCTCAAGTGAGTGCAGGTTTATACTGCCTCAAACCAATATGAACTAGCACTTGAACAATATCAGGCTTTCTAATTTGGGGAAGGAAGATATATTGTAGTGAAAGCATCTTACTGAGTTCCAAATTCTGAGCCCCAGACACCTTTCCTATTCACTTTGGAGAGGTCTGAAACATATGCCCTGCTAAAACCAGTCCAGCAAGAAGAAACAGCCAAACATCTTCAACAGGGCAGACTCATGCTGCCCCGCTTCTGCCAATGGCTGGGGAGGGGAAGAGAATTCAGAGACGATGATGATGGGGGAGTTCGATTTGAAAGGTAGCTAGGCACAGGACATACATGCCTGCCAGGAGAGAGATGCAAATTGGAAGTTCAGGAGGGAAACCTATAGCTTCCAAAGAGAACAGCAAACCCTGTCCCTTTCATACAGACCTGGGTGGCACTGATTGAACATGCGTAAAGATTCTCATCCTGAGCTGCAGGTGCGCCAAGGACACAGAGACCTACAGGCTGTCTGAACCTAAAAATGGATGCTCAAGGCTCAGGATTCGAGGCATGGGCTGTGACATCTAGGGCAGCATGCTGCTTCCAGGATCAGACGTAGTCACAGGCAAAGAACTTAATGGAGGGGAGATGGTTGAGAGAACCAGCTCTCTTGTGGAGGTTCTAGGGGATAAGATCTCCATAAAATATGCAAATCTTTGTGGAGCCCTCCCCTGCCCCCCCAACACACACCTAAAGGCAGGACACCTATAAATGCTTTTGTATAAGTATTTAGATAGGCCTGTCTGTCATTGTGTATTTACCTCTCTATATGTGTAACTGCATATCCCACACTTGTAAAACACATGATGCAAGCCGCGCTCACTTGTAATCCCAGCCTCTAGGTGCTGGTGGCAGGAGGATCAAGTATTCAGGGTCATTCCTTGCTATATATAGGGAGTTCAGGGCCAGCCTAGTTGACCTAAGACGCCATCTCGAACAACAGCAAAGAAACAAAACCAAATGCATGCATGTCTATGTGTTTTTCGAAGCACAGTTTCTGTAGCTGAGCTCTGCCCCTCCTGGTGTGTGGCTTTCCCTTTGACCCTGTGCACAGGTGAGCATTGGGTGGGGCTTGGGGGGGTAGGGCACTGTATGTCAGCTGGAGCATTTTATCCAGATGCGTTTGCCTCCAAGGAAGATTAAAAGTCTCTGACGGGTTTTCCAGACCCAGAATTAGCACTCTCCCTAGGACACATGGGCTCAGGCATTGATGAGGTTCTCCCCGAAATCTAAAGATCTGTTGGCTTCTGTGTTGCTGTTCTGGCTCAGCAGGCAACATCAGAGGAACATTCCTTACTCAGGGGGATATATATTTGCAGCAACTAATAGGGAAATGTAATTTTCACCTGCACAACACTGGCAGTGAGTTAGGGAAACCGTTGCTTTCCAAATGGCCTTCTCACCTTGCCTCCCGCTCATCCAAACACCACAAGTGCTCAGTCTCCCGATGGAAACTGCCTCTTCCGAGGGGGTTCTCTGAAGTCTTTTCTCCCTTGCGGCTCCCTTAAGTGTGGCTTTGGAGAGGAAGGTCCGTCCCGTCTGCAGCAGAGTACACTCTGAAAGGGCAGAGGGTCAGCGATGTTTCCAATATACATTTCGGCTTCCCTTAATTCAATTTACATCTTAATATGAGTGCAAGCCAGCGTATTGCCTCTCCTGGGGTTCTATATGCTTCAGGTCTAATTTGCTACTGTGGAATGCAAACTTGGTGAAAGGGATCAGAGTCAGACTCCCATCTGTTGGCTTAGGAACAGCCCATAGCTGCCAGGACATAAGGGAGCAGATGGCTTGGATTTGGGGGTGTCTGATGCTTCTGACTAACATAGAAACTCATCCCTGGGGGATCTGGGACTTACTGGTCGGACTCCCTTTCCGAGTTTGGGATCTCCTGAGGGCAGCTGGGCAGTCATGATCTTTGTTCCCCAGTCCTGGCTCAGCAGCACCTGATACACACAAGATGCTCAGCAGCTGTTTAGTCGGGGAAGGATTTAGAGCAGCAGCTGATGGCTCCCTTACCCGATGTCTGCCTGCTCCACCAGCTGCGGTCAGAGAGATTGGGCCACAGGCTCTCTGTCCTGCAGTCAGGAGCACCCGCTGTTCCCAGCTGCTCTTCGCACTCACTCCAGCTCCCTTAGTAAGAGCCAGGAGACAGCTGTCAGCTGGGGTGGCTGTCCATGGCCATCTGCTCTGAGTTGTATCCCCGAGGGCTAGGAGGAGGAGGAGACCCCTTCACCCCAACACATGTGTACGATACTGCTGTGGGCCACTCAGGCTTGCTATCATCAGTACCTGAGCCTGGTGTGCACCTAGCCATATCTTCCAGGTAGCCTGCTACATGACTTGGGAGCCAAGTTTGGCCTACATGTAGCCTGGCCCAGCTGCCTCCTCCAAGCATTGTATGTATCCCAGGGTTCTTTCTTTCCTCCCTGCCTCAGCCATAGCAACCATAGCTCTTCTTTCCTTTCACATCTGCGCATCTGCTTCTATAGAAGGACTGTAAGGGCCCTTCAGCATCACCTATACATCTCCAGGCCTGATCTCCCAAGCACTAAGCCACACATAAGCCTTTGTCTGTTCTCTGTAGCAAGCCTGGGTGCGGTGGATGCCTTCATTCTTTCTCCAAATGGCCTGGAGAGGTATCATCGGTGGCTTAGTTCTATAACCCGCTGGGAACCCCAGAGCCTTTCTCCCTGCATCCTCTTCTTGGTTCTGGTTAGAAAAGCAAGGCCACAGAGAGCTGCCAGAGCTCAGCCGCCTTTCTCCCTGATTCTAAAACAGTTTTGTCCTAAGCAAGGCATCGCTGGTACCTTCTGTCTACCTACCATGCCCACCCTCATCCAATAGCTCTGAAAGTTCAGGGTAGCATTTGCACCCCCAAGGACCCTCTTTCCTCATGCCCCACCAGTGTGCAGATTTAGGTGCACTGGCTTCTACACCTCACCAAAGTGTTTGCTGGCCAACTGCTGAGCTGTGTGCTCATGACCGCCCATGCCGAGCCCAATTCCACCTATGTGTTGTTTCTACATTGCCAGGGGACTCTGTCCAACTCGCGCGCTCCTTCCCTCTGCTCTTTGTGCCTCTAGCCACAGCGAGCACTGCTACCTTTACCCATTTGATCACATGGGCTTGCTCTTAGCCGATAGTCTGCCATGCCTAACTGCATGTCTCCCTAGCACATGGCACTTCTTCAGTGAACACTCCCCAGTCCCCTAGCTCTGCCTAGTCTAGGAACTCATAGTCAAGCGTCCAGATCTTTAATTGTGATCAGCCTTCTATTTCAGCCCTCTGGGATGTCTGCTCTTTCAATTCCCTCCCCACCCTCCTCTTTTTTTTTTTTTTTTTTTTTTTAGGAGGATTGAAGAGATTTTTTTTTAAATATTTATTTTATGCATATGAGTACACACTGTAGCTATACAGATAGTTGTGAGCCTTCATCTGGTTGTTGGAAATTGACTTTTTTAGGACCTCTGCTTGCTCTGGTCAACCCTGCTCCCTCCAGCCCAAAGATTTATTTATTATTATACATTAAGTACACTGTAGCTGTCTTCAGACGCACCAGAAGAGGGTGTCAGATCTCATTAAGGGTGGTTGTGAGCCACCATGTGGTTGCTGGGATTTGAACTCAGGATCTTTGGAAGAACAGTAGGTGCTCTTACCCGCTGAGCCATCTTGCCAGCCCCCCACCCTCCTCTTAATGGTGCCAGGATCCTTGGCAGGGACCATGGAGTGTGCTGGCTTAATCCAGGTAGGCACCCTTCTCTCTGTCTTCCATGCACTCTACACAAAGCGAGTTGTGTACATTGTAAATGTCATGGTCACAACTGTCCCAGAGAAGAGCTCAAGGCATGAGATCATGCAGAGTTCACTTCTTTGCCAGGGTAGGATCCTAAGCACTCCGAGTGGGTAAATGCCCACACCTCCAAGAAGTGCCCCCACAAAAGGCCTTTGGCGTGAGCAAGGCAGAGCCTTAGGGAGGGGCCAGCAGCCATGCATAGGAGGTGTCTGAGTGGAGCTAGCCACAAAGGGGCAGCTGCTGCTCCTACCCTGGGGACATCAGCTGGCTCAGCCCAACAGGCTGATGGGGGGGGGGCGATGCCACCTCCAGCCTAATGTTTATTCAGGCGGCCAACAGGCTTTGCTGTTCCCACGAGGGAAATTAACTATACGGCTCCTCTGGGTTTTCAGAGCTGGCCTGCCTCAAACTCTCCTCTGTGGAAATCCCAAATAACAGCCTCGCTGACATCAGAAAGGGGATTGGAGACTATAAATCAACGGGCAGCTGACCCTGGGACCCTGGTAGGCAGGAGGGAGGAGTTGCACCTGTGACCGCCCAGAGCGCACCGCACCGCGCTGGAAGCCCGTGCTCAGGGGTATTCAGAAATCAGAGGGGCCGCCTGTCACATAATAAAGATGCTCAAGCCCACATGCCCCACCACCATCCTGAGCACTCCACGTAATGGCACTTCAGGTGGAGTTCTAGGGCTGAGGGCACAACTCCGCACCCTGGGAGCGTTGTCCCTGCCCTTGGTGGGGGGTCAGTACTGGCATCTGTCCTGTTACATTGTGTCTGCCCAATTCTTTTCTCCCGTCATGTTTGTTCATTGTTTGAGCTGTTGCTTCCTCTCCCCTCACTGAAGGTGATCTTCGCTAGGGTGAGTTCCCCATTGGTCTTGCTCACTAAGCCACCTCCCGGCCCTGGCCCTCAGCATCCGCCACTAACTAACAAAGACACTCCACAGCTGGCCTCTGCACTGTCAGGCTTTGTTCTCTGTCTTAAGATAAGAAGCTGAGGCAGCGGCAGCTGCTCTGGGCTGGTTTTTTATGGATTCCAGAGACCAGGAACCTTTCCGCTCTCACCCAGGATGACCTTGGCTGACGCACACAGCTTCATTCCCACTTCCGTTCGCTCCTTCTAGAGCTACCTCAAACTTCTTTTTTGTTTGTTTGGTTGGTTTTTTTGTTTTTTATTTTTTATTTTTATTTTTTCCGAGACAGGGTTTCTCTGTGTAGCCCTGGCTGTCCTGGAACTCACTCTGTAGACCAGGCTGGCCTCGAACTCAGGACTCAGAAATTCGCCTGCCTCTGCCTCCCAAGTGCTGGGATTAAAGGCGTGGGCCACCACCGCCTGGCTCAAACTTCTTTTTAAGGCAGTGTTCCTCAAACTCCCAGACGGATGCATGTGGCACCCCTGCCTGGAGATTTTGGGAAAATGCAGGTTCTTATTCTTCAGGTCTGGGAAAGGTCCGGGGATTTGCATTTTTGACAAGCTCCTCCGTGGTGCTGATGGTACCTGGTCTCTTGTCCATACTTTGAGTAGTAAGGGTCTGTGGGGGTCCAGCATCCGGAGTTGCTCTGCAGATGTGCGGATGGAAGACCTTTTGTGCATCTGGAAGCTGACGGTAAGGACGTTCTGGCATCTTGAAAGCGCTTGGCACTGCTGGGGGCTGGCTGGACTGGCTGGGTACTTTTAGTTGGTCCAGTAAGTGAACTTCGGGAGCAGAAGCCAGCAGGCTGGCGATGAGTCAGCTCTGCCACTTTTTATTTTTTATTATTGTGAGTGTGTGGCGTAAGTGTATGTATGCCATGGCACGCATGTAGAAGACGACTTCGTGGCGTTGGTTCTCTCCTTCTGACTTGCTGTGGCTTCTAAGAATTGAACTTGTGTCCCCGGGCTTTTGAAACAAGTACCTTTACCGTCAGGCCATCTTACGAGCCCTCTGCCAGTGTTTTAAAATGATAATTACCAAATCTCATCCTTACTGTAGGCCTCAGCAGCCTCTCTAATATGAAAGGTTGGGTCTGGATGCCGGGGTCCACTCCAGTGGTGATGCTATGAACAGTAACGACCTTGTATCATGCATAGGGAATGTGCCAGTACTGTCAACTTTCTATTGATGGGAAATATAGGGGGAGTGTAAATGATTTGCCTAAGATCACAGAGCTGGGAATAGCATCAGTGAGGTGTGAATCGGACACGCTCCTCCTTAACCTATGGTTTCAACCATTGCGGCTCTGAAAGCTTGTCAGGAGAGATCACAGACACTCATTCAGGGTGAGTTCTCCAAACGAGACCCTTTCTCACAGACCAAAGCTTCCACAGCTGACACTGTTCAATTTAGAGAGTCTGGCTTGGGCTAAGCACCAGAGAACATGGAGAGCCGTTTGAGGACTCAGGATGGAATGGCCCTAGGATGCTGTGCTGACCATTATGGAGTCTGGAAAATTTAACAAGAATCTACTGGGCTCCCCTGGGCGGCCCTCACAGGAGTCCTGGAGCCACAGTGTCTGGATGTCAACGTCATCTTGGATATAGGAACATCACCTTGGCTCTGAGCCACCTAGGCTCCCTTCTAGGACATTAGTAGCAACGTTACCAGGCTTCAGGGCTGTGCCTGGAAACGTCTGAGCTTTTGCGCTTCCCATGTCTGGTAAAAGGTGGAGAGCAAATACATCTTCTCTTTTAGCTGGTTTCTTTCTCTACTAACCTTACCAACTTCAAAAACAGGGCCCAAAGGTGAGCACATCTGACGTCTAATTTTCATTGATCTTGCATGCATGTGGTTGTGGTACTACGTATTGAACCAAGGATCTCACACGTGCTAGGCAAGTGTTCTGCTACGGGCTGCATCCTCAGCTCTTTTTGTGTCTTCTATTTTGACAGTCAGTTGCCAAGGCTGGCCTTTGGCCTGCTCTGTATCCTAGGCTAGCCTTGAACCTGCTCAGTATCCCAGGCTAACCTTGAGCCTGCTCAATATCCCAGGCTAGCCTTGAGCCTGCTCAGTATCCCAGGCTAGCTTCAAGCTTGTAGTCTTTTGTTGCAGCTTTCTATTATTATTATTATTATTATTATTATTATTATTATTATTATTATTATTAAATTTATTTATTCCTTTGACAACCCAATATCAGTCCTTCCTCTCCTCCCAGTACCCCCTTCACCTAAGTCCTCCTCTCCATTCTCCTTTCCCTTTCTCTTTTGAGAAGGGAATTTCCCCCTCTGGGTGTCCAATACCTCCCCCTCCCACGGCACATCAAGTCCCTGCGGGACTAGGCACATCCTCTCCCACTGAGGCCCCAGACAAGGCTGTCTGTTCAGGGGCTCTGGATACACAGGTAGGCAGGTAACAAGCTAGGGACAGTTGTTTGGGGGACCTGCCTGAAGACCAAGTTGCTTATCTGCTACCTATGTGCAGAGGAACTAGGTCCAGCCCGTGTATGTTCTTTGGTCAGTGGTTCAGTCTCTGGGAGCCCCAAGGGTCCAGGGTAGCTGGCTCTGTTGGTCTTCCTGTGGAGTCCCTGTTCTTTGTTGCTGCAGCTTCTGTGGATCTGGGACGATAGGCCTGAGCCACCAGCCTGGGTTACATAGAACACTTGACTGGATTTTCAGAGCTGAGGATGGGACCCAGGGCTTTATGAAGGATAGAAAAGGCTTCTACAATCACTGAGCTACATCCTCAACATTGTCTTAAATTTTTTATTTGTTTGTTTGTTTGTTTGTTTATGCATGAGGGCATGCACAGGTACTCTGGCGCACTCTCACACATGTGCACATGTCTCACCATGCATGTGGAGGTCAGAAGACAACTTAACAGTGATTGGTTTTCTGCCCCTGCCATGTCCAGGAATTGAACCCAGGTCATCAGCAAGCACCTTTTTTTGCTGAGCTATATTGCTAGCTCCACAACACAACGTCTTAAAGGGGCTTTGTTTCTATTATTTTTAATTGTCAGTGTGTCTGTGTGTGGGTACATAAATATGAATGCAGGAATCCAAAGAGGCCGGAGGCGGCAGATCCCCGTGGAGTTGTAGTCCTAGGGAATTGTGAGCTTCAGAATAATACAGAATACAGAGTAGTCTGATGTGGGTGTTAGAAACTGATCCCGGGTTCTCTGCAAAAGCCCCCCATAGAACATCTTAGATACTCACGAAGAAGGGCCACAGCTGAATATGAAGTCACTTTCTCTAAAATTACCTACCGGGCAGAGGGAATCTCTGTGACTCAGATCCCATCCATGCGCAGGTCTGTCCTTGCCTTCCACATTCCCCTTGGATGTTCTGACTGTCATGTCTGGTATATAAAGACTCTGTAGCAGTGTCTCTCCTCAGTGACAGCAGCCATCTCCCTGAGATGAGGACTCCAGAGGCATTTGGCGCCTTTCCGGCCCCCTCTGTGCCAGCTGACCAAGATGAGGTTTTGACTCTTCCTGGTGTGAACCAGGGGTAGTGCTCTGGCAACCGCCAATGTGGGGTCATTCAGGCAGCTGTCCTTATGGACACATAGGAAAGTCTGAGGTCAGCCTATCCATTTTCTATGCGCGTGGTCCAAAGGGGCAGGGACGAGTGGTTGGTGCCCATGGACAAGCAAAGTTAGTACGGTCCCTTAAAATTACCCGGATACCCCTCTTTCATACACGGGATGGATGACTGATTCACTTGAGCAAGTGAATGGAATCGCTGGCATCATTCTTCATCACTTGGCAGGAATACCATATACAAAGAACCAAATAAGAGCTGGGTGCCCTCGTCTTGGCAGTGGTGTTAGTAGGGAAGCTATGTTAGTCTGGGTATTTCTAGCAGGTGGGTGTCTGGAAACGCTGTCTGGGCACCTGTCACTGGTTCCCAGGACAGGGCTAGGCACATGTATGGGCTCTGACCTTTTCTTGGCTCCATCCTCTATGCCATCCCTGTGTCTACATATCACACACTCTGAGCTCATCCCCATCTCTCACCTCTATTCTCTGATCCATCTCTGTGGCTGCAAATCTCCATCCTGCCTCTGACTATCTCAAGGTGGCCAGTTACCTATTGTCTGTCTTCAAAACATTTTAATGTAACCCCTCTTCAAAAACTCTTCCCTTCTCAGGAAGTCTCTAAAAACCTCACCAAGGAGAATGAGCAAATCAAAGAGGACGTGGAAGAAATCCGAACGGAGCTGAATAAGCGAGGCAAGGAGAACTGCTCTGACAACATCCTAGAGAGCATGCCAGACATCCGCTCAGCCCTGCAGAGGGATGCAGCTGCAGCCTACGCCCACCCAGAGGTACGGCCCCATCTCACCAGGGCATCTCCTGGGCCTGGAAGCGTGAGATCAGCTTGAGGAAGAGCTCCTCAGGGCTAAGTCCCTCCCCAGCCAGGGTCTCACTTCTGTGTAACAGCCCCATAGGTGTGATGGGTAGGACTCGGTCCAGCTTGACTCAACATGGATAGCCGGGGAAGTTCAGCGAGTAAGGGCGGAAGTTGGTACTCAAATCTGGGTCTTCTGGGCCTTGATACCATCCTCACAGTATCCCAGGATGCCGTCCTCACAGTATCCCATGATACCGTTCTCACAGTATCCCAGGATGCTCTCTTGATCTTCCCTGACAGGACACACATGCTCCTACCTGCAACCATCTATGTTTGCATCTCTCCTAGCATTGTTATTAACACCACATTTTTTTCTCTCTTGGAAATGCCTCAACTTGCAGACAATAAATGATACGGTCCCCTTATTTATAAGGGACTCGTTAGTCACCTTCACCAGTGTATGGTTGTGATGGCAGTTCTAGAAAGCAGGCCAGACACAGGTCCGTATCCCCATCTTGCAGATGGCTATAGGTCCTGGATCCACTGGAGAGTAGTGGCAGAGCGTTTCAACCCCTGCTCCTTCCACCCACTTGTGTCCCTACCACAAAGCTAGCCCTGAATAAGACGGCTAATATAGTACTGAGTGATGCCACAAGACCTACTTGCATAAAAATATCTCTCTTCATTTGGTGACTTTCTCCTAAAAATTACCAGCCGGGCTTGGTGGTACACATCTTTAATCCCAGCACTTGGGAGGCAGAGGCAATTAGATCTGTGTGAGTTTGAGGCCAGCGTGGTTTTGCATAGTGAATTCCAGACTATGTGATGATGATGGTGATGATGGTGGTGGTGGTGGTAGTAGTGATGATGATGATGATGATGATGATGATGATGATAAAAATACCTATGTGGTTTTAAATATGTTTACATGCAGTATAGGGGGGACAGCAACATTTCTGAGACCAGGCTCACTTTAACTGGCCTCTCTGGATAGATGGCAGAGCTGAGGCACACTGCTGTCTTGGGTGATTGTTCTGAGTATGTCTTGGGCAGAGCCTAGAGACTGAGCTGGTTCTTCTGTGTGCTGCGATACATAAAAGTTTGGGAAGTGTGTTTCTCAGCTTTCCGTTACTATAACAAATTACCTGGGATAATCAACTAAAAAAGAGGAATGGTCAAAAGACTTGATTTCAGAAGGTTCAAGTTCATTGTCATTGCTTTGGGTGGGGAGTATGTGGTCAAGCTCTGCCAGTCACCCCAGGGCATGGCGAAGCAAAGGAGAAGAAGGGGCTAGGGCCCTATGACCTAACTTCTCCCACTAAGCCCTGTGTCTTAAAGCTTGCACCGCCTCATAGCACCATGAACTAGACACCAAACCTTCAATAAATAGACCTTTAGGGGAGTTAACATCCAAATTATAGCAGGGCACATTGCTCTGTGGGACTCTGTTGCATGGGTCATCGTAAATTTGGGTAGAGAGGGTAGAAGGCTTTGTAGGTAGGCTCAGAACTCTTTTTGGTTGGTTGGTTAATGGGTGGCATCTCTCCTAGATTAGCTTCAAACTCACTATGGAGCCAAAGATAGCCTTGAACTACTGATTGTCCTGCCTCAAACTCCCAGGTGCTGGGATTGCAGGTGTGTACTACCGTGCCTGGTCTGTGCAGTGCTAGGGACTAAACCCAAGACTTTGGGCAAGATAAGTGCTCTGCAAACCGAATTACATTCCCAGCTTACAGGCTCAGAATTCTTGGGTAAAGAAACTCATTGCAGTGGGGCCAAGGGGGCATACCTGGCGGGCTTGGGAACTTTTGAGTACATGTGTTCTGATGACACATGGGGACTCTGAGACAACCAGCACTGGAAAAGTATGGTGTGTGGATTTCCCCAAGAAGTCAAAAGCAATCCCATGCCATAAAGTGAGGAGCAGCAGTAATTATCTGGCTTTTGATATTTTTGAAACATTATATTCCTTTATAAATAATTTTTCTCATCTTTGAGTGTTCCCTTACATGTTGGCCACTGAAACATAAGTTTAACCTGTCTGGTGAGTCACCCCTGAGGGAACCTGAAATCACCCCAAAGCCAGAAGTTCTGGAAACCAGACAGGGACTTGAAGGTATTTGCCCCCCACACTTGGGTCCCGTGCCTCTCATCTCAGCCCCCACTGCCCAGTGCAGCCAGCATTCCTTGCCTTCTGCTTCCAGCTTCCCAGTCAGCCAGCTAAGCTGGAGAATGTGGTCTGTTGTCTTGAAATGACACATTCTGTGGTACGTTCAGAAACCCAGCTCAGATTTCCCTAGGGCCAACTACAAACCAAATCAAACACACCAAACTCTTTTTTTCTCCTTGCTCAGCAAAGTCCTTCCTGGTCCTTCCCTGAGTCCTCACAGCACACAGTGCTGAAGTTAGCACAATCCACCCAGCCAGGCTAGAAGCACAGAGGGAGATGCAGGATGCCCAAAGGTAGGCTCATTCTCTCCGTGTGTATGCAGCAGCCCTATGTCTTGGGTAAGCACCATGCTGCCACACACAGGAGATAGGGGATTAGCTGGTTATTTTTTGATTCTTGCAGATGATGTCAGACAATTCTTGGAATGGCTTGTGATTATTTGTAAGGTGGTCTTCCAATGTGGTCCTTGTCTAGAAGGTTGGCAGGGAGGCCCGGAGACTAAGTTTGTAGTGGAAAAAGGCATTGTGGGTGTGGGATCACTGGATGCCAGGAGGTGAAATCATTTGGCAGACTCTTGGATGAACAGAGAGGCAATCAGAGCCTGGTAGGGGTAGCTGCCACCCAGTTCAACTTGTCTCCAGCGAACCCAAGGAAATTATATGTTGTCTGGCAAAGGCCGTCCACCGTCTTGCTCCATATCCTTGGCTGGGACAAAGAACTGCAGTCCGTGCCCTTTCCCGAGAGCCTGGAACTAAAGTTGGTTCCTGGGGTTTGCCACAAAGAAATGATAGCTGACTTCTCTGACACAGAGGGAAACCAGTGCCAGCAATTAGATGCCCCTGGGCACTTGAGGTAAGGGGCTGCGGCAGGAGCCTCTTGTCAGCCTCCCAGGCAGCTCTTTCCACTGGGAAATGAAACATCTTCCACGTCCATCCGCTGGGCAGTTGCCAGACCACAGCCCTGAAGACATGGATGTTGGCCATATTTTGGAAGGCAAAGAAGTAGGCCCTAGGTCACAGCCAATGTGGCTTTAATGTAAGGAGGAACACAGGCCCAGGAAGTAACCATGGGGCCTCCTTGATGGTTGTGTGACTTCATGTGTATCCTTCTCAGCCACTTCACTGAGTGGTGTTTCAACTAGGTTACTAAATGGCTCTTTCCTTACTGGTAAGTAGCATCACCCTGCTCCATTGTTACGAGGATTAAAAATAATATATAGCCGGGCAGTGGTGGCACACGCCTTTAATCCTAGCACTTGGGAGGCAGGGGCAGGTGGATTTCCGAGTTCGAGGCCAGCCTGGTCTACAGAGTGAGTTCCAGGACAGCCAGGGCTATACAGAGAAACCCTGTCTCGAAAAACCAAAATAATAATAATAATAATAATAATAATAATAATAATAATAATAATATAATAGAGTGGGTTGGCCATTATAGGTGCTCACTAAAATGGCGCCCCCAACAAGCAGGCATCCCCATATTTCTGGTAGAGGTTACCTCACAGGGGCTTGAAGGAGGCACAGGGATGGCACAGAGACTGGATACCGTGGAGGGCACAGACGGCACACTAGCATGTTTTGTGTTTGCCTGGGCAGTTCTTTGACCCCAGTGTACACATCTTTACCAGCTGCCCATCACTACCTCATGCCAAAGAGACAGCCATATTTAGGGACGGCCATATCTGTTGCACTGTCCTGTTAAACTCTCCTCGTGGGAAAACAAGCAGAGACGACAGGAGATGCGGTTGGAAGTGAGCATGGTCAGAATGAACGCCTTGTTTGCCCACTCTGTGCACGCTGAGGTGGCAGGGGGCCGGGGGGCGCAATTTGGCCGCGATGACTGGACTGGATCTCTACAGCTAATGTGGCCCTGTTTTGCTCAGGATGTGGCCCTGTTGGGAAGTGCCACAAGTATTTGATTGTGGCCTCTGCTCCAGCACTGTTCATCCTGTCCCATCTCTCTGATCAGGGAGTGTGACTTGACTTTCTCTTTTGTCCCCTCTGAGGAACAGTATGAAGAGCGGTTTCTGCAGGAGGAAACTGTGTCACAGCAGATCAACTCCATTGAACTCCTGCGGACACAGCCGCTGGTCCCGCCTGCAGTGCTGAAGCCGCAGCGGCCCCTTCAGAGACAAGTGCACCTGAGAGGTCGGCTGGCTTCCAAGCCCACTGTCATCAGGGGGATCACCTACTATAAAGCCAAGGTCTCTGAGGAGGAAAATGACATAGAAGAGCAGCGTGAGTCTGGGTCAGAGGGACAGGGATTTCATAGCCCATCCATAGTGCAGGGTTGCAGTTATCCCAGTGTTTGCCGAGCTGGCTTGGTCAGGGTACTTAACCTCTCTGTGGCAAAGGTTGGATGAGCTGGAGGGACGTCTGCATCCTTTTGTCCCATCCTTCTGGTTTACAGATAGGGAAACCAAGGCTTGGGCAGAATGGCTTTCTTGGAGATACTAGGTAGGCTCTGCCATCTGCTCCTCTCTGCAGTCCCCACGTTTGCTGATTTTCCAACACCTTCTCTCACCTTCCTGCTTTTCCACAATGAATAGACGAGCTTACTTCTGTATTCTTCCATGTCTCCTGCAATCTTTCTTTCCCTTGGCCAAAGTTCCCAGAAGCCACTGCTCGCCCACTCACCCCTTACCTGCCCCTCCCTGCCCCAGTCAATTCCTTCCCTCTCTCTCAGGAAACAGCCTTCCAAGCTGTATCCCTGCTTCACCTTGTTCTTCCATGGGATGCTTCATGTTCAACCTGTAGCTACAGAGTCATTTCACCCATGTTAACTGTGTTCTTCGATTCTGACTACAAAAGCATTTTCTCTCTCTCTCTCTCTCTCTCTCTCTCTCTCTCTCTCTCTCTCTCTCTCTCTCTCTCTCTTTCCTCTCCTCTGTGCGTGTGTCCTACTTCTGGTCCAGATTAGGTCCCGTTAGGTTGTTTTCTCCCTGCCCCACCACCTGCAGTGTCATCTCCTTTCTGGTGTTCTCGACAAACCTCTGAGTTCTATCTTTCTAGCTCTTTCTCTTGCAGTGTAGAACTCGGTGTCCCCTCTAATACATCTTTGCCTTCTATGTTTTGTCAGCTCAGAAGCCTTCAGCCTCATCCATCTCACTCGGAATTAAACCTGAACTCTGTGCAGAGACCCCAAGCTGCCCACGATCTCAGTGCTGGCTTCCTCTGACCCTCCCTCTCACTCGGACCCTCTGCTGAGTCCACACTGGCCTCCTCACTGCTCCTCAGCCTCAGCCGGCTTGTTCTGGCCCCTCGGGACTTCACATTACTGTTATTTCCTGCGTCACCCTCCCCCAAATCTGCCCCTCGCCCACCTCTATGTTGCTTGGTCTACTGTTAGCTTTTTCCCACCCAGCTCAGTGGGTCTCACCTGACCGACCATTCTATTCACTCCTGAGGCATTTTATTGTTTTCATTTTCTTTCTCTAAAATGTTTCCTTAGCTACTGTTTCCCAGGCTATCCTTGAACTCACAATCCTCCCGACTCACTTTCCCAAGTGCTAACATTGCCAAGTGTGAGCTGCCCACGCTCATAGCTCATGATAGCTCCTCCCCAGGTTGGGGTAAGGATAGTAGCGAGTTGTTCAGAGACTCGCAGGGGAAGATACTGTTCTCTCCATGTTCCTGGCCAACGTCTAAGTCCCCAGCCAGAAGGGCTTGGGACAGACCTCAGCTAGAGGGCTTGTATAAAATGCACAAAGCCCCAGGGTCCACCTCCAAAAGGAAAATAAAAGTGACCAGGTAAAATCCTGGCTGCGTTCGTTCTCCAAGCTCACCGCCATATTGGAGCAAGGAGCCTCACTCGCCTGCTTGTCGCTGCCCATCCTTGGCCAGAGTTTTCCGTGTCCTGTGCCATAAGTGACCCTTGTGTTTGTTCCACAGATGATGAGCTTTTCAGCGGCGACAGCGGAGTGGACTTGCTGATTGAAGATCAGCTTCTAAGACAGGAAGACCTACTGACAAGTGCCACCCGGAGGCCAGCAACCACTCGTCATGCTGCTGCTGTGACCACGGATGCGAGCGTTCAGGCCACAGCCTCGTCCTCAGAGCCTACACAGGCCTCTGACTCAGCACCCAGCCTTGTGGACCCTGCTCCCCAGGCTTCAGAGAGACAGCTCTTGGCAACCTCGCAGAGTACTGCAGTGTTTCCAGAGCCCACGGGGGTGATGTCTCCCGCTCAAGCTTCACCCACCACCGTGGCCCACACAGCCATCCAGCCACCTCCAGCCATGGTTCCTGGGGACATATTTGTGGAAGCTCTACACTTGGTCCCTGTGTTACCTGACACAGTTGGGACAGACATGCCAGAGGAAGAGGGGACTGCAGGGCAGGAAGCAACCTCTGCTGGTCCCGTCCTGAGCCCAGAAGAAGAGGATGACATTCGGAACGTCATAGGTAAGTCCTTCTTCCCTGGACTGGTGCTCCTCTGGTCATTTTGGTAAAAGGTAGAGAGCTTCGTAGAGGACAGGAACCGGGAAGCTAGGCCCCTAGCTGGGGTAGAGTCCTTGCGTGAACGAGGCTCCGGGTCTCACCGAGGCTCCGGGTCTCACCCTCGACTCTACCAAAGCAACGCAACACAAGAAAGACCAGCGGAGGTGTGTCTCTAACCAATAGTCAGTTTTGACAGTTAGCAGCATGGTCAACCTTTTGAGGTTGTAACATGACATTGTCGCTACAGAGTTCACATTGGAGAATTATGCTATAGAGTTAGAAAAGGAAAACCTGTAAAAAAAAAAAAAAATCTTGTATTTTCATTGATTTTTACAAGTTTGTATTGGACTGCAATTCTGACCACATTTATCCATGGGGCGCTGTTTGAACATTTCCGAAGTATTTTGTATGTAAATGTGTCAAGGATGACAGTAGCAATCTCCTTTCTGACATACATATGAATGGATAAAATGAACACCGTATTGCCATGGGTTGACTTTTTCCAAATATGAATTTATCCGGTGAGTTTGCGGTGAATCCTGAAGCATCCATCAGCAACGGAATAAAGTTTACCACAGTAAGGTTGCCAGACCACGAACCAGCGGAGGATTCTTATTGGGGTGGCCCTAGAGTCCAAGCAAAGTAGGGCCAGGTATGTCGGTTAGTTTATGCCAACGTGGCATAAGCTAGAGTCAAGGGGAAGAGGAACTCTCAACTGAGAAAATGCCTCCGCAATATTGACCTCTAGGCCCATCTCTCAGGCATTTTCTTGATTCATGACTGATATAGGAACGTCCAGCCCACTGTGGATGGGGCTATCCCTGGGCAGGTGGTCCTGAGCTGTGTAAAAATGAGGGCTGAGCAGATCAAAATGGCAGCACCCATCCATAGCCACTGCTTTAGTGCCTGCCCCCGGGTTCCTGCCTTGGCTTTCCTAAGGATGAACCAGATGAACCCTTTCTCCTTGGGTTGCCTTTGGTCACGATGTCTTATTACAACAATAGAAACCTTAACTAAGAAACCAGGGAATGGGCAGTAGCGTAGGCCATCGTGGAGAATTTAAGGAACCCAGAACCGGGGAGCACACGGATGCCAGGGCCTCACCGAGCAATGCTCTGACCAGGAGGTGGAAGACAGAGCTGAAAGCAGAGTGTGCTGCTGCCCCAGCTGCTGGGAAGCATGGCACCTGCTGTAAGGGTTGTCACGTGAGTTGGTTTCAAAGGATGAGTAGGAATGTTCTACGCAGAAAAAGAGCTGCCTTCTGACTGACAGGTCTGGTGGTGCAAGGGACATTCTAGGAGCATGGAGAAGACAGGACTTTTGTTCCAGAGAGCTCCATGCTCACAAAGAAAAAGGAGACAGGGGAGTAGGGGATTGGGGTGGAAAATAGAAATAGTTATAGAGTTATAGAAAACAGCTGACTACCTGGGTGTGGTGGTATGAATTTGAAATCTCAGGATTCAGCAGGCCAAGGCAGAAGTTTGAAGCCAACTTGGACTATAGAGCAAGACTCTATGTTAAGAATTAAAGTAGATTAAAGCTTAAGAAAACTATAACTTGTTTATTAAGTTGACACTCATTAAGAGTGGCTGGATGGGAATGCTGTTGAGTGGAGGCATTCCTAGATAAGGAAAGCCACAACTTTGGCAGAGGCAAGTTCTGTCTCTTCAACATCGCTTTCCTCTTCCCAGCTCCCTCTGGTAACCTTGTTCCCAGGCCTTCTTCAGCATGTCACGCTAGCTCCAGAAGCAGGGAGTACCTGCTGAAGGCCACACAATGTGGTACAGGGAGCACCTGCTGAAGGCCACACAATGTGGTACAGGGAGCACCTGCTGAAGGCCACACAGTGTGGTACAGGGAGCACCTGCTGAAGGCCACACAGTGTGGTACAGGGAGCACCTGTTGAAGGCCACACAATGCAGTACAGGAGCACCTGCTGAAGGCCACACATCTGGCCTTTGTACCTTTTCTCCTGTCCCTGCCATTGGCTCTGTGACCTTGGCAAAGCCCCATCTTTCTCCGAGTCACCAAGTGAAGTTAGCAATTTGCCTAGTATCCTTTCTTCCGCTGTGTTCTGTGGTTTTCGCGGGAAGTTTGCAAGGATGTACTATAGTAAGGGGTGCTAATCAGGAGAAAGTCTCAGGAAAATGCCAGAGCAGAAGTAGGAGACAGGTAGTGTCTTTGTTACTTTTCTGTTGCTGTGACAAAACTCTATGACCAAGGCAGTGTATAGAAGAAAGCATTTAATTGAACTTGTGGTTTCAGAGGTTAGAGTCTATGATGGTGGAGCAAAGGCATGGTAGCAGGAGCAGCTAAGAGCTCACAGCCTGAACTTTAAACAGAAGACAGAGAGAGAGAGAGAAGGAACATGGGAAAGGGCAAATATTTTTTGAAATCTCAAAGCCTTCCCCAGTGACACACCTCCTCCATCAAGGCCACACCTCCTCCAACAAGGCCACACCTCCCACACACCTCCTAGTCCTTCCCAAGCAGTTCCACCAACTGGGAACCAAGTATTCAAACATATAAGCCTATGGGTGGCATTAGCGTTCAAACTGCCACAGGTAGTAAGACTCCCCGGGATAGCATCTCAGGAAAACCAGCAAGGAGGCAGCACTCGGATGGCAGAGGCTGGGCTGGAGAAGGAGAAAGTGTTTTGTTTTTGCTGTCTGTCTGTCTGTCTGTCTCTTTCTCTCTGGTGTGTGTGTGTGTGTGTGTGTGTGTGTGTGTGTGTGTGTTCACATGTGTATGTGGGTATGCATACACATGTGTGTGGCAGTCCTCGGTTGACACAATGAGTCTTCCTTGAGAGCCCTCCACTTTATTTATTGAGGTAGGGTCTCTCACTGAACCTGTAGCTTGCCAAGCCTATCTACTCCAGCTGGCCAGCTTGCTCCTGGAATCCCGATCTCTGCCTCCCAAGTGCTGGGACTACAGGTAGCTAGTATGCTACCCTGACTTTTAAGTGGATTCAGGGGACCTGAACCCCAATCCTCTCACTTGTGTTTCGCCTCTTAACCATCTCTCCAGTCTTTCCTCTCCTCTCCTCTCCTTTCCTGTCCTCTCCTCCTTGACCTCTTTACCCCTTCCCTTCCCAGCCCTTCCTTCCCTCCTCCCCTCCCCTCCTCTCCTCCCTTCTCCTCTCTCTCCCACCCTGCCTTTCTACTCTCTTTTCTTTTTTATTTTCTTCCATGGGATGAAAAAGCCAAAGACCAGTTCCCTGCTGCATGGATAACCACCTTCACAAAGACCTGGATCCTCCTCCATGTCTGCAGAATGTGCTAGCCTCTAAGTAGAGAGCTCTCTCTTACCTAGCTGAGGGCTGCCCTGAACCTACAGCTCCAGGCCCAGCACCTACCCAGTTCTGTAGGCCCCATACTCCACACTCCAGCTTCCTGGTACCCTTGAGTGGGAGGGGAAATCCCTTTAGCTGTTTCACTGTGTCTACCCACTGCCCTGTGCAGGTAGCAGGAAAACTCAGAGTAAAGATAGTCCGCAGGTCCATATACCTTTGGTCATAAGGCCATTGGGTTTGAGCCTGGGAGCTTCTTCTCCCATAGACTAGTTAGCAAAAGGGGGAGCCCCCTTCCCCCACTGTCTCCATGCTGGCTCCTACACCAGCCTCTCCTACCTGCCTTCCCAGGTTTTATCTACAGTGGGCCTTTAAACCACGGTCATTGCCAATAGGTACCTATCTGGCCCTCTTAGTAGCTCAGCTAGCATGCAGAGAACCCCTGTATCCTGACAGCCATGTGCCTGGTGACAGGAGATAGAGATTGGGGACACATGTTCTCCTGTTGGTCAGGATTCTGTTTGACTGGACTGAGTCTTGAAGTTCCTGGCGGGGGGCTCCTGCCTCTTCTATTTACTCAGAAAAAGCCTTAGTGACATAGATGGAGTGTTCTGTTCCGCTGTCAGGGGTAGGACAAGAGTGTAACCCAGGGAAGAAATTTCATACGTATATACAATGCACTGTGGTTATATTCACCACCTCCCCTAATCCCTCCTGTTAGCCCCTCTTCCCCTCTCAACCCCTTCTTCTGACTAATCCCCCTCCCCCAACAGCTCCTCAGGGAGAGGCGGGGCCTCATCGGCACCTCCTCTATCCATGATGAAATGTTGAGGGGCTAAGTCAGTTGCTGTGTGCTCATGGCTGCACAGGGCAGAATCACATCTGGATGGCAGTGTTTCGTGGCGGTCCTTCCTATCCTCTTGGCTCTTACATTCTTTCTTCTCTTTGGCTAATTACTTCTAATCATCTCTTGCTATCAAGTGCCTCCCACTGACAGACCTCTGTCTACGTGAATAAGGTCTTGTTACTAGAACCTTCTCTGCAAACTCGTGACTTTCCTGTGCCTGGCTAAGCAAGAATGATGTGCTAATACCGCCTGGTCATCAGCGAAATAAAAGTCATTTAGCTGAAGCAGATACAGGGCACTGAGCTGCTGCTGGCAAGGTGGTTTGCTGGTATTTTGTTTTTGTAGTTGTTTTGTGGTTTTCGTTTGTTTGTTTGGGTTTTGGGTGTGAGAGTTGGCAGTTTTGACTTCTTGCTCAATTTAAGATTTTTTTTTTCCTTTTCTTTTTCTAAAAACACAAAATAAAACAAAAATCATTTGGGCTTACAAGTCACAATCTCTCTAACTCCATTTCCTGAATGCTAGGATTATAAACATGGATGAACTACCATATGCTTTTTTATTTTGATTTGTCTATCCTTGAGCTCACTCTGTAGCCCAGGCTGGTCTACGTAGATCTTCCTGCATCTGCCTCCCAAGTGCTGGGAATAAAGGCATGCGCCATCATACCTAACCTAACCATGTCGTTTTAAAGGCAGTGTGGCCCAAGTTAGCTTCAACCTTTATCTTCTGTTCCTCCTGACTCTTTTGGGTTTTGGAACTATAGGAGTGCATCACTACACTCAGGGTTTATGTAGTGCTCAGGATAAATACCAGGGCTTCATGCATATGAGCAACACTTCATGATGTCCAAAAGGAATATCTTACCTCAGGCTTTTAGACCCGATTTTGTAATGGCCTAAGATACCCAGAGCTATCTTCAAGGAAGTGTTAGATCCTCAAGAAAATTTCTAACACGAGTAAACAGGGATTGGTTTTTATTGGACACTTAAGTGTAGCTGTAAGATGGGGAGAGGAGATCTTGGCAGTGTCCAGTGGCAACCTGGGCTCCGAAGAGACTGAGGACCCAGGAGCCCGGTGCCTCTGCTCAGCCGCTCCAGCTGCCATGGAGAACTAGAACGCTTGTGCCAATGGCCACAGCTTGGCAGGTTCCTAGACTTTATCAGTGCCAAGTCCTGATGTGATTTTTTAGAAGGGGCCAGTTATGGGCAGCGGCGGGGGGAGGGAAAGACAAAGAGGACAGTCAGCTTACGACAATAGCAGCAAACGTTTGTCTCGAATTGAAATCTATCATGATCTGTAAAGAATGTCTCCCCCACAGAGCACGCAGCCTGAGAAAACCCAGGCTTTGGCCAACCACTCTGGCAGTGGTGTGAGGGGCCAGGCCTGCCTGTCTTAGGTCAGGGAGGCTGCCCCAGGGACACCCAGGGAGAAGGATGCTGACGTGGGCTATGCTTTCCAGAGCCTCTGTGGCTCAAAGACTCTTCCTACAAGGCAGATAGCTCCCTGCCACAGGCTACAAAGTCTAATAACTCCTATAACCCAGCCCTCAGCTCACAGGGAATCTGGCTGCCTCCTGGAATGGGCCCCAGAAATGAGTCTATAAAGTGGAGTTGCTCCCTTAGATGTATACAGACCAACGTCTGAGGATAGGTCCTTTCGTACATCAAGCTACACCCCTTGGTGCCGGGCCACAACGTTCCAGACTGAGCGAGGCCCGATCATTCCCGAAATAGGGCTGACCACGGGAGGGGGCCAGCAGCCAGGGTGGGAATACTTGTCGGGAGACCCAGCAAGCATTAGATACCCGTACCCACTTCTGCTGTGGGGCTCTCTATCCAAAGGCAGCCATGGCTTGCAGGTCGACAGGACAGAGAGGAACCCCACCACAGAGGTTGTTACCTCTGTGTAAGAGCCAGGCTTGGCGGAGGAGGGAAAGCAGCCTGCATGTTCTGGCACAGACTGGCATAGAAAAAATTGTTGCGCATCCGTATTTGTGATCTTTCTGTCGCTGTGATAAGACACCAACCAAAAGCCACTTGAGAAAAAGTTTACTTTGGCTCACATTTCCGGAGGGCTAGCTAGAGTCCATAATGGTTCGGAAGACACAGTAGCAGACAGCAGGAGTGGGGAGCTGGCTGGTCACATTTTGTATCCATACACAGGAAGGAGAGATATAACAGGAAACAGGGTTATTCGCAAAGCCTGCTGCCAGTGATATTCTTCTTCCAGCGAATGTGAACTTCGTAAAGGTTCCATAACCTTTGCAAATGATACACGTGGCCATGGGGAGATATTTTTTTCACTCAAACACCCATACTGTAAGAATTTCAGAATAGCAGCCTCAGAACATTAATATGGAGCAGACTCTCTGAATGAGGGCCCTATGCTACTACACAGGCCACAGGTTCATCAAGCCATCCCTGGGCACGGCCCCCATGAGGCTAGAAGTGGGTGAGAGGTCTCCAGCTGCCCGACTTAGGGCTGAGGTCACTCTTCGGTGTGTTTTTGCATGTGTGCTCTTACATTTGAATGCCTTCGGGCCAGTTGTTCCTCAGTGCCCCATCTCTGCGGCAGCCTGTTGTCACATGCTCGGCCCGAAGGCTCGTTTTAGTGTCTGCTTGCCTCTCAGAAGCAGTCGGGTGAAGACTTCTGAATAGAGAGAGATGGTGGGAAATAAGAATGGTGATGCGGGAGGAGCTGAGATGCTAGGATGGGGACTTGGGGCTTCACATGGTACCTAGAGATGACAAGTTCCTAGGAACTTCAGTAGATGTACGTTGTGGAAGGTGGCTTTTGCGGTCCTCAGTAAGCAGGCCGGAAGAAGGCAGAGGTGAATCTGCAAGACAAGAACTGGCGTCACTGGCATGAGCCAGACCAGCAGAGGTGAGATCTAAACTAAGTCTGTGGAAGGGAAGGGCTGAGGGGTGAGAAGGATGGAAAGTGGATCCACTCCTCCCACTTGAAGAAGCATGGGAGGAGAAGGAGGTCACAGGATAACCCGAGCCTCTAGCTTGGCTAGTGGATTTCATGCTGTGTCCGGAGATAACAAATGCTGTAGGATGTGAATGGAAGCAAGTGAATATGCTTGTCTCTTTTCTTCCTTCCTTTCTTTCCTTTTTTTTTTTTTTTTTTTTTTTTTTTTTTTTTTTTTTTTTTTTTTTTTTTTTTTTGGTTTCTCAAGACAGGGTTTCTCCATATAGTCCTGGCTGTCCTGGAACTCACTCTGTAGACCAGGCTGGCCTCGAACTCAGAAATCCTACTGCCTCTGCCTCCCGAGTGCTGGGATTAAAGGCATGCACCACCACCGCCCGGCATGAATATGTTTGTTAATAACCAGGTTTGAGGAAGCAGAAAGATACTCAGGGACAGATGTCAAGTAGTCCACTGGATGTACCAGACTGGGCTGTGACTCTTTAGGAAGAGCTGAGAGCAGAGGAAGCAACTGGGAGGGGAGTGAGTGTTAAGAAGGTACATATGGGGATGGGATGGGAACTCTGAGACTGTGGCCAGAGGAGGGAGGGGTGGGAGAGCTGCAGATGGCCCTCAGAGGCTGACCTAAACAGAGGCTTGGACAGAAGAGAAGGATGCCAATGTCTCTTGAGAGGCAGTGGCAAGTGTATAAAGCAGCAGGTAGTGAGAGGCTAAGATCATGCAGGCACAGTGAAGGGAGCACCCTGTGGGATGAAGGAGTACCTCACAGAGAGGCCAGTTGGCAAGCTGACATCTGGGCGGGGCATACGTTTGCTGCTGTGTTTGTCTAAGATATGACATGCAGGCAGGCGTATATCCTGGAGGGATGGATCCTTTGCTTCTAGTCCTGGTAAGCATGGTAGCAGGGGCTATCTGCCTGGAAGGACTGCTGATGAGCAAGTTTGATGGGAAGTGCTCGGTGAACGTTAGTGTCTGCCAGCATCATCCATGGTA
Organism: Mastomys coucha; assembly: GCF_008632895.1. Lineage (NCBI taxonomy): Eukaryota > Metazoa > Chordata > Mammalia > Rodentia > Muridae > Mastomys > Mastomys coucha. The sequence continues at coordinate 67,923,061 of NW_022196891.1, forward strand.
GCCTTGCTCTGGGGAGATGAAGAGGGGCACAAACAGAGCTCTCCTCCCCAAGGCTCTGTGAAATTCCCTTTGTCTCTTGCCTTCTTTCTAAAGGTGATGCTGGTCTGTGCCCATGGTTGGAAGCTTTGAAACGGTATCAGTTGCTTTCGTTGCTGTTATAAAATACCTGACCAGGAGCAAACTTCAGGAAGGAAGGGTTTATTCTGGCTCATATGTTGAGGGTGCAGTCCATCATGGGGTTGCAGGGAGCAATGAAGGCAAGACCTTGAAACAGCTGGTCACATCCTCTCTACAGTCAGAAAGCAGAGGGTGAGGCATTGCTGATGTTTAACTCACGGTCTCCTTTTCATTTGACCCCCACGCCCATGAGATGATGCTGTCCACAGCTAAGGTAGTCTCTCCATAATCCCTTACAGGCTTGCCCAAAGCTTGTGTCCTTCATGATTCTAGATCCCCTCAAATCGATCATTTTTAACCATCATAAGAACCATCCCAGGTTCATCTGACCATGGGGATGTATTCGGGCACCACAGTCCGCTAACTCTCCTGGATGTCTTCAGATGTGCTGAAGGCACACACATCAGTCCTGCCTTTCGGCATAGACTCGCCCATCCTGTAAGCTTCTCTGTATCTCAGTGGCATGTGGAAATCTGTCCTGAGGATCCAGGTATCAGCACTGCACAGTTGTAAGCTGGGGACTTACAACTTCCTGCTGCAGAAGCAGGGACATCTCCTCCTGCTCCAGAAACTGACCTCATCTATAGTCATCCTCGCTTGGACAAACTGCCATAGGTCTACTGGCTAAAAACAATAGACATTTATTCTCTAGCAGTTCTATAGACTAGACATCTCAGCTTAGTTTTATAGGGCTAAATCTTTGGTGTCAGAAGCCTGGTTCCTTCCAGAGGCTCCAGGGGAGGAGAACCCATGCCTTGTTTTTCCAGAGTCCACTCCCCGCCAGCATTCTGTGGCCAGTGGCCATATCAGGCCAGTCTTTCCTTCCATCATTACAACACCTCCTCCTCTTTGTAGGCCATTTCCTTGCCTCTCTGGTATGTGGAGGATATTTAGAACTCAGATAATCCAGGCCAGTCTCAAGATTCTTGACTCCATCACACAACATCCTTTTTGCCATAGCAGGTCACTTTCGTGAGTCCAAAGGGTTAGCGCCTAGATATCGCTGAGGGTCTGTCTTAGCGTATTTTCCTGTTGCTGTGACAAAATACTCTAACAAAAGCAACTCAGTGGAAAGTGGATTTATTTCAGCGTATGGTGCAAGGTACCTTTTATGGAAGGGAAATCAAGGCAGCAAGAGCTTTACACATCCACAATCAGAAAGCTTGGGTAATGGCGATGTGGTACTGCCATCCCACTTCAACACAACCCTGATAATCCCCTGTAGGAATGCCCAGAGACCCATCTCCCAAACAATCCCATATTCTGCCAAGTTGACGGCACTCTTGATCACAGAGCAGCCACACAGATCACCCTGTATCATCAGGGTGAATTCTCCAGGTGCATTGTGAAGACGTTATGGTCCAATGCCATCCATTAATGGGGGCAACAGACCAAATTGGAGTTAGTGGTGGAACCAAAATGGAAGCCAGGCCACTGGCTCCAAGCCCATGTATACTGATAGTCCCTACATCAAGGTCCTGCCACTGAGTACCTCAGAGCTGAGATTGGACTCTATAGGGCTTTGGTTATCCCTGGGGCTTTCCAGGAAATAAGGAATTGATTTTGGCTTCCAGAACCATTGGCACCTTAATGTGTAGTGAGAGATGGGTGTGGCTAGGGCGACTGGGCTTCAAGGCACGGCTGGTAGAGAGTTGGTGTCCTTGTGGGACTTTGCCAAGGAAAGAGGCACATGGAAAAACAGGCTGGCACGCCATCCCAGGGATGGCACGAGAGGGCTCACCTCAACATGGGGGGGGGGGAATGTGGCTTCTCCACTGGCAGTCAGGGTCCTGCTTAGCGCCAGGAAATGAGATTATTTTCCATCTCCCTGCTGCCAGGCTCGGCTGGAGACTTCTGTTTTATTGTCTTAAACAAATGAGCTCAGACTTGAGGGAATGAGGCACTGGTGGGTGGTTTCTGTTGTTTGTCAAATGGAAACAAGAGTCTCTCCCCACTCTATCAGAGTAGAACTCCAACACACAGAGCTGCCTAAAGCCAGCCATCTACACCTGACTGTGAAGCCTGCCCGGAAAACACTGCTCTGCCCAGTTCTACCCATTGTCTACCCGAGAGCTGGGGCCAAGGCACAACTGCCCTTTCCGAACTGCCAGCTGCATATCGTGGGTCCCTCCTACCTCAGATCGCTGGAACACAGATTTCATGCAGCAGGCTGCAAGTGTTTGGACGTGGAGTCATCCAGAAATTAGAAAGGCCTGAACCCAAGCTATAGACCTATGTGATTTTTTGCCCCAAGTGTCAAGAACTAATCCCTCCCAACACCATTGTTCTCCAAGGCCTGCTGGTCTTGGTGGGAGGTGGGACCGTGTTTGCTGGTACCTGTGGTCAGAAGGCCCTGGGGAATCTCTGGGGACAAGGGGCATCCGGTTCACCAGTTATCCTCTTTCACCAGGGCCCATTAATACAGGCACAGAAGTGTGCGTGCTTGACTACTTGCGTGTGACTTTGGTGTCATCTAAGCCAGTGTTTAGTAATGCTACGTATCAAGCTTTTCAGTTTAGTCTAGATTACAATCCTAAATAGTTCTAGTGGCCCGGGAGGATCTTTCCCGGAGGGCATTCCAAAGAGCTACTTGGAGGAGAAATGTTGGATTCCTGCTCCACTAAGGAAGACTGGAGCTTTAGAGAAGGCCCTACAACTGGAGTAAGCTAGTGGGTGTCCTGCCTCTCCAACCTCCCCAGCAGGGTTGACGGACAGCCTGTCCCTGGTAGGGACACATAGAGCATGGACGTGTATCAGTTCCTAGGGATATGAATGCCCGCCACCCAGTCATTGCTGCTCCAGGCTGGTGGGGGGTGGGGTACAGCTGTGTGCTTCTGGCTGTCCCTGTCGGAGTTCTTCCTGCACACACGTCCCTCTGTTCCCAATCCCTACACCCAGTGTCAGATCATCGGCTGCTGCCTGTGAGGTGCCAGGTACTTTGTGTCCTGTGTTCTGAGAACATGGGGCAAGCCACAGCCCTTGCTTCCTCGGGCTTATGCTCTTGTTAAGGTAAATGTGGGAGAGAGAGAGAGAGAGAGAGAGACAGAGACAGAGACAGAGACAGAGACAGAGAGACAGAGAGAGACAGAGAGACAGAGAGAGACAGAGACAGAGAGACAGACAGAGACAGACAGACGGAGACAGAGGCAGACAGAGAGACAGAGAGAGAGAAAGAGAGAGAGAGGCAGAGACAGATGGGAGGGGGGCTGGTGACTAGCAGTGAGTGCTTGCTTAATGTACATGAAGTCCTGAGTTCAAGCCCTAGTAACTAATACACACACACACACACACACACACACACACACACACACACAGGGGCAGGGGGCGGGCATGTCCTGTAATAGAGGTATGTTCATGGTACTGTGGTAGCAGAACACAACAGAACAGGACAGAATGACATTTTGGGAGATGGCATGACACCCAAATATGATATTGGATCTTTGCCTATTAAAGGGTAGGATCAAAGAAATGGGGGTAGGGTGGCATCACAGTGGCCCACCATGTTGACTCCAGGCAGCTTTGTGGGAATAGAATTCAGACTAGGCAATGGGTGTAGCATTGGATGATCAGGTTACACGGGGCTGCTGAACGCTGCCAATCCTTCAACTGGAGGGGCCAGGAGAGTAAGAGGGAGCACCATTAGGTCACTCCAACCCTTCCACGCCTCTCTTCTCCATTAGGAAGATGCAAGGACACCCTCTCTACAATCACCGGGCCGACCACCCAGAACACATACGGACGGAATGAAGGGGCCTGGATGAAGGACCCCCTAGCCAAGGATGACCGCATTTACGTAACCAACTATTACTATGGCAACACGCTGGTCGAGTTCCGAAATCTGGAGAACTTCAAACAAGGTTTGTGAGTCAGCTCTGATGCAGCTGTGTCTGCCCAGGCTCATGGCCTGATCGTTGCTGATCGTGGCACCAGCAGTGCTACAGGAGAAGCAGGGCATCCTTTATGGGTTGCAAAAGGGCATTCCCCGAAAGGGTGGTCACCTCTATCGCCTTTTCTCCCACTCTGTGCTTGCTTGGCTCCGTTCCCGCTCCTGGGATATGGATGACCTTGAACCAGTCTAGGAAAAAACAGCCAAACGTCCTTCTTTCCCCATGGCCCTCAACAGTTTACAAATCAAAGTCAGATAGATGAGGGTGGGGCCCTTGGAGTACTCAGGCTCCAAGTGAAGCAAGTGAGATTACTCTTGCTGTTATGCCATAGAACACTAGAAAGTAGTAGAGCCAAGGCTCTATCCCCAGTGTGCAGATCCTAGTCAATAGCTGGTTCCATCACAGGCTGTACTGCTCTGAAGCTTGCTAACCTTCTTGCCACCGCAGGTCGCTGGAGCAATTCCTACAAGCTTCCATACAGCTGGATCGGCACGGGTCACGTGGTGTACAATGGCGCCTTCTACTATAACCGGGCCTTCACCCGAAACATCATCAAGTATGACCTGAAGCAGCGCTATGTGGCTGCCTGGGCCATGCTGCACGATGTGGCCTATGAGGAGACCACACCCTGGCGGTGGCAGGGCCACTCAGATGTGGACTTTGCTGTGGATGAGAATGGCCTGTGGCTCATCTACCCAGCTCTGGATGATGAAGGCTTCAGCCAGGAGGTTATTGTCCTGAGCAAGCTCAATGCCATGGACCTGAGCACACAGAAGGAGACCACGTGGCGCACCGGGCTCCGGAGGAATTTCTATGGTAACTGCTTTGTCATCTGCGGAGTACTATATGCTGTGGACAGCTATAACCAGAGGAATGCCAACATCTCCTATGCCTTTGACACGCACACCAACACACAGATTGTCCCGAGGCTGCTGTTTGAGAATGAGTATTCCTACACCACCCAGATAGACTACAACCCCAAGGACCGCCTCCTCTATGCCTGGGACAACGGCCACCAGGTCACCTACCATGTCATCTTCGCCTACTGACACACTTGACCCTGCAAAACAGAAAGCGCAGAGGGCCCGCTAGCACCTTGTGTGTGTCTGTGTGCATGTCTGTGTGTGAGGCTGTGCAGGTGGGTGTGTGATGTTTTAAAAGATATTATTTTGTATAATATTACAAATGTAAAATGACAGTTTGGGTCTATTTTTTTTTAAATATGGATTGTAGATCAATCCATACGCGTATGTGCTGGTCTCATCCTTCACAATTTATATTTTTGTGCAAATGAACTTCTCCTTCTGACCAGTAACTACCTTCTTTCGTGCTCTGAACCTCTGGCTCCTGCGCTCAGGGGTTGGAGGGTTTCCTCCAGGTCTTGCAGCCAGGAGCAGGAGTGTGGGGCTCAGGAAGAAGTGCTAAGTGGCGGCAAAGTTTTTATGTATTAGAGAAGTTCTTAAAACTCAGAAAAAAAAATACTTTTTTTTTTTTTAAATAAAAGAGATATTTTAAAATCCTTTCCCAGGTCATTTTTGTTTCTCAGGGATGCATTTAACTAAGTGTTAGCTTTCTGCTCCTGAAGAAGGCTGGGTGTTCTTCAGAGATCTGTGTGCATCTTAGATCTTAGAAACACTGAAGTCCAAGACACCCTCTGTCTTAGTTAGGGGTTTCCTGCTGTGAGCAGACACCATGACCAAGGCAAGTCTTTTTTTTTTTTTTTAAGATTTATTTATTTATTTATTTTATGGGTATGAGTACACTGTAGTTGTATAGATGGCCGTGAGCCATCATGTGTGTAGCTGCTGGGAATTGAACTCAGGACCTCTGCTGGCCCCACTTGCTCCTGCATAATTCACTGTAGCTGTCTTCAGACGCACCAGAAGAGGGGGTCAGATCTCATTACGGGTGGTTGTGAGCCTCCATGTGGTTGCTGGGAATCTGAACTCAGGACCTTCTGAACAGCAGTCAGTGCCCTTACAAGCTGAGCCATCTCGCCAGCCCCCAAGGCAAGTCTTATAAGGACAACATTTCATTGGGGCTGGCTTCCAGGTTCAGAGGTTCAGTCCATTCTCATCAAGGCAGGAACATGGCAGCATCCAGGCAGGCATGGTGCAGGAGGAGCTGAGAGTTCTACATCATCATCTGAAGGCTGCTAGCAGAATACTAGCTCCCAGGCAGCTAGGACAAACTTATTAAAGCTCATACCCACAAGTCCATGCCTACCCCAACAAGGCCACACCTCCCAACAGTTTCTCAGGGCCAAGCATATACAAACCATCACATCCCCTCTCCCCTCCTCGGGGTGATGATGGCCGTGTGTGTTCTTTCCTCTCTCCTCCCCTGCCCTCTCCTTTTCCTTCCTTTCTTCCCCTTTCTACCATTTGATAGCCCCATACTCATAGTCCTCGTCTCATCCTCCGAGCTCCAAGCATAAGCCACCATACACAATGCCATTCGGTCTTTTCTTTCAGAAACAAGGTTCCCTAAGGGGCAGGGAAGATTTGCACCCCCTCCTAGTTCAGACTGAGCCCTGTGTGGGCCCTGCAGTGCACAGTGTCCAGGCAGACGCCAGAACACCCGGAGAAACGTGGGCGATGTGGGAGGAGGCAGAACCTGGCTATGAGGCAGGGAGGCGACGACGTCATGTCCATCCTACGCTCTTAGGAGAGCCACAACTGCTCTCTTAGGTCTTTGTGGACCTCAGCCTCCTACCCATGCCCACCTGTTACTGCCCACACGTGCATCCTGTGTGGCTTCTCAGTCCACCCCTTCCACTCCCAGACCTGCTTGCTTCCTGCCCTTGACACCTTTTCAAATCACAGGTAGTCCAGTCTTTCACAGTAGAGGCAAGAGCTGTTTGGCTTGGTGGCAGCAGAGGGGATTGAGAGAGGGCTGTTTCTTGTCAGGTAACCCACGGAGGAGCTCCCACTGCATGCAGACCAAGGGGAAGGCCTCGAGGGGAACAGCTCTCTAGGGAATCCAGCCCATTGCATCTGGGTGAACTAATTGCCTTAGGACCAAGGGACTATTCATGCTGTCTAGGGCCTTCCAACAGCTGGAAAGAGGGAGCAGAGAAAGGAGCCGATGACCACAGAGGAACAACAGCAGCTTGTGGTTGAGTGGTTGAGCCCTCCTTGACTCTATTCAGTTGGGATAAAACGTTAGAAACATCAAGACGAAGAGACTGGGTGTCTCAAAAAAACAGAAGTGCCTCCCCTCGTTGCTGCTAGCTACAGGCATAAGGTACATCCTTTCTCCCTGGCCCATGACCTTACAAGTCAGATGAAGGGGTACTTTCAGCTTCCCGTACTTACTGACTGAATATCGATTCACTTTGCACCCTGTATGTACATAACCTAGGGCCCTTGAATTGATGAGAGATCTATACTTGTTGTTCCCCTATTAAAATATTCCTAACAGTATCATTTCAAAGAGAGGAAACCTAGCGACTCTCCATCCCAATCTTCTCTGCACTCACACGCTCATTCAGAGAGCACTGTGGGCTGGGGAGCAATGGCAACATGCACACTGTAGCTCTGCACTGTGTGTACCGTTGGGCTGTGCAGTGTGCCTGAAGCACCTCGGCTCAGATTTGAGACCTGTGTGTTATGGGCCGCATTCCTTTTACATAGACAAAGTTTTCTGCTCTTATTGAAACACGGTCATTTATAGGAAACAAAAACTTTGCTATTTTCCCTCCACCATTCCCCAGTATATAAATGTCCAATTAGTATAGTTTTGGATTAGAGTGCATCAGAATGTTTGAGTTCAAATATTGCAACAAAAGAATTTTGGCTTGAGGTGAGGTTAGAATTTCCAACTATTTCTAAAATAACCCTAAATATTCTTCGGCCATTCTGGACTACATATTTCTGCTAAGCAGTATTCTCAGCATTGTTGACTATAATATTAAAATGTGAATCAACTTTGAAAACACTGAATGTCTTAGATAGGGTTTCCATTGCAGTGAAGGGATACCAAGACCGAGGCAACTCTTATAAAGGCAAACATTTATTGGGGCTGGCTTCCAGGTTCAGAGGCTCTGTCCACTCTCCTCATTGGCAGGAAGCACGGCAGCGTCCAGGCAGGCACGGTGCTAGAAGAGGAGCTGAGAGTTCTGCATTTTGATCAAAAGGTGACCGGAAGAGACTCGCTCTGGCAAGACTTGAGCCTATATAGACATATGAGAACTCAAAACCCACCCCCCCACACACAGTGACACACACCCTCTCCAACAAGGCCACACCTACTCCAACAAGAACACACCTCCTAATAGTGCCACTCTCTATGGGCCAGACCACCACACCGAAGATGCTTTCCATCTTGAAGTATCCAATATTCAGGCAAGAATTAAATAAACTAGCAATCCATCTCATTAGTATGAGAATTGCTTTCATCTTTAATAAGTGTTTCATTTCCTGATGCTGTGATAAAATAACCTGAAAAAAAGCAACTTAGTAGACAAAGGGTCGATTTTACTTCATGGTTCCAGTTACAGTCGTCATTTCAGGGAAGCCACAGCAGCAGGAGTCCAATACAGCTGGTCACAGTGCATCCATAGTCAAGGAGCAGAGGCAGGATTAATGTGCACAGGCTAATGTTAAGTCAAGTTCCTTCATTCCAGGATCCTCTGCATAAAGAATGGTGCCACCCACAATGGACAAGTCTTCCAATCCTTTAACATTATCCCTGCTGGGCCTGAAGTCCTACTTCCCAGACGATTTTACATTTTGCCATGTGGAGAATTAACATTAACCATCTCAAATGGTAAACTGTATGTACAACAAACATTTTAAGACAAACTTATGACTTACTACCAGTACTTTTTAATTTGAATTCTTATTTTATGTACCTATGGACCCAGGCACGTGTTCAAGTTTCTCAGATAGGGAGGTGTTTCAAACAGAAAGTGTAAGAAACACTCCTTTAGAGGAGAGAGAACAGTTCGTGGCATGGTCTGTGATAAGTGCAAGTGAGTAGAGCAGAGAAGAGAGAGAGATATGAGGAAGGGAGGGGCTGCTGGCACAGGCCAGCGCCAGTCTGCATTTAGTGGGCACTGAGAAAGGATCAGAGGACAAGCATGAGGGTCTGAACACGCAGATGCAGAGGCCAGCAGCAGGCAGAGCATCAAGGAGCAGGAGCATAGACTACCCATGGCCTATGTCACTCAGTGAGGCGGGTGGCATTCGGCTGCCACTGCTTCACCAATGCATGGGAACATCATCAGCTGACATCTGCTTCTGTGCCTGAGTCCTGGCACAGAACTTGCTTGGCCCTTGTGTGATCTTGGTTAAGTCTCCTAACCACCCTGAGTCTAGTTGTCTCTGAAACACTGACCTGCCTTTGTCTGCAAGGAGGGTAGACTGTGGAGTGTTCAAGGAAGGTAAAGCGGGTGTGTGAAGAACATGAGCCACCAGGCTGGGGGTGGGAGGCTCAAGGGGAGCATGCTTGCCCAGCAGTTATGAGGTCCTGGGTTTCATCCCCAGCGTAACATAAAAGAGAGATATGCATGGCAGTGCACATTTGTAACCCCAGCCTGAGGGAGGGGAAGGCAGAAGGATCAAGGTCATCTATCCTCAACTCCAAAACTAGTTCAAAGCCAGTCTGGGATACACGAGGCCCTGCCTTAAAAGCAGCAGCAGCAAACACTAGCCATTATTGCCATCTAAAGATAAACTCCTTATCCTGACATCCCCAAGCCAGCTCCTCCTTTGAATTTCCTTGATGGCCTCCTGGTCCCCTGGGATATGAGCAAAAGGCTCTCTTTCTCCTCCTCTCTCCTTGAGTTTCCACAAAAGCCTCCTGGAGGAGAGTAGGCTCCGGGAGACAGCTCCTAGCTCTGGTGTGTGGCTGTGTACTCTTAAACAAGTCGCTGAGAGTCTATGAGTCTTACTTTTCTCCTTTTCAAAACTATCAGTAACGTATCTGTCTCAGAGGGCTGTTTGGAGACACGATGAAACAGCTTAAAGCATAAGAAAAGGCAGGCGTCTAGTAGTTTTAGTTTTTATTATGAAAATAAGACCAAAGAGCACTAACTAGGCTGCCAAGATGGCTTGGTGGGTAAAATACTTGTACAAGCAGAAGGGCCTGAATTTGGGTTCCCTGGATCCACATAAAAAATGGAACATGGTGCTGCATTCCTGGGGAGAGTCCTAATGCTGGGGAGAGGAGACGGTATCCCAGGGACCTGATGGCCAGACGTTGTAGCTGAAGGGGCTGGCTCCAGGTTCAGTGAGAAACCTGACTGAGAAAGTAAGGTAGAGAGTGAATGAAGAGGACGTGATATCAATCTCTGGCCTCTGCCCCTGCAGACACACACACACACACACACACACACACACAGGTTCATGCATGTACACACTCACACACACATGCTCATATACACCACACACACACACACACACACACACACACACACACACATACACACACAGGTGCATGCATGTACACACTCACATACACATGCTCATGTACACATGAGCACATACACACATGTACATGTACATGCATGCATACACACCTGCACATGTATTGCACACACACACACACAGGCACACACACACAGGTACATGCGTGTACACACTCACATACACATGCTCATGTACACATGAGCACATACGTACATGTGCATGTACATGCATGCATGCACACCTGCACACGTATGTGCACACAAACATATACACACAGGCACACACACATGCACACACCCATCCACCACCCATCCCACATGCGCACACACAGGCACACACCCATCCCCCCCAAACACACACAGAGGCAGGTGTAGGTACCCCTCCACACACACATAGACCACCACAAAGTAGAAAGTATAAGAACTCCCGTATTCATATGTCCAAGCTATCCCAATCATTTGTACTTCGTCCTATTTACTTTGACTTTCCTTTTCTGCCAATAGAGTCTAAACTGAAGGCAGCTGGACATTTTCTGCCAGTGTTCTGTAAGCCTCTCTGACAAGAAGGGTATTTTTCTACATGACTCCCACCTTAATAAGTTTAAGGCCATACTTTGAGATCGTTACCACTGACCCACAGTTAATTTCCCAGCGGTCTGAGACAATCTTGTACAGTTGGGAGGTTTGGACAATCTGTGTCCACACATTTAACTTAGGGTTTTTAAGTCTTTCCTCTCTTACAATTTTTTTTTTAATTTGGAGCTAATTTTAGATTCCCAGAAAAGTTGCAAAATCGGTAGAGACTTCCCGCATACTGTTTACCCAAGTTTCCACAATGTTAACACCTTACACAACCCTGGCCTCTGACAATTAAGAAAAGTCTCTTTCACATAGACAGCTCCCGCCCGCCCATCTTCGGTCTCACCATTGTCTTGCTGAAGAGACTTCTGTTTTCTGAGGAAAGGCCCCTTTCTGCTCCCTCCCTCCCACCATTGCAACTTAATTCTCTCAGTCCTACCCTTCCTTTAAAGACGAAATTGGCTCTAAAGATTCAGTTAGCTGCTTTGAGAGGAACACTTCCCACTGATACTATGGACTCTGTGCTCAGCTATTGATTTCCAGCTCCCTTGCTCACCCTGCCATGCTGGGATTGATGTGTTAGAATGGCGGTTCGTGTCAGAACAGAACACACACTAGGCCCAAACAGTTCCACGTGTAAGAGGTTTAATTGAGAGGGAGAGAAAGAGAGGAGGGAGAAAGAGAGAGAGAGAGGAATGTTCCATATATACATACACACACACACACACACACACACACACACACACACACACACACACACACGGGTTCTGACATAGAGGCCTCAGGTAAAGGTGGGAGGTGAGCCCAATGGATTCTGGGGATATGGCGGCTGTTGCCCTGGCAACACATCTGTGAGACCCGCCCATGCGACGCCATGTGACATCACGGGCTTTGGAGGCCCTGATGCTAACAGGGATAAGGTATGCAGACACAGCCTCCTGCGGACCTTCCCTGACCTGTTGTTGATAGATGGACCTAGCTTTGAGTGTGTGGATGGTCACCAGGCAACTGTTTTTCCTTGCGATATCCCATAACTTATTTGGTGGCTTCAGTTTTTGTTTTTTGTCTTTTTGTTTTTCCTCCTGTAGGAGAGCTTAGATGGCCCCAAAGACTCTTTGAAAACTTTCAGATCATAACAAGTCTTATGGCCACTCAAATAACAGCAACAGCAGCAACATAGATTCATGTGAGTGATTAACTTGGGATACACATACTATATATGTATATGTGCGTATGTATTATATATTATATATGTGTGTATATGTATAAACACACACTATATATGTATACACACATACACACACAGTCTCACTGTGTAGTTCAGGTTGGCCTAGAACTTGTGATCTTCCTACCTCAGCTTTCCAAGTACAGGAATGACTTGATGCACATCACCATGCCTGACTGGCCAATCAATCTCTGTAATCAAGACACCAAACAGCTGGAGAAGTGGCTCAGAAGTTAAGACTACTGGCGGCTTCCCCAAGGACCCAAGTCTGATTCCCAGACACAGGTTCAGTGCCTAGCCCCCACATGGTAGCTTACAACCCTCGGTAACTCCAACTCCGGGGGATCTGCTGTCTTCTCTTGGACTCTGCAGGCACCAGGCATGCACTCAATACACAGAGGTGCACGTGGGCAACACACCCATATACATAAAATAAAAAATAAAACTTGGAAAATTTTTAAAAAGAAAAGAATTGGAAAACAAAACACTGAATTGAATTTGAGTTTGCTGCCCCAGCTACCACCCTACTTGGGCCTGCTGTAGGCTGGAGTGCTGGACTCATAAGGAGGACATTGTCATAGAGTGAAGAGAAGGAGATGGGGCGGGGGGAGGAAGAGGATGGAGGGGTAGATGGGGGGAGGGGCAAGTGCAAGCATGGGAAAGCATGGCCTGTCCTTCAGGTCCCAGAGTCCAGGTCTCTGAAGTGGTTCAGAAACTTTTCTGAGCATTTCGGTGCTTCTCAGAAGAGTTCCCTGTACTTTAATCTGGACTTCCTGCCATGTTGTCTTTATGTGATTTATCTCTATTCCACCTGGCCATCTTCCTCTCCTGAACCTGGAAAAATCTAGTCCTGTCTCCTCTGCCCCTCTGAATGGTCCACTTGGAGAGGACCCAAGATGACTTCATACTTGGTCGCACCCGGCTCACAGAAAATTCTCACATATTATTTATCCTGACAAAGTCTGGGAGTGCATGCTCACCCTGGTTAAGCAACTGTATATGTATATATATATGATGATGTATATGTACATGATGATGTATGTGTATATGATGTATATGTATCTGATGTATATGCGGCGTGTACATGAACGTGTGTGTATATGGACTGGGAAGTAGTCTGTCGGCCCATCTTCCCATCTAAGGTTGCCCAAATGGGTGTCAATTGCCGGACCACTGTGGCCCCGAACAACAAGAACATCATGGATTAAGTATCCCCAGATGTGTGTTTAAAACCATCCTCCCACACAGCCTTGCATGAAGAGGAGGCATACCCCACCAGGAAAGACAGCAGGACCCAGCAGAGATGTTTCCAAAGGAATCCTCCAAACATGCTCTTGAAACTTCCCCCCAATTCTGAATACTTTCATAATGCTCACATCAGTAAAGAGCTTAAGAGTTTCCGGACCCCTCCCCGCTGAGTCCTGGCCGGGGATCTACTCAAGCTTGCAGATCCATCCTTTGGAATGTGAGCAGAGCTTGGCTGAACCTCCCACCTTCACATCACATGATACTTCCCTAGTTCCCTGCAGACAGGACACTTGCCCTGACACCCCCCCCCACCCTGCCCTGTGTCCTGTTTTCCTTGACACTTGGGCTGTCTGCAAGGTCTTATCCAAGTGGTGTCGTGCCCACCCGCCTTCGTTAGGGTTTCTACTGCTGCGGTGAAACACCATGACCAAAAAGCAGGTTGGGGAGGAAAGGGTTTATTTGGCTCACACTTCCACATTGCTGCTCATCACCAGAGGAAGTCGCGACAGGAACTCGAGCTGGGTAGGATCCTGCCTCAAGGAAGCAGGAGCTGATGCTGAGGCCATGGAGGAGTGCTGCTTATTGGCTTGCTTCCCATGGTCCATCTAGCCTGCTTTCGTTTAGAATCCAGGACACCAGCCCAGGGTTGGGATCACCTGCAGTGGGCTGGGCTCTCCTCCATTAATAATTAATTAAGAAAATGCCTTACCGCCAGATCTTATGGAGGCATTTTCCCAATGAAGGTGCCTTCCTTCCAGATAGATACCTCTGGTTTGTGTGTCAAATTGACATAAGTCTAGCCACCATACCCATTCTCCCGGACATAGCAAAGGTAGCCCTAAATATGAGCCCAGGGATGACTGTCATGTGTGTGGACGGGTGATCTCTGCAGGGAGGAGTCTCTCCTAGAGACAGAGAAGAGGCCCGTTCTTTCATCTGGGACTCCTCTCAGCACCGAGTCTAACTTCTAATGCTTGTGCATTAGGGATCTGCTCCACGAATGAAGCGTTGACTTGATCATACAATAAACAAAGCCAAACTAGGACTTCACAAAGTGCACCCTGACTGAAGTCATGGGGCATCCTGCAGCGAGTGTTTGGATGGCCACTCTCTAATCCTGCTCTCCTCCTCCCCACAGGCCTTTCATCAGTGCTCCACAGACCAGGCAGGCCATAGTGTGGTCATGATGAGACTTAGGGAGATTGAGGCTCAAGGAAGGCAGGCTCTGGACTACCCTGGGAGGAGGCTCCCAGAGGACCCTAATATCATTCATCCCGCGTTGTCACGGCCTGGGTGAGGATAGACAGCCACCTCTTCTGGAAATCCAGGGAAACAGCATTAACTGTCCTGTAGTTCAACTAGTGAAATGACACGCAGGAAATGGGGTCATCTGGGGTTTTCACTGAGCACGGGAAAGCAGTATTAGTCAACATTAAAGATGAACTTAGCTCTCCTGACCACAGAGTTCTCTTTGGCTCCCCATGAGCAACCCAACACCCGAACCCTCTTCCCCACATGCCTCATTAACTGTTCCCCAACTCTCGTGAAATCGCAAACAGACACGAATGAGAGGTCTGAGAATGTAGCTTTCTAAGATACCGACACTGAACGAATTATTTGGTTTTTTTTGAGGGCATTCTCATATTCTACACAAAGTTTTATTAACCTCGTTTCTTTTAGAAGTCTTTGGTTGTAAGCCACAAAAATAGTTTTGAGCTATCTTAAGCCAAAAGGAATTTATTGGAAAGATGTGAGCAGTTACCAGTCTCAGAGGCAAACGTAGAAAGTCGGATCATGGGAAGGATAGAGCAGGCCGGCCAGCTCTGGACAGCAGAACTCTGTGAGTTGTCCCCTGAAGATGGTGCTCTCACAGGAGCCTCCGACCTAGACACCTACGATGTCCATGTCTCTCTCCAAGATCTGACTATGAGTTTGGGTGCCAACCCTACCTCATACCCAGGGTGGGTTTTGACCAACGGCCCACCTTCATCATACCAAGTTAGGGAGGGGTGGCTTCTTTAGGAAGAGCTGCAGAGCAGAAAAACAAACAAACAAAATAAAACAAAACCAGATGTCCACTATAAACATATTTTATAGCAACCTCCATGAATACATTCAAAATCCGCCTCAATTTTCCAAAGTTCATTTCATACAAAGTTCTCTTTTCATATTAGCTGCTGGAAAGCTTGAGGCTCATTGGAAACATGTGGGATTTTTATGGTGTCCACATTGGCCTTGCCTCTCTACC
Organism: Mastomys coucha; assembly: GCF_008632895.1. NCBI lineage: Eukaryota > Metazoa > Chordata > Mammalia > Rodentia > Muridae > Mastomys > Mastomys coucha. The sequence continues at coordinate 67,938,837 of NW_022196891.1, forward strand.
GGGTCTATTTTATGTTTTCAACGTTCCCTTTTCTTTCTACTGGAGTGTGTGTGTGTGTGCATGTGTGTGTGTGTGCGCGCGCGCACGTATGCACACATGCGTGCATTTCTGGAATAAGTCAGAACATAAATGAGCAGATTATCTAAGACTCTCCAGGAATGCATGATGCTATAGGATGAGCTCATCTGTACTGGTTTTCCCATCAGAAGTTTGAAAACCAATGGTTACGGAGATGTCATGACCCAGCATCCCTAGGGTGCTCCATTTTTAGTGCTTTCCCAGAGTCACTAGATACAAACAAGTTGTATCAAACTTTTGCTGCATAATATTCCTATGTTTGGGGACCACAGTGTGACCTATGGTAACACGGGCCAGGACAACAAGACAGTGATCAGGAAAGGGCACAGGAACGAAGGCTAGTTGGCAGAGACAATGTGGGGCAGGGCCCCAGTCCGGGTTACTTTCCAAGTGACCTCAGCTGAGCTCTCTTTCTGGAGGAGATGGCCTGGCCTGGAAGCACCAAGGAAAATCTGGCAGTGCCTGGGAGAGTTAAAACACAGCCAACTGCCCCAAGAGCCAAGAATGGGCCAGAGAACTCTGGTGAGCTTCCCAGAGTCCCATAGCAACCAGCTCTTGACTGGAGAGGCAGGGATGAGGTTGGGAGGGAAAGATGGGAGGTCTGCCTGCTGTTCTCTAGAGAACTCCAGCTCCACCCTCCAACCCCTGATAAGCTGGCATTTCGCCTGTGGGCCTGTGGCTGGGAGAGACCTGGGAGTGGAATGCTCCTCACGTTGGTGCTGGTTGCAGAGGTCAGCCCCCCCCCCACACCCCCCATCCACTCTGCCTGGCTCAAACACAGGTCAGCAGCCAGGAGGATACAACACGAAGTTCACCAGTTTCCAGGGAGGAGTGGCCATGCTCTTCCTTACCAGGGCAGGAGACACAAGGTCTGTGTTGACTTTCTGTATTCCCTGGGGACCCTCAAAAGGCTCCTCTTCCGCTTTTCTCTGCTCTCTCCTCTTGCATGTGGTCCCACATAGCAGAACAAGGAATCTCTTCCAGCTCTCGAAGCTTGAGTGCCCACAATTCTGCCTCTGTTTCTGTATCAAACAACATGATTGACCAAATGCCTCTGTTCATGCTGAGCACATGGGCTGACCACATCCACCCCTCTTCTCGTTAGCCATAGCTAGAAGAAAGTCTTTGTGTATTCCTCTAGGGTCATGGAGGGGCTCAATAAATATTAATTCTATTGAGTTGTCAGCGCTGGCTTTGCCCTTTAGGTGAAAGGTCCCTGAAAGAGTCCTCAAAGCTTTCTTGGGTCCAGATTGGAAGGGATTCCTGCACCCCAGGGCCATAGGCTCAATATTCGGAGAAGAGGTGTGTTTGGACCATTGGTGTAAAACAGTTATATTCGTCAGGGTTCCCCAGAGAAACATAACTTACAGAATGGGGTTTTATTAAAATGGCTTACAGGCTGTGGTCTAGCTAGCCCACCAATGGCTGTTGACCAACAGAAAGTTCAGTCTATGAGGCCAGATGTCTCAGATGGTCTTCAGAATACAACAGAATCCTGAAGAAGTAGGCTCTAATGCCAGTGAAGGAATGGACTCTTGTTATTGAGAATGAGAGCTATTGTGGGACATTTAAAAAATGAATCCATGCTATTGCCTGCCATGCACTGGTGGGCAATAGCTGGCCTGCTCTCATCTTGTGGAGACTCTCTAACTCAGAGTTCTCAAATCTCTCCACCCAACTCGCTAAGCTCCCACTAGCGGGTCATTACCAGGCTAGCCCCATGCTTCAAAACTCCCACGGCCTTTTGTGGGGCACATCAGGCAGACCCACACTTTGCTGCCTGCCGTACCTCTCTCTCTGGAGCCCAGTCGAGCCACCCTGTGAAGGAAAAAACCACACAAACTTATTTCAGAATCAATGATAACTCAATTGCTGGTCACATCAACTAGAATCCTAATCTTGTAGGCCATATTAAATCTAAATCTTCCAGTGGCAAATCCTGGTGGATTTGTCATCTAAACTGGGGGCATTGTCCTTTTGCTGTCCCCAACCCAAAGCCCCAATCTCTCTCCTGCCTCCTCTCTTCTTCAGTCCAACCCGGAAGTCCCGCCTACTCACCCAGTGATTGGTTCCTTTCTTCATTAGGGGAGGGTTCACAAGAAGTCACCTGAGTACTGACTCATTCCTCTTTCTAGACAATCCCTCCTGTGAAAGTGGAATTAACATCAAAATACAAACAGTACCAGGGACATCCACAACAGAGAGCAAGCTGGCAGAAGAGAGACTGCTTCCTTCTTCCAAGTGCTTTATATAGGCTGCCAGCAGAAGGTACGGTCTACATTAATGATGCATCTCCCCTCATCAAAAGGATTAAAGATGTGTCTTAGAAGTGGGTCTTTCCTCTTCAAATGATTTAATTAATATTTTTTTTTTAAAAAAAATATCCTTTACAGGTGTGCCTAGCCATTTGGGTTTTTCTAGTTTCAGATGTAGTCAAGTAGACAACGAAGAATAGCTGTCATGGCAGCGCTCTGAACCCTTCGAAGAACTCATTTTTTTGCAAGCTGACTCCTATGCACTCCCTCCTGGGCCCCTTGAACATGATTCTTGAAGCCGAGCTAAGTGCAAGGAGCCACCTCAACCCTTCATGGCTGCTCCAGAGCAGTTTTAGCACTGAGGGGACACCGTCAGTGTAAGACCTTACCTATTAGCCAGTCTGACTCTTCTCTGAGCACAACAGACCTTTGGCCGTGAATCTGCCCCGGCCCCTGTGGGGGGGTGTTAGCGCGACTGTCCTTTCCAGTCAACATAGGCTGAATTCTCCCCTTTGCACAAGGCCTCATTCAAACCTCCCTCCCACAAGACCCTCGTCTTTCCCCGTAGCCCCCAAACCTGTCCACCTGTGTCTTGGCATATGCCTTCTCAGGCTACGTCAGGGCCTCTCATTCCTGCATGCTTTCCTCCTTGGTTTGGCCATCTCTGGAGAACATTTCTTGTTCCTTTCAGAACTCAGCAAGGACAGTAGTGGACTGATGTTCTGGCTCTTGTTCTGCTCACTTTGATAGGACCTTTAGATTTTAAAAACTAGACTTAGTCATTGCTTTGTGGGCACGTGTGCTATAATGCATAGACATGGAGGTCAGAGGACAACTTTGTGGGAGTCGTTTCTCTCCTTCCAATGTAAGGATCCCAGGGACTGATTTCGGATCTTCAGGGCTGGTGGCCACACCATTTGAGTCATCTCATCCTCTCGATATCCCCTGACGCCCTCCAGGCTCCGATGGCCTCTGCCCTTCTAGGCCTTCTCGCTGGCAGAGAAATTCCTGTCTGCCTCCATAGACCCATGCTGACTCCTTCAACTCACAATGGTCACTTCTGTTCCGGAGGGGCTGCTTTCTTCCATGATGCACTTGCAGAACAGAAAGGGCCTTCACGGGGGTGCCCTTTTGGTCACAGCATTCCTGCACGACAAACCATCCTGCCCTCTGTGACTCTGCAGGAGCCGAGCTCTTGACTCCAAGGGGCCAGGGCCTTTATTTCGCTCCTGTCTCTTAAAAGAGCGACTGACAGCTTATGGCCCCCAGGCCTTGCTGCCTTTGGAACTCCAAGGAGACCAGTTTATCTTTTGTTTCTCTGTGACACCCAAGCCAGCGGTCATGATAAATTGGAGGTTGCACAGGAAGCTGGGAGGTCTGCCAGCAACTGGACCTCTCTCCCACAGGGAACTAGACTAGAAATGCTGCAGCCACCAAGGAAGCTCCTGGCTACTAGGCTCAAAGAGTTATAGTATGAATCCTCAGAGCATTCAAACAGCTTTCAGGCCAGGCCAGGATGAGGGTGCAGCCTGAGCAATAACGTTGAAGGTCTACCATGTCCAAGAGGAGTGGTACTGGCTAGTAGATTCTTTCAGTATCTTGACACATTTGATGATGGGCTCCCAACAAGACCATGTGCTTCCCTGAGCATCTCTTCCGGAACCTCCAGAGAACAACTTCAAATGGTAGGAGCAGAATGGGATGGGGTGTGTGTGTGTGTGTGTGTTTGTGTGTGTGTGTGTGTGTGTCACTCGCCGACATCTTCCCACATAGTTTCACTAGTTAGGCGGGGACCTCCCAGTCTGTGGTAAGGCATGCTGGAAGTTAGAGCCTTCTTTCATGTGATGACATGGTTGGCATTTCCATTCTGTAGGGGTTTGTCACAGCGGGTGGGCTATAAGGTCATCATTCCATTATGAGGAGTCTCTTGATGTTATACATAGTCACTATAAAATATTTCCTCCAGCCGGGCGATGGTGATGCACGCCTTTAATCCCAGCACTTGGGAGGCAGAGGAGGCCAGATTTGTGAGTTCGAGGCCAGCCTGGTTGGTCTACAGAGTGAGTTCCAGGACAGCCAGAGCTATACAGAGAAACCAAAACAAAAAACAAAAAAACAAAAAAACAAAAAACCAAGCAAACCAACCAACAAACAAAAAACCTTTCCTCCAAGAATTTAAGAGCTTGTGTACTTTCCCTTGGTTTGATCTTTAAGGTTTCTTTTTTTCTTTTTCTTTTGTCTCTGACTTGGTCTTTGGATGGTTCTCCCAAAGTCACTAGGGTGTGATCTAAGAATGAGGCTGGTGCCAGATTTGGAGTTGAGCTGTCTTTCTGCACACTGATAAACAAACATGGGGGCTGAGACTGAAGCTGGCCTATCTGCCCCTTGGCACTGTTCCTAGGCTACTCCTGAAGCACAGGCCCTCTCTCCCTAGGAGATTTCCAAGAGGGAGGGTTTGGCCTTCCCACCTACAGGCATGGAGTCCTCTCTCAGGGGCATGAGGCGGTGGAGGGAAGGGACTGGGGGTACTGTGGGGTCTTATTCTTTCCCTTGAGCACTTATGTGACCAGAAGCCATGTGCTAAGCCTCTTCCAGGGAACCCTCCATCTAACTCCAGGGGCCTTAGGCTGGGAGGGTTTGGTCACCGACCAGGTTTGAATCCTTCCATCTTCTCAGGAGTGGTTCCCTCTTCATTCTTGGCCTTTGTGTTGCTTCAGGCTTCTTCTCAGGTCAGCCACTATCCTTTTTCCCCAACTCCTCACACCAACTGAAGCCTTCTCTCTTCCCCTCTGTTTATATCATTTCTAGTCAGCTTCTCTGAGGTCAGAGGCCTGGGAGCCAAATCTCTCTCTCTCTCTCTCTCTCTCTCTCTCTCTCTCTCTCTCTCTCTCTCTT